>NC_063010.1:1041648-1388865 GCF_017499595.1 Psilocybe cubensis | reverse complement strand
GCGACACGTTATCGCAGACTACCAAAATAAACACAAAGCCCGTCCTCGGTTCACTATCGACAGCTTCGAACCCAGAGATCCAATTTTTTACAGCCACATCACCGGAGCTAGAGCACCCCGTAAACAAACAAATACAACTTGTACTTCGATTAAAATGGACATTTTTTCCAATGTTTATATAAATTTAAACACGAAAGTTGCCGAACTATTACGGTTTTGCCATAAATCTGGGTCAGTTATTCATTCTGAGGGTACCTACCTCAACCGTCCCAGAGCACCCAACGAAGAAGGCTTGTGCCGATCTGTCAGTTTCGTTAGTGACATGAGCCACTTACCTTTCGTATCTGAGATGCATTTCAATGGCCCTGTTGATACAGACGTTACCAGAGTCGCCAAAGACCTGGTGATTTTTCAACCAGGTCTTGACGTTGATCCTGGAATGGCTTCAGTCTCGCATTCGCAGTCTTTCATTTTAGATTTTGATAATGGCATTAATAGTCTTTCCATGTAATTTCGGACATTCAAAACAGACTTTTTGTTGTTCTGTACTAGTTTGGGTTACTCTTGAGAGATGATTCGATTTCAATTGGTTATCCTAGTTGAACCTATAAGAAATAACAATAAAAAGTATAGTATTCGTATTCTTGACCATCAAAGAATATTTTCGCATTTCAAATTGAGTCTAAATAGAGAGAAAAAGACAAGAAATTCATCATACACGGTCATCAAATAGTACCATTACCGTACTTTTTTTTTTTTTTTTGCTATAATTTGGTCGGTGTCGATCGACTGATTGACACCCACAGGGAGAGAAATTTCCATATTTGGAAGTACACCTGCTGAGAAGGTATGTCCGGTTTCGCGGATTTGATACCCAAAAATCAACAGAATTCCGGACAAGCCCATAGAGGAGCTCCCCGGGGAGGGGAGAGCTTCAAAGTCAGACTCAAAAATTACGTAAATGATAGACCGTTGTAGATCATTTTCTTTGGTTTTCTCCGAGAATCATTGAATACGGTTTGATCGGTCTGGCGAGCATTTGCGTTTTCTCGTAAATCGAGAGAAGACAGCTAACACGGAGCCAGTAGTCATCTGAGTCCCGAGTCCTTTAGCTAAACTTTGATTTGTATACAGTCTGGTCAATTGAACGAATTTCGAGATGACTCTGATTTTACATAATCTGAGATTGGATGGAACAAAGTATCTAGTTCGTTGGCAGATCTTGCGTAGACTATTCAACGGCATGTTGAAGTATAAGTTACATGATGATTCTGATGGACTTTGTGTATGTATAGTAAACGGTGAGAAATGATGGTTGACGCCGATGCGCTGACAGTATATAACCAAATGGATTATTACTATTGTTTCTTGATGGGCTATCCTGTTCTGTGGCGCACTAAACATATCGGGTTGTATGGCATCTGTGAAAGGCGATGAACGCACCGTGCGAAGGTTCGGATATCCTTCGGTAGACGAGTTTGGAGTGCGGACGTTCCCATATACATAGACATTCCCGTCTACAAATACAATTCTACAGTCATCGGGTACGTCGGTATATTCCAGGGTCACAAGATACGTCTACGGTAAATCAATTGATTGACGACACTTGCTCTGCATTTGATATATTAAGCTCCAGTAAAACGTTTGTACAGTGACATTGTTATGTCTAACAGCAAAAGTCGTGTGGTGTTTGGTGCGTATTTTATTGGAGTGCTCAAATCCTTTTCGTCTCATTTCTCTGTCCGTATTGGTGACCTGTAAGTTGGCAATGTGCCTTTTAACATGACAGAAGAACAAATTGTGATTATTTTCAAGGCTGTTGGTCAGGTTGTAGGATTTAGGTATCGTATTTCGTATTCTTGTTCGGGAGAGGTTACAACTAAACTCTATACACTCTTCTATACAGGCTCGCCTTCGACAGAGACACAGAAAAACCAAAAGGTTATGGCTTTTGTGAATTTGCAGGTACTTCTATCTCGCTTCTTCCTGCCTATCAACACGTATTATGTCTGATCTTTAAGTTTCTCTTTTATTCATTCCTACACTACTTAATGGGATGCGATTATATCAACTCTGTTGTCACGATTGTCTTGTATGTCTCAAATACACCCAAACGCGTGAGTGTCGAATTTCGAATTACTTAACTTACCCAGAATTAACCTCACTCCTCATATCCACGAATTACAACAATGTGCCGCATCCTTTTTCGAATGATACATTCTTCGTGAAACCCAATATATTTCAATGTGTGTACAACGCACTAATCATAACAAAAATCAAATCACGGCTTGTTCTTGGCTCGATTACCTCGAATACTGCGACCGTTATGGTTATGTGTATACCCTATATCCATTGAAATCTCCTTGATGTGAAATCCTTTTACCCGCGCAATCAGTTATACTTTACTGTTATGTGCGTATCAAACTTTAATTCGCGACCCCATCCCGTTGTCCTTGTATATCAACACCGAAACTGCAAACTGCATTGTCTCTGCTTCAATATCTACCACACGTACGCGACACTTGTCTTTTCATGTCAAAGATCACGAGACTGCTCTTTTGGCTGTTCGTAATCTCAATAATACGGACTGCGGAGGTCGTTCATTGCGTGTCGATTTGGCCGATTTGGACCCTCTTCTGGAAGGAAAAACGACTGTTAGAGGCCGTATAATGGATAGGGGTTACACTGGGTCATCCGAATACCGTAGCCGAATGCATTTGGATGCAAATGACGGGGGTAAAGGGCAGTGGAATGACAATGATACATTTTTAGCGAATATCCCACCTGGGATAACCATCCCGAGTGGTGTTTCAGCACTTGACCACATTAAATGGATCGTGGCTGAGTTACCGGAGAGTAAAGTTCGCGAGGCCCTGGCTCAGATGAAGGTGAGCAACGGAATTTGAGTTTCTGTTTTAACGTCATTGTTTGCGGTGTTTTGTATTGATTGGAACCTTTGTCTTTTTCATTTTCAGGCTTTCGTGATCACATATCCTGAAAAAGCTCGAACGCTGCTCATTAGGTACCCACAGCTAGCCTACGCACTTTGCCATTCCCTCGTACTGAATCGATTTGTTGATCCAATTATGATTGAACGTATGCTCGCTTCCTCGCGACGACCCGCTGCGGCTGGTAGTTCTCTAACTCAATCTCCAATCGACCAAGGACCAACAGGTTCAGATAGCCAATACCCACTGTATACGCCATACTCCCCATTGCATGGCCTGCATTATTCCTCAAGTCAGTTGATGCCAACGACACGGGAGCAATCGTCGATTGCCGTAAAACCCCATGCGCATGCCCAATATCTCCTTGAGTTACATAGGATCTGCCACGACCCGTCGTTGTCGCCTTGTACCTCCCCACTTACACTTGTCGAACCTCCGTTAATAAAGCAGCAACAACAGCTTGCGCAAATAGCAACGGCATTTGTGGAGATGGATCCAGAACAACAACGTGTGAGTGTTTGTTTACTGACAGGTTGTCTTATGTTTCCTCATGACTTGTTCCGTTTTACATGCAATTTTCTCTATTCTTTTCAATTACACTGTTGTGGTTGTGAATGGGAATATTATAGGCTATATCGATAGTGTTGGGTATGACTCAGGAACATATCGACAACATACCCGAACCTGCAAAGTCGCAGATTGTGCAGGTGGTACGTTGTGGTCCATATCCCTTTTTTTGAATGGTTCTGAACAAGCCCTCTTTTCCATTAAATTTTAGCGCAGTCACTACTTATCACTGGCGGGGAGAGCGACGTGAGTGTGTAATGTGGCACGACTTGGTTAGATCTATTGTTACCTTCTTTTGTTTTTACCCTCGTCAAGCCTGACGATACAAATGTTTCACTTTCACTGCTGGCGCTCATCAATTTTTACGTCGTAAAAACGATATGTGAAAATGATAATAATATACCGTTCGCCTTTATTTTCGTGCTCGCCAGCCGGCTCGCCCACCTCATCACTTAATATTTTTTATAAAAAAACTATATTATGTATTCATTTTCCTTTCTTACAATAATCTTCGAACCCTTTTATACATTTATCAATATCTTCCTGAATGCGTCTGAGTGCAACCAATGTCTGATGTCCCATTTTGCACTTTTCTATTTCGGCCAGATAAAGCCTATGTGCTGCGTCCTGTTACGAAATGTCAAGCAATTCTTGAAGAGCTATGACATCGGCATGTAGCCCTAATTGCGCCAAATCCTGAGTGCCAATAGCCTTTCAGATATGTCCAATTTTAAAATCTGTATAGAAAAGCGGATGCTTACAGAAGGTTTGGTGGGAGAAGTAAATGTGCCTCCTTTATGGGATGCGGCGGTCTCCATATGTGTGTTTTCTTCCTTTTCAAATGCGAAAGTCAGTACAATAGACACAGGACAAGATGAGTATATAGTACCGATGCCATTGTCCTTTCTAAACCCATCCTTTTTTATGTTCATAGGATTCAAAAGAAAGAAAAAAAAACGATTTATGTCTTCAACCAGATGGCAAGGCACCAAGTACTCTTGACCACCTGGACCACTAATCAACCTATAACCTCTCGGAACTGGCGAAATCAAGATGACACTAGTAGTAAGAGTTTTTTTGAGGAGGCATGTCAACCAGACAATCGACCTTACAAATTGATTGAGCAGTGCAGAGTCAATGCTGATCGAGCATGCCGGCGTCAGCCGCGAGAAAATCATTTTAGCTTGTCAGACATTACAATTCTATCTTTCCGCTACGATACAACCTCAAATCCAAATCCTTCCATAATGTCTGAATCCACTGAGCTCCAATCTATCCATAATCTATCAACGTTCCAGGAGGCGATAAAGATACTTGATCAAAAAATTCGGAAGAGCCTTGTCGATGGTGATGTTGCTAAAGTTATGGATTCGCACTTGGAAACAGCAGTGAGTTATATTCTTTTTACATGTTGACCATACACCGAGACAACAATTTAGAAAGCGGTTGCCACAACCTGCGGTCGCTTCAAGGAGGAAAAAGAAAAGCCCCAGTATAACTTCCTTTTCGCCTTTCTGAGTGCTTATGGACACGCTTTCCGCAAGAGAGAGCATCGCAGCCACGAGTTTCTCGAATACTGCCAAAATCTGCAACGTGAGATCGATGATCCGCACGATGAACCAGTACAGAAGCCCACATTAGAAGGCAAGGATGACCAGCATTCAGAAGTGCACGTTCGCCAAAATGTGGATGGCGAGGGCAGCCGAATTCGCCAAGACTCTGAGGGTCCAAGACGCACGACAAGAAAGTCTCGACACCAAGTCGCCAATAAGCGCTCGCGGTCTAGTAGCGCTGAGAAAACCAAGACAGTCGCAGAGACAATCGTCAACGACAGTGCAAACCATTCCGCACTCATTAGAGAACCGTCACCTCCACTTAAGAAACGTCGAGTGCAACAGGCCAGGCAAGCCAGCCCCGAACTTCCACCACCAAAAACACTTGTATCTATTGAAAACTCAAGCGACAACAATAACGAAGATGGATATGTTCCATCAGATATTCCCTCTAATATCAATCCGCCAGACACTCGTGTTATAGCACCTGCACCCTCGTCGGACACTTCATCTGGAAAACGAATCACACGAGCCATGGCAGCAGTAGCAAAGGGTCCAACGTCTACTGAAAACTTTGGTCGCAAACTTACTCCAGAACCCGCCCCACATTCCAACGTTAAAACGAACATAAAGGTGCAAGGCCGCTCTGAAACAAAGCAGGATCGCACACCTCCTGTTCCAACCAACTATGTCCATCTCCAACCCTGCGCTCAGTGCGCAGATCGCAATATTAATTGCCGTGTCACATATAAAGGGTACTCTTGCTTTTATTGTGGTTCGCATCGGGTTCGCTGTGACAATCGAGGGGATACTATTGTGAGGAGGCTGCCTGAGGCGAACGAAGATATCACAGGTCCTGTTGAAGAAGCTAGAAAACATGGAAAACCATTGCATCGCCAAAAAAGGCCTAAACGCGAAACCGGCTCACCTGAACCAGATGAAAATTGTGGCCATCACGACCCTCAACATCACTCGCCGGCGCTGAGAGATCCAAAGCACAGCAATGGAAAGCAACCTATATCCGAGCAGACCGCAGACCTCAATTCTTCCCAAACCAACCAAGACAAACATCCTATGGGTAAGGTACATTATCAGTTTGTCTACACTGAGGCTAAGATCAAAACAGAGAACGTACTCAAATCATGGGAAGCCATACCAAGGTACACCGCACCACCCAAAGCATCGTCTAGCTCACTTCCTCCCGAGAAATCTGCGAGAGCGGCTAAAGACATTGGTAAGAATTCATCCAGTATTATGCAAATTGTATGCTTACATCTTTGTAGAAGAATTTGCCAGGAATTGGGAAGCATGGGTGGCAGAAGATATGGCGCGAAGTGAAGCTCGTGCTCCAGCAGGCCCACTACCTACACGGCCGACATATATTCGCAATTGGGAAGACAACAAAGCAGATGCAGATAATGAAGCTTACCCTAATGAAGATCGCCTGGCCCGATTAGAGAAGAATATCACTAAGATGAACAAAGTCATGAAGCGAATCGACAAGCAATTGGCTAATCACGACCATGGCTTCGACTATATTGCAGCGAAAATGGCGTTTTCCATGGCTGCTATAGACATGCTCTCAAACAAATTCGAAGTCCTGCATTCCTATCATAGTGATGTCCTTCATAAATTAGTCGGTGTTGAAATAACGATGGAGAACATGCACGATGATACCTACCACAGAGGGGAAGAAGGTCCCTGCCCATTTCGCCGCGGGAGTACAAAGGACCAAGGAATTCAAACTGACTCTCAAACCAAAATTCTTGACAGCAAAGGACTTTTCTCTAAGTCTTCGGGCAAGGTTGGTGATGAAACCGGGATTGGCGAGAACGGTGAAGAGAGCGAGAACGGCGAAGAGGGCGAGAACGGCGAAGAGAACGAGAACGGCGAAGAGGGAGAGAACGGCGAAGAGGGCGAGAACGGCGAAGAGAACGAGAACGGCGAAGAGGGCGAGAACGGCGAAGAGAACGAGAACGGGGAAGAGAACGAGAACGGGGAAGAGAACGAGAACGGCGAAGAGAACGAGAACGGCGAAGAAGGCGAGAAGGGCGGACAGGACGAACAGGGCGAGAAATTTGGTGATAAGGATTCGGATTCCTCGGCGGAGATTGATGCTGATAAGATGCCCTACATTCCTGTTCATTCGCGGGAAAAGTTAGAAGCCAGCCAACACCAGTGGTATGGAGGTACTTCGGATCAACCCATTGACATTGACTTTTGTTTGTAATCTATCTATTATCGTGCAACAAGCAATCGATGTGCTAAGACGCACGGGTGAGCGTTCCTCACCTTTCTACACTAGGATGTCTACTATGTACTAAGTACTAATTGACATTGACTTTGGACAATGTAATCCCGCTTGCCATCACATCTCGCCCAAAGACACTGAACTCGCCAAAGACCAGACTGACGTCGCCACCAACTTGAGAACATCAGATCAAGAAGGGACCTCGCATGCAGAGTCAAATGTGGCTGAGGTTTTTGGCGAAGAGGACGTTTCGTCAAATCTGGAAGCTCGCCACGGCGAAGAACCCACCGATGGCAAGATGAAAGATGAGAATATCACAGCAACACTATCCACAAACAATCTCAGTCTTGTCAAATTCATGCATTCAAATTTCCGCGAACCCCACCCTCACACCACACCTTCAACATACACCAATGATGATCTGGTTCGCCAGGTGGTTTCCAAACCCCAATCCTGTCATCCACTTTCCTTATTTCTCAAATAATCTTCTTCCTTTTCCCAGACGAGCACAGGAAGACGATGACGACGATAGGATAGAGTATTAGACTCTTCAAACGATGAGTGTAAAACATGTAAATTCACCATAATACAACCTTTCTGTTGAATCTACAAAAATTCACTACTAACTATGAGAATTTTACTTTCGGTCCGCTTCCCTTGTACCTGCAGTTTCTCGGTCTCTTTTGCAGCCAGATCGTCTGATGTAAGTGCCTTTTTGTTACTCTTAGCATTAGTGGTGGTGGTTTCCTTTCCATTTCCATTTTTCTTCTTAACTGAAGGCACGTCGACAGAATCGACGTTTGCCAAGTTCTTATCCTATTTCCAGTCGTTCGTCATTGGAATTTGAGAGGCTTCTGCATTGACTATTGCTTTCTCTTTAGATTGGGATGCCGCTTATCCTTCCCTGTAAGAGGCTAGAATCCATGAATAGTTAGTTGATTACACTGCTGGAGGCCATTGATATACGCGAAATAAAAACGAATCAAATACATGTTTTGTATATTAACATCTCGTTTTGTTTTTGACTTTTTTGAGAAATATGCTTCGGAAATCTACAATAGGACAACTTAAACATTAGTGATTTCATTCTTTTCAGTCCAGTCTTTGTCTTCAAGTTAGATGGAGCTATTACAATCTTATAATATACTGGATGCTGCCCCTCCTAAACGACATGTCTGATAAATTCCAACGGAATTGATCACAAGGACTCGTATCTGCCGTGCGTAGCAACGGCTCACCTTACAAGTAGGGTTACAAGAGTTAGGTAGCGTTGCTAGATTTTCTTCGATAGCCAGCTAAGCTTTGAGAACGTACAAGGAGCGGAGAGAAACCAAATTTTCGAGGGTAAATTTCCACTACCGCTTTCACAGACTGCCCGACTACTTATATACTAGTTCTATTTACGAATTTTTATCTACCGGCTTCATGAACAAACAAAACACTGCTACCCGGTTGGTTGTAAGTTGAGTAACTCTTGTGTGATAGATACAAGGACGAGTGTGATAGGTAGATAGTGGAGGAAGATGAAATTGTGGAAAGGTATTGAGAATGAAAATGGACGATAAAACATTGGGATGGAAACGCCAGACAGGGGATGGGTGTGATTTGACTGACAAGCGCGCGGCGTGTTCTCACATGTTTGGCAGGGTTTGGGCGCCAAGGTGCTGGACTTCGTCGTTTTGTGAGTCTTGCATTCTGGGTGATTCATACAACTGCTAAGTCGTTGTTCCGCTCGCAGGAATTTAGCGGTTCCTACAATAAGGTAGATGTTGTCATTGACCCATGCCCGATTTACATACGTGGCAACAAAAGTATACGTCATACAGAATTTACCCAGTGTCTCCCCTTCATCATGAATAAACATACATCAGTCAGTGTCAGATTATGGCTTCCAGTTTGAAATGGTTGCGTGTAATCGCAGCTGGTTGCGCTTGTCCAATTGAATGTGTGTATTAATTTCCCTGAAAGATCTTTAAAGTTGTAATTTTAAACAAAATATCAAAAATACTCACCCAACACATACCTCAATACCAAAAGGTACATTCATCACCCAATGCAATCCCAACCTACTATCAAACACAGTCTCCAACAGACCAACTGTAAATGTCGATCTCTCCTTTGTACCCGAGCCTTTCCGGCGATGGCAATTCCCTCTGCCCACGGAAACTAAAAATAAATTCATTGAATGCGCCGCACTGCACGGTGACAGACAGGTGAGTTTAAAAAAAAGTAACACACATCAGAATGATCAGATATATCGGATCCGAACAGCGATTGAACAGCGTCACAGTCAAATTGGCGGATACAAGAGGGATCGTAAAGTTGAACTTGAACTTTCCCTTGCCCCTCTATCATTCCCCAACAGACAATAAGCCCTCCCATATCTTCCAGAAATGCAAACAATTCAGAGCAAGACAGAGACAGGCCAAGTACAACAGTACTATTCACCACTATGTACAACACACTAACAGTGCATGACATAGGGCGAGCGTCAGCTAAAAGCCATGCTTAACTCAGTATGCTTGAATAATGACCAAGCAGTCTCGGACATCGTCGTTAGTATTTCCAATACTATTCATGCACATTATCCTCATTGCTTCACAGAACGACATCATTAAAATTGGGCAGGATTGCTTAACATTGGATTTGCCACCTTCTCTTCAAGTTGAACAACGGAAATTGTTTCGTCAAACGGTGGGCACGGACTATGTGTTTAATTTGCATGGACCTTTACTTACTACAGTTTTTTTTTTTTTTTTTTTCCTACAGGTATTAAAAGCATACCCCGATATTTTTAACCACTCACTGCAAAATGATCAAAGTGAAAGACTTGATCTTGTGGAGCAATACATAATTGAGAGACTTGAGATGGCGCGCTATAATGTACGGAAGCGTAAAGGGGTGAGTAAATAACGGCCCTTCATCCTTTTTTTACCAACTAAAGGTGTACCCAACCCCCAATTCATTGAAGATGCCCGGACCAGCCCGTAGTAAACTTACCCTTCCTGAAATAGTTCCGTTGGTTTCCACATCGGCGAGTTCCTCAGATTCACGATTAGAGGAGAACGTCAATGGTATGTATGGTAATTTCATCATCCCAACCAGAGTTAACAGTGAGACTTCCAGCCTCATCGTCAGCCAATACCGTATCCCGCCCACCGTCGCGTTATGACTCGAATGAAAATGATGCAATTGCATCCTTTCTCGACTCCTGTTCCCCTTCCATGATACACCTTTTGCAGGACTTTCATGCCTTTGGGATTACAAAGCAAGAAATGATTTACGCTGTTTCTCGATGGACCCCCGACTATATACACGGCTTTTTGCACAGATTCGCCAATTTTTCCCAGACCAAGATGACAGAAATGGAAATCGAGTTATTACAAGCTCATTTCCTTCACTATTTCTAGGGTAAGACCACTTTTCGACTTTCCGAGCATATGCGAACCGAGCAGGGTCAGGCGAACTTGGTGCCTCTCTTTCTCTTACCCAGATTACACGTCTTGTATTTCTCACCGGTCCTACATTTTCTTGAATCAACCATGTTTCGCTTGACAATATCTCTTGTATTATCGGTAATTTACGTAGGCTATGTAACTTACTTAGCTTCTGATTTTGGTTCTTTGCTTTATAAATTCAGCCTGTCTTCTGTTTATCCTTTACTTGTTCAGAATAGTATTCCTTCTCTCTCTCTTTCTACCATCATCTCGAGTTTCTGTTGCTTGTACGTATACTCTACAACATCCCTCTGATACACAGAAATTTACAATTCCATCGAGTGTGTTAGTCTTTTCCAGTGTAACAGTGTGCTGTATGGTAAGACACAAGGAAAGGCCGTACTGTGGTCAGTGGTGCATGTCGATCCGTCGAATAGATGTGTGTATGGTCACACCTCAGCGGGTCCGGAGTATGTGTATCTGGTGTGCACAGGCTACAGCTCAGCGGACCCGGGGAACTGAGCGTCTGGTTTTCGTATTCAGCGGACCCAGGTTTTTCGCCCCGGTGTAAGCTAGTACGCCCATAATGGGGCGAAATGCAGCGAGCACAAAAAAAAAAAAATTAAATACTCTGTACTCTAATACTTCTATTCTATTCTGTCTAATGTTACAGAGGGCAAGAGATAGTTTGGTTAGGGCTTATTTTTGACGTCTTTGCCTCTTGGAAGGGAGCCCATTCAGATGGTTACTACTGCCCAATGAAAGACTTTGATCTTCATGAATATTGCTCGAGGCTGGTGGACGAGACATGACGTTTGAGGTACCTTGCAGTGCTGTGTTAGCACTATTATCCGTCGTTTGAGCGAGCCGTGTAATACCTTGAAACAACGCCCCCAGCTCATTTGGCGAAGCATTATGGCGAGGTGAATGGTTATTGGGTTGGTTAGTATTTTGCCAAAGTGCTGCAATGTCATTTGGGGACTGTGCAACGTAGGCACTAGGGCTCTCCGACAGCTCTGAGGCAGGTTTTAAGTCCCTGAAAAGCTCTCCTAATTCGTCCGGTGATGAAATATAACAGTTTGGATGATACGTGGGTGGTGTATCTTCTGTAAACCCTGAACGTTTATTGGGGGTCTGGGCCTCTGACCTCTTCAAAGGCTCTGGATTAGGTAGGATGTCCATAAAGAGTTCGCTTAATTCATCCGTCGAAGCAATGTGGCGAGATGGGTAGCATTTAGGCGTCGAATCCTCGCGCATTGTTGTACACTCTTGCGGAGACTGAGTTCCAGTATACTCGACATTTGAAAATGGACCTGAAGGTGGAAGAATACCCCTGAAAAGATTTCCTAACTCATCTGGTGAAGGATTAAGGTGAGGCGCATAGATTTCCGGTGAGGATTGGCGAATTACGTCGACTTGGGGTGTGATTTCCTTGTACAATGTTGCAGGCACATTAGAAGGCCGCGTTCCATTAATATCAAGATTGGGGTACAGGCCTGCAGGTGGTAGAATGTCCCTGAAAAGATCTACTAAATCATCTGGTGAAGGATTAAGGCGAAGTGCGCAGATTTCCGGCGAGGATTGGCGATCTACGTTAATTTGGAGCGTTACATCCTCGTCCCGCGTTGAACGTACATCAGAAGGTCGCGTTGCAGTAATATCAGGATCGATAGAGAGGCCTGAGGGCGGTAAAATATCATTGAAAAGTTCTCCTAAATCATCTGCCGAAGGGTTCAGGCGAAGTGTTTTGATTTCCGGCGAGGATTGGCGATCTATGCCGAATTGGGGTGTTATTTCCTCGTATAATGTCGCGAGCACATTAGGAGACTGTATCCCCAGTATCTCCATATCAAATGATCGGCCTGGAGTTGAAGGGATGTCCCTGAAAAGATCTCCTAATTCATCTGCCAAAGGAATACGGATGGGTGGGTGGAATTCGGGCGAGTAACTTTGGATAGGTTCTTGGATATGGGGCTTTATATCCTCGTACAACTCTGCCATTTCATCGCGGGACCGTGCGCTAGCAAAACCTGGTGATAGTGACGCTTGCATAGAAAGATCGCCCATTTCTTCTGGCGAACCACACGAGATATCAGGACCAGAATGGGGCGGTACAGTTTCTACAGGCACGGTGCCTTGATCGGTTTGGATTGATTCTGAGCGGTACAGCAGTGCAGGGGACGGAAGCGGGGAGAGACTGTAATCATCATCCAATTCTGACGGTTTCCAGTCTTTCGAACGGTGTTTTGAATCCCGAACCAAAGGCGGGTCATTGCATGACGTCGCACGTTGAAATGCCGGTGTTGATATCCTATTCTTAGGTGTTTCGGTATCAACGCCGCTGGAACGCTATTCCTCTGCAGAAACACGCACCTATCAACATAGTCAACACCTCCAATCTCCGTAATATTGTTACCCATCTCGGTAATGCCCATTTTCCAATGGTCCCTATTCATCCCTTCGGCCTTCGAAGCGTCATGCAGATTCCAGTATTCCTCTGCCTTTCTGAAAATGACACTCTGATGGCTCGTTTGAGCTTCAGTCATTACCATAATTGTTCGCCGAGCGTTCTGAAGTGGTTCAAAGAGCATTCGCTCTCCTGGTGTCATGGCAAACGAGGATGGAGTGATATCGCTACCAAGAGACTCAATAAAACGATGTTTATTTTCTATTCCTATTAGTTTCCTGTGGTGTGATAAACACTCGCCGATTGAACCATCGTCTATGACAGATCGCCAACTTGGCCTGAATTCTTCCCACCACGGTCTTTTGTAGCTCGCTACTACTTCCCCACGGTCTTCATCGCGTGTTATGTTAAGCGCTTGCACGAACTCGACGTTGAATTGCATGGGTAGATCCTCTGGAGCAATTCTCCCTAAAGAAAATGCCAACGAACGCAGCGTAAATGGTACATCAACAACTTGTCCCATTGATGTGATCAAGCCCACGTAAGTCAAAAAGTAATGCTGTAAAACCATTAGTAAAAGGTATCCCATTAATTGAGTTACTAACCAGTTCTTTTCGTAGGCATTTTTGGAATGGAGCTTGATCTTCCATCGGTTTTTTTAAAATCTCGTCCACCGCTCGTTTTAATCGTGATTCCCCATAGTAGACGAGCTCTTGTATGTGTTCGCGGTACTGCTTTGCCGATTCAGATGCAAAACCATGTAGATCGAAAGGATCGATTGAAGAAAACGTCATGGACGGTCACCGCAGATGTGTTGGACTTTTTCAAGATTCATGATTCAATTTTTTTTACGCTGAACCATATCTATTTTTAGATTAACCCCTTTTTATAGCCAGGCTTGGTAATACGAAATAGGTAATCTGTTCGCCTCGCCAAGTCACCCCACATGGCTGCTTGGCGATTGGCATAGGCTGCTCGCCCCTTTTGTACCACGTCATTAGCAGAGGCATCACCAGCCATTGCCGCTACTGCACTGTTCATCCACTATTTCTCCTTTCGTAGGAAATATCTCATCGTTCAGTCCATTTCGTACCCAAGAAGCATAGCCTCTTCTCGCCATCTGTGGAACTGTGCTCTGGCACGTAGCCAATGGACCCGTTTGACTTGGTGTGACGTTCCGGTCTGTTTCCCACACCCCGATAATCCTCTTTTTTATCTTATCTTTAATTTTCGTTTCTGTGGACTTCACCTTCGCTCCGTCCACCCGATACACGCACCCCGTTAGCTCATTTTCTTCATTCTATGTTCCTAATCCTTCATTCTATTCCCCTTGAAACTGACTTATACTCCACCTTCATGTGTTTCCCAATTAACCCTCTTTTATCTTTTTCTTCGTCTACTTCTTTTGGACACCTTATCCTTTACAGTATAAATACAGCTATGTAGTAGCTACAGAAAAGCATCGAATACAGAGTACTTTAACCTGTCTATTCGACCTCTAAGCTTCCTTTCGAAACCTTTTCCGTGTGCCGCTACGGAACTGCTATTACTCTCCGAGCCACAGTTGTCACTAGCGTCACACTTGGAACAAGGTAAGTAAAAATATCACTTATATTAAGGGATGGATTACGAACATTCTATCAGTGTTTCTGGATCTGTATCCTCCAGGTTAAAAGGTCCATTATCAGGATCGCCAATTCTTATTTCGCCGTTCTCCGCCACAATGTTGGGCCCATGCCTAGAAACCCTGAAAGACTTCTCCGTATTTGCGGCGAGTAGTGGCATGGAGAACGGACATGTTCTGGCGTGTGAGCCTTTGCCGAATCTCAGCGAAATGAATTGCAGGTCACCTCAGGTTGGAGAGGGTGATGCAATTCAGGCGAGCATTGCTATGGCAAACGTCGGTCGCGGGACTTGGCGAGGGTGATGCGATGCAGGCGAGCATGCCTTTGACGAATGTTAACACCTATGACGACGCAACATGTAAGGAGTGCCTGGATGAGCAGTGTCCTAACGTCATTCTGCGTTTATTTATATCTCCGAGTCCGATGTATTGCCATGCCTGAAAAAATGCAGACCGTAGGCATTGCGTACTAGGGCGATGGTGGTGTAGTAAAGAGGGAACACAACTCCAACAGACAAGTACAAATAACCAGCGCGACCAGATAGGAAGCGGGAGGTCCAGCACCAAACAAGGAAGTAAAGGCAGGATCCCAGGATGTTCCATGGCAGTTCAGCCAGAATTTGGGCAATGATGTGGGCGGTCCAGCTGTACATTCCGCTTGGGTGCTTCCTGACCTCGTAGATAGTACGGGTAGCGACGAAGGGAACTTGCAACATGTTCACCAACGGTTGACTGTAGAAATATTGGTCAGTTTCGTGAACTCAACAAAGTAATTGAAACCAACTTCAAGACGAGAAGCATGTAAACAGTCTAGTAAAAGGAGGTTATGAGATCGAAGATCAAATCCTAAAACGAACAAGACTTACACATATACAATTCTGAACGTTTTGTATACTGTCCTGGTTCTTGAGAAAGACAGACCAATGAAGAAGCCACCAGCAACATTGAGGATGAGCTTGGCGATGCGGTAATGGTCAGCAGCTCCTTGTTTAAATGACAAGTTCGATGACCTGGTTGCGCCATGGGGTGGGGTATTCAATCCTGAGATCAGTTTCAACAGCAGGTTGACTTCGTCCAATTGTATGGATCTCCTGGATTTCCTGCTCAGTCCTGACTGCCTCGGGGAGCGTTTCCAAACTTCGTGCCAGTTGATGCTGCTGAAGGCAGTCGCTCCGGCACCAATAACGTCCAACATATATTCGGCACTAGAAATTAGACGGAGATAGATCAGGATAAGGCATCAGTGTAACGGTTAAAAATAACGCACGGATTTTCTTCAGGAAGACATGGGCGAGCACCGTTGGAGTCGAAGTAGTGCAGCAAAGTTTCAGCATTGTGTCCAAGGTCACCGAAGTAGACTGTTTAGCCACCCTTCTCCTCAACAAAAGGAAGCGATCGAAGACCTGGTAAATTTTGGTCAGTCAAGGTACAATAAAATTGTGTCAAACGACGTACATGGAACAATTCAGCGAAAGGTTTTTTGACAAAAAAAAAAATCATTAAGATGGCAAAGAGGTACATCACCGCAGAAGCTCACTTGATGAATCCTAATGAATAAGACAGATCAGTATATAAATAATTGATAATAGCTGCTTACCTACGTGCATAGGATAGCCTGGCTTTGTTCGGCCAAGCTTCGCAAGAAGGCAACAATGTTCCAGGCACTCTGAGAGTCAAGACCAGATGTGGGCTCGTCAAGGAAAAGCAAATTCTGGGCTATCATAGAATAATTAAGATGCATGTCGACACGGGAGCTTCATAAACACGCATAGCGTGTACGAGAACCGCAAGCTCTAAATTTCACATTTGCTGTCAAAACTCCGGTGCGTGATCACCATCACAGACCCATACTGCCTCGGAGCTATCCATTGGCGTTCCTCCATTGCCTTCTTCAGCGCCGTGAATTAGCAGGACATTGGCATATTTTGAGTGTTTTTCTCCTCTACAACAGTTTTGACGGGCCAAAATAACCAAATCTACGCGTATAGGGTCCTACGTAGTCAGGTTAAACCATTTTTTGACCAAATTATGTATGGTCCTGATATCATTGACGCAAACGTCTGGAGATCTGAACATGTAGTCAAGTCGACGCTTCACCGAGAGTGAGTAATTCTGTGTTAAACCAACTGCCGTCAGTGTTAGACAATGTATTGTCTATATACTAGCTTGAATAACATACATTTTTTTGCATCTATATACAATAATGTGAATGAGACTCCAACTTAAATTATCCACCGGGGCGGTGTCAAGTCAACTCGTCGAGCTGTAAACGACGAAATTCAGCTTCATAAAACTCTGGCAAGTCAGAAATGCGTCCGTTTCAACGATTTAGCAATGCAATGGTGCTCTAGGGAGTCTTTATATTCCTAGAAGCTGGGATTTTGCAATTTATTCCACAGATTTCAAAGGTAGAAACGACTTAACAAGGTCTCCATACTGGGAAACCGATAGCTCGGAGGCAGTATGAATTTGTGATGGTGATTACGCACCTGAGTTCTGACAAGCGAATTCGAGATTTAGAGCTTGCGGTTCTCGAACACCGTAATAGCACCTTCACCGCGAGTTCGGCACCGATGGTGGTTCGTTTCCTTAGTTCCACGCCAAGGGATCCGACAATAGCGTTCCTTTCATTCCAAAGGCCATACAAGTGAAGGCATTGATCGACACTTTATAATGCAATTTAACAATTGAAGTGAGTAGAGTAAAAAGGGACTTGACCGAAAGATAAAGCGTTTAACTCAAATTGAATTATTTCAAAGTTCTAGTCATAACATCCTTAATTAAGAGTGGGTAGCCTTTGCTTTACAGCAAGGCCATAGGTCCTGGGAACGCATCAAACCGAACATGTCTGCTGATGTAAGTGGGTGATTTTCGAGGCTCCTCGTGACTTGAGTAATTCACGGAATGTCTAGCTATTTTTCTGTAGTCATGCCATCCTACGACTATAAAATGTAAATCAGTAAACCATTGCTATGGAACGAGGGGACTTTTACATACCATTTGACCCACTTATCAAAACTTATAGCCGGACATAGATAGCTTCATTTACGAACATATATTATGTATACACGGATTAGTACACTGAACAGTCTCGGAGAACTCTTTGATTGGTGTCATGTTAGATTAATATTCAACACTTATGCAATATCTATCCACTCTACGACTTTACCCGATTGTTAATGGTATTTCTATGTTCGTCCACAGGATAACCACAGCAACATTTAGAACTCTGTAATTAGAAGGAGTCTAATCCTCACAACATATACACATTACATTATTGAGAACTAATTAGTCATATGAAACACGACGCAAATATTCTATGCGAATGACAACAGAATCTATTGTAAATGACGGACTAATATAAAACAGAGTACTTTAACGCCAACCAACTTGAAAGCAACACCGCTCGTTTCCACTTGTGACAGCTAAACAATGTTCACCGCAATCGAAGAAACTTTCGCAAAAGATCAAAGGAACACCAATAACTTGATTACGTTTGAAACGTATCCATTCCCTTCAAAGCTAATAGAAATTGCTTAGTAAGTTCGAGCTTTACAAATTACGGATTGACTGAAAACTTCGAAATCGTCTAGCCCTCTAGATACAAGAGGCTTTATAGTACCGCCTACCTTATTAAAGGCTTACTCTAAGAGCCATGAAAAATTTCTAATGCCTAAATGCTTCCATGGAATGGAAACGAGTATCATCGTCTTTAAAAAGTCAATGCTGATCGAGTATACCTCCTCAAAAAACTCCTACTACTAGTGTCATCTTAATTTCGCCAGTGCCGAGAGGTTATAGGTTGATTATTGGTCCAGGTGGTCAAGAGTACTTGGTGCCTTGCCATCTGGTTGAAGACATAAATCGTTTTTTTTTTTTTTTTTTTTTTTTTTTTTTTTTTTTTTGTTTTTTGAATCCTATGAACATAAAAAAAGGATGGGTTTAGAAAGAACAATGGCATCGGTACTATATGCTCATCTTGTCCTGTGTCTATTGTACTGACTTTCGCGTTTGAAAAGGAAGAAAACACATATGGAGACCGCCGCATCCCATAAAGGAGGTACATTTACTTCTCCCACCAAACCTTCTGTAAGCATCCGCTTTTCTATACAATTTTTAAAATTGGATGGCGTAGAATCAGGAGCCATGTATTCCATGGGTAGCAGAACGTGTAACGTATTTGTAAGAGACGCAAGAGAGCTTGCCCTGTTCGGTAGCAAGTCACTGTCGTGAGTTATCAACTCGCGATTTCCATAAACAGTGAAGATGTACATATTTAGCAATGTGTGTTTATGACTCGAAGGATTCGTTGTCGATCGTTTTACTTGTAGTGGAAATAATCACAGGGTTACATCTTATCTCGTGAATTATCGGTCGTGCTGACTGTCATATATCTGTCATCGAACCTGTTAAGCATAATCATCATGACTAATGACTGATCCTGGATGATCCTTCTTCTCCGGGTAATTGGATGAACAATTTCTGTGTGTCGTTCTTGTCGACCCTATATGATGCTATTTTCTCGAACCATTTCAGTTATAAAGGTTCGTGGTTCAATTTATCGTTCATCTAATCATGTCAGACCCTGATATGTGTAGAAAAGGTATCCCTGTCGATACCGATAAAGGATACAGCGCGTCGACCTTTCACCGCATTGGTCAGTTCCAACGTCTTCTGCATCCTGTTATAAATGGAATCAGTTGTAGAGGTGTAGTATTTCTATTGAATGAACATTTAACATTCTGCTAATTTTTATTTTATTTATGTATCAGCCTCTATGATTCCTTTTTTAAATTCGTTCATATCTTCAAATATATTTGATACACTCAACTGTGTTGATTACCAGTGCGGCTTGCGTGATAGACAATCCGTTTGTTCGTATTCAAATGGTATGTATAGTACAACGCTCATCAAAGCGTATAATTCGAACTTGTTTGTAGAATCTAAAGCTAGTGGCAAGTCCTTTCTTGCGATAGGCACTTGCCAGGGATCCATCAAGGTCGTTGACGCACGACGGAGGTGTTTATGGGAACGTGGTGCGTTTAATTCTCTCTGGTCACAGCACTTCTATGTCGGTTTTTATTTTTCGTATTCCTTCCCTCGCGTAGAACCTAGGGGACGGCAAGTTATACGTCATCGGTCCTACATAAGCGATTTGAAATGGAAGAGGGATGATACATCGTTATTGGTTGGTACGTCTACTCATTCAAGGTACGTGGGAGACGATCATCCCGGTGCATTTGTCGTAAACGTCGAAGATCGAGTTATAACGCATTGGTTACACGGACATATCGAGCCGGTTAAATGTGTCATGTGGCATCCTATGAGCGAGTCGCTTGTGTACACCGGAGGTAGAGATGGTGCTATATCCCTTTGGGATTTACGGATGAATCCATCAGTTCGTTTATCTTCGGGGTCGACTGGTCTTAGGTCTGTCGCTACTATCGTTCATGCCCATCAGGTTGTAGGATCTTCTCCGGAACCCACCATTACGGGGCTCGTGTTGCAAGACACTGCCACTTATAATGTAATAAGTAGTTGTTCCGCGAATGGGTGAGTGTTTTATCAGACGATAGAAAAGTGTGTCTCATTGTCTTTTGGTAGTTTTCTTCGATTATGGGATCTCAGATCGACTAATACCTACCTCTCGTGCTCTAGTTTGGACCCGACCGTCTACAACCATCGCCAGTCTAGGGGTATTGTGTCGCTGGTATCGGGGGTCAAGGAATCGGACGGTACTATATTCGGACTTGGCACCGATGCAAGGATATATGTGTATTGTGTGTTGGATCTAAACGTCTACAGTAGCCAAAACCCATGCGACAGTCTCTGGGGGAGTCCATCATTTTATGTGAAATCGTCACTCTCACCGTGTGGTCGATGGTTGGCATACGGAGGAGGGCCTCACAACGGGGATGCTTTCATTTTCAGTGTTGCACGCGACACTCGATTAGATGTCGGACCCATCCACGCTGTGAGGTTGAGGGGGGGTTCGTCTAGCTCGTGTGGAGTGGACTGGTCCAGCGATTCATTGGCTGTCTGTGCGGAAGCTGGAAGGGTCCGTATATGGCGGTCCGACCCCGGGAAGCGGAGAGAATGTGAGATACAACCTGATATCAACAAAAATAAATGGAGTTGGGCTACGACTATTTCACAAAAACATGGTTATTATAATCGGATATAGGGTATGATATATGTAATTAGATATTAGATTGCGATGAATATCGGTCAGGTCATGGAATTATTAATAATAAAGTGGTACCATATTTCACGCAGGTCGGTTGGGTCCATTGCGGGTAGTTATCATTGCTGTTGGTAATCGAATGAAGGTTTAACCAAGGTTCATATTTCCGACATAAGTCAATACCAGTATAATGCAAAGTGACTGTAGCATGGTTCTGGTACAGAGCATAGGGGTATCGGTGCATGAGTAATCGATATACAGGTAAAGTATTGTTTGTTCACTGGTGCTCTACAGTAGAAACATACATGCATTTATATTTTGTGGCTACATCAGTGACTTATCAGTATTTAGTAATCTAATCGGACAAAGGAGATCGAATAGCCGACCTTTATCTGACTATGTAATAAACCTGTCACGTGAGCATACTGACTCGCCAACGCGTACCCTATTCATCAGATTCGTGTTCTAATATTGTATACTCGTTGATATTTGATTAACATTTTCTTTCATCATGGATACATATGAACCTCTGGTACTGGATATATAACGAGTATATACAGACTATACACAAATGACTGCATAGGAACTTTATTTAAACAGAATATTAATTTAACAAAAGATGTTTAAATATAAATATATTTTACTTACGGTACAATCCATGTCATGTTCTGTTCTTTTCCATCTGAGTCGAGAGGTTTTATGTGCAGAAGAAGTGTACACTGGAGCCCCAATCAGGTATAGTAAATGACAAGTAATGTTATAAACTTACGTGCATGGCTTGGTGACATTTAACAATCCCATAGATACATCTGCCTTGACCGTCAATATAAAAAATTTTTACACCGATCTACAAAAATTGTTAGTATAGATAATTCATAAAATAGATGTTTAACTAACAGGAAAGGATCCAGCGTCCTGATGAGTTTCATTTGCATTTGGAATGGATGAAGAAGTGTTCATACTGTAGTACGTATTGTATGATAGAAACGAGTAGCAGAAGATATCGGTAATGATTAGGCTGCTAAAAGGGTATATTTATACAGGATACAGCTGCTATGCCCTATACCCTGATGCCCGTAACCCTCTACCCTAAATCTTAACGATTTCTATTCGAATTTCTATTATTCTCATATGTAACTTAGTTTTAACTATTATTAGATCAATATTCTTCAGATCGAACTAGACCTGTCAGCCCACCCCACCCCTGCAGTGAAAGTCCTTGTCGTAAAACAAGCTCTCAAATTTTGCTTTATCTAATTGAATACATATATATTACTCATTCAATACAGTTCCAGCTTTACGTATATTTATTAATCATTTGATACAGCCCTAGCTTTACGTGTACTTACTATTCATTCAATACAGCACAGACTTACGTGTCCTTACGTGTATTTCTTACTCATTCAATATAGCACTGGCTTTACGTATAAAAATGTATAATACTAAATTAGTAAGTTTCTCTTGATATTGGTTATGCACTAACTCAAATGGAATAGAACAAGTATATATATATATATAACTAATGTTAGCAGTCAATTCTATTATATGTACGTTCTATTTATATGATTGATTTTTATCAAATCTATCAAATATACGGTCCAACTTCTACGGAATTAGCATGTTTTTGAAACAAGTATACAAAAGTTGTTTCATCATCATTTAGAATCTAACTGCATTTAAATTGTTTTTTTGTGGTCTAGCGGCCAACATACCTATCTAGCCGGTGTCTAGCATTTTAATTTCCGTAACCCTGCATAATGTATACTAATTTGGCAATAGTGTGATGTAACCTAAAGCAATATATTGTATTAATACAATGACAGTGGCGTTGATAGCACATATTGTATTAATACAATGATAGTGGCGTTGATAACACAGTATATTGTATTAATGCAATGGCAGTGGCGTTGATAGTACAGGACTATAGTAATGGAAGCAATTAAAGAAAACTAAAACAGTATTAGTAACATAGCAACAGTGATATTGATGATGATAGATTTGATAATAGTATCAATACTATAGTGATATATTAATAGAAGTATTCAAATGACATCGGCATATTACTAATTGCACTAATTGTATAGCAACAAATGCATTGAAAATTAGTCATTTTATTAAATGGTGAAAAAATGACACCATTTTATTAAACAGTGAGAAAATGGCGCCATTTTGTTATATTATATTAGTAATCTACTCTTGAGCTTGTCCTATTTAAAGCGTAAATTGCAATAACAAAGTTTTATTGCATCACATTCAAATCGTGTTTGTCGTTTATTAGTCCTTCTTGTCATTATGGACTTTCTCAATTTGAATCAATATTCGGAACTTCTTCCGCCATTTGATATAATATCAAGTAAGCAATTATATTATTTATATCTAAACATATTATACTTAAATCTAATTCATTTAGAATCTTTTGGCTATCTATTAAAAGACATCAATGCCGAAATCGAAACTGCCTTCATTATGAAATATGTTCCAATCAACCAACGTTGGACTGAGCTTGACACTTTAGGTGTCTGGAACAACCAGATCAAATGGAGGCGATATCAGCATAAATGTCTTATTGACCCATGGCATTATACTTTACGCAATTTTAGCGTATGTATTACATGTCATGCTAAAGAAGCAATATTTTCTGTATTTCCTTATGGATCTGATAGATTTCCTGGATACGGCACAATTGTCCAGGAATTTGTAGAATTTGGTTATAAAGAATATGCTATATATGCTTTAGTAAGTCATTTTACACTATATACTAATATTTTTATATTTATTTTTGCTATTTTAGGATGCTAATTCAGAGCTGATTGAAGGTTATTGTATTGAACCAATTACCAACGACATTTACTGGCCAACAAACGACGTATTTGTTGTTTCTGTTAGCTCTATTAGTTTTGTGGCAGCATATTACTTGCTAGAACCAATTCTAAGCAGCAAGTATGTGGTATATGTTGCACTTGTATCCCGTTTCATCGACAAAACAGACTGGAAGAAATTTTTGGAGTTTTTCAATATCAAGGATTCCGAGGATATTTACAAGCACATGACCACTATCCATATTTGTATGAACCAGTTTGAACGGGAAACAATGGTACGAAATTTATTATACTTTTATATGTCCTATTAATAAATATTTATTTTTTATAGAATCGACCTCTTTTGGTAGAGTGGCACAAATTGCAGTCAACCGCAGAATTTGTTTGGAAAATATTATATATTAAATATATGGATCACAAATTTGGTTATGATGCTGAAATATAATCTTTAGTATATAAATTATACATATACATAATTTTACTTTTTTTTTCTTTTTGACCAGAAATAATACAGAAACAAGCAAAAACAAATAAGTATTAAAAATTGATTATTTTGCAATGCAAACAATACAATTAAAAACAAAGAAAAAAAGTAGCACGTTGGTGCATTGTGTTTCACATACAAATATATTAAGTGATGTTGCGTGCTTAAGGAGAAGTCTTACAAAAATATATTATCTTGGCTATAAAAAGCCATAAGCCCTAAGAAGCTCTCTTAGAGGCTTGTCCGGATTCTGAAAGATTTTAGGCCAAAAATTTGGCATTTTATTTTCCATTTTTTATGGATTTGATAGCATTGCAGGCTAACCATTGTCTGGATCTGATGGATTTGATACTAAAACTGCAAATTATTAGGACATTTTCCAGTATTAAAGAATATTTGTACATTCTAAAATTCAGTTTAAATAGAAAAAATAAAATACAAAATCCATTAAATATGCCCAAATGCCTGGACTCGTAAGTTCAGGTTTAGAATGTTAGCATATTGTACAAAAAAGAAAATTCGGACATGTCTCAACTGGCCTAGATTGCTCTAGCCAAGTGCTGTCACCACAGTGCAGTGCAGTGACAGTGCAGCATAATTTTTAGCAGTGTGACACGCTTCACAGTTATCACAGTTTACTGTGAAGTACTGTGAAGTGACCAATGACGTCACACATAATCACGCAGTTCCTTGCCCACATACATAGCGTTTGTTACAGAAGATGGCTATGTCCAGTACTATTGTCTGATGTTTTATTACCTACAATTCAGAATTTATTTCTGAACATTATATCCCCTTGTTAGACAGTGACCAACCCATAAGTGTAGAAGAAAAACTGTTATCATGTAATGGATCCGACAAGATCCAAACAAGATTATGAGATTCTAGTAGAAAGTGTGATAAGATTAGATATACTCTGCAGATAAGATTAGATACAAAAACCAGTGTTTGTACTTAATAAATAAAACCATTTCGTAACACCTAAGCAACACTCTCAAGTCTCATTGTGAAAGCATAGACACATTGCTACATGTTTTTATTCACTTTTAAGTATAATATTGTATTCTTGCCACCCAGACTGAGATGTTTCTTTCCGATTGCAGAAAGTTTTATCGAAATTGCACATTTTTGAGGACAAAAATCTATTTAAGCTTTTATCAAGCTTGTGTAGGTTACTTAAAAAGTAACCTAGAAGAGAATTTTTGTTTCCAATTGTAATAGTCCTTCATTTTAAGGCCATACTAAATCATAATGTTGAACAGAAAGAAAGGGCAGGAATTGCATAAATGTCCTCGTAACCATGGCTTGACAAAATAACATAAATTTACGGCACACTGTGCACAGCCTTCACAGTGACTGTGGTACGCTGTGCAGTATATCGGAGTGTGAAAAATCACAGTGCAGTCCTGTCCTGTGGCGGCAGCACTACTCTAGTCTTACAAAAAGAAGTTAAGATAAAGCATGTTTTTAAAAAAAAAACGCAGTGCAAGGCGAAGTTGTGTTGGAGAAGTAATATTGGCAAGGGATAGTTTAGGTCTGTTTGGTTTTGCAGATTTGAGGGCCAAAATTGGCAAAATTCCAGACAAGCTCTTAGGAAAGTTTCCCGGAGCCTGAAGCTGTCTTGTCGGTAGCAGCTAGAAATGAAAATAAGCCATTAAAATAAATCAACGGTCAAACCAAACATCTGGTCAATGATAGTATTGGTATTGGTATTATTGCCTTAGCAAAGCCCAGAGTCCAGGCCTGCCCGTCAGGGCCATTGCGAGGAATTCATACATTCACCGTGGCGGCTGGATGATCTATTTTTAAAACAATAACTGGTTCTATTTATACCTCGCGTAGGGTCTTTTGGGAATCTGGGACCCATCCTGTTTGAAAGGACTTGTATGCAAATGGAAAGATGTCATTGATTGCCTGAGGGATTGCTGAGCCATGAATGGATTCCATACGATGCAGGGCACAAGACCATTCGGATCGATTAGTAGAGAACTTTCTTGACCTTGTCATGCACCTGTCCAAACTGAATCCTGATCCGATTAATTAAACATTCAGCTACATGAAAGCCAGCAGATAAAGCTGCACTGAGACCGTTCAACGTTGCTTCAAAGATGAACGATATAAATACGTCGCATACCCACTCCACCCCATTGTTCAAATCACAAAAGTATCGAATAGATGCGAGGAGGCGCTTCGACTTCGCGTCGACATTGCAGCCAAACTTGTTTCTTCTACTTCCCTGTCCCCACAAACGCCAAGTCCGGGTCAATACTCCAAGTGGATCATCGATTCCTGGTCTAACTCACCGGAACCTCTGCGCCACATTCGGCACGACCGCGGCATCTTCGAT
This sequence comes from Psilocybe cubensis, assembly GCF_017499595.1. NCBI lineage: Eukaryota > Fungi > Basidiomycota > Agaricomycetes > Agaricales > Agrocybaceae > Psilocybe > Psilocybe cubensis. The sequence continues at coordinate 1,362,244 of NC_063010.1, read as the reverse complement.
CTTTTCCCTCTTTTAGTCTATTGCATTTCACCAAGGAAAGGAAGCAAGCCGCAGACTTTGGCGCCATTAGGACTGTGTGTGCACTGCATCCAGGAGCGGTCGTGAACAGTTTATTTATACCTCCGAAATGTTCCTTTGCAAATCATACCTGGTCTTTGGTAGAAAATGGTCAAAATGGTTAGTCCGGATTCCATACGACGTGCCTCATGCCTAGCAACAGTCTATAGACCGCCTTAAGGCTGAACGTCATGTCTCATGGACGATGATGCAAGACATCCGGTGACGATAATTTAGCGTACTAGCCAGAGACGGTTCCGTAGATGTGGTCGTTGATAACTATCCTGTCTCGTTTCTTTCTTATCATAGTTTGATCAATAGTCAGAAAACAGAAATAAAGGGCAGAAAATTGCGGCGTTTATCAAAAGAGAGGATAGTTGGTAAAATCTAATGAACCGGGGGTTGAGATTTTACTACTAACGACGATAAGGTATCGGAGAGATATGGCACCGAGCTCTTATCGAAGTCGTGTGCATCTAGGCTCGTTCATTTGTCCCCTGGGCTTTCCTTTCGTGCTCATTTCATAGCTGCTTATTTCCGATTAGCAATCATATTTTCAGGTCGCTATATTCTGTGGGGTTCCTTGTGCAAGATAAGGTTTTAAGTGGCAATCAGAATCTACAAAAGGGCGATATCGTCGCTTCAAGTCTGACTCAGAAACAAAAAAATTCCCGGGCATGGTCCCCGGATCTCCGTTTTCATACCTTCAACACGTTTTAAAATACGTCAAAGTCTTAGAATATAGTCCCGGGGTCTGAGCGTCGCTCTCCAGTGCCCTGCAAAAATCTCGTGAGAAGCCAGGCTTGATATATCTAGGCACGAATTCTTATCGTGGAAGTTTGAAGTGGCATCTGCAAGTTTATAACGCGTATCGTCTATCCTGACGCCAGATCATCCCTTAGCCTCTTTGAGAATGACTTTACAAAATGATTTGAGTCAACGGCCAGAAATATTCCGAAGTTCAATCGGATGTATCGGATAGTCATTGCTACTACGGGGTTTCGGGAAATTAAAATGTAACTGGTGGAAGATTCCGATTCAGTACGCTGGCTGCTGATACTAAATAAGCATCGTGACTGTATTCTGGGAGTTAACAGAATAACTATGTCATATGATGCAATCCAAATTACTTACCTTGAGAAGTATGACTTGGGAAACGCTACGACGCGTTTCTCATTATAATACGCAGCGTGGAAGCTTATAGAAAGGAGTATCGTTCCTGTCTAACAACAACGTTTTTCGGGCAGATAAAGCCTAAACAACTTGATGAGAAACTGTCCCAATCGATAGCTCGGAATCGATGCAACATATACCTGATCGTATTTGCGTACCAATCTTCAATCAATAACATCGTTCTAATAATCGCCAAGGCAGTGAGCAGTCGTGGATTCTTGAGCAAAATGTTAAGGGCTTGCATCCCAGGGAGGCTTCTTTAGCACAAGGAAACATTGTCAAACGAAGGATCGCGGCTTCCCCGAAGCGTTAACTTGTGCTGGGCCTGCGCACCCAGGAATTTGGGACATCTTCCGTGTGCAAACAGTAGCCTACTTTGTCAAACCACAGCGAAAAGATTGCAGGATTCGTCGAGATCTATGTGTAATCCTTTGACATTCTCACTCAGGTCTTGCAGCTGCGTGGTCTGCCATGTGACGCAACACTGAAATTGCCCTGATTTTTTATTCCAACTGGAATTGGATTTGAAGTTGTCACGGGAAGGTGGACGGAAAGCAATGGACGTACCGAAATTGAGATGCAAAACTACCAATGAAGACTAATTATCACTGTTCTCCCAAAGTTGCCTTTCAAAACAATGAGCCTTGGGGAACTGCCGACAGGGATGAAGAGAGGATTCAAGAAGGACGCCAAGAGGGGATTAGACCATAAGGGGAAGGCACGGCCACGTGCCCCTATAAGTCGTGGGTTGGTAAATGGCATGCCCAGGCTGAGTTCAGAATCCTGTTCCTTTTGGCAAAGGACACAACCTGCAAAAACAAGTATCGTCCCTGTCGACGCCGTCTTAACTGACTGCCGTCGCAGATTCGGATTTTCTGTCTCTGTACTCTTTTTTTTCACTCTCTGGATTGCAAGATCTGGGTGTTGGAGGTTGGACCCCGCCTTGGCTTTATTGACTGGTCAACAGACAGATAAACCAGTTCTAGATTGCTCAGAGTCCATCGTCAAAGAGTTACTGGCTTGTATTCTCGGAGAAAATATTGATTGACCAGGCAAGTTCTCCTTCTCATTATTTATATCGCCACAGACTGCTTCACAATCATTTATCGCCATCTTGTCATAATAGAAAGTCCGACCGAGTCCCATAAGGATCCACTTCCTCTCAAAGAAATCTTCTCCGACGCGTTCTCGTAGCTTCCATCCTTCCATCTCTCTCTCTTCATCCAAGTTGATCACTCATCTCTTATCGTCATCCCACCAAATACTGCACATTTCCTCTGCGATTATGGAGTTGGAGAACGAGAGCTACCTCTTCAAACCAGCACGCCCAGACCAGCAGGTTGCGGTACTGCTTCTTATTGAGAACTCACCAGCAATGTCACAACACTGGCCGTATCTTCGAGACACCTGTCTCGATACACTTGCTGCAAAACTAGAGCATGCAAATAATTCTGCGCTGGTATGGTTTCAATTTAATGACATAAGGTGTTTTCAGTTCGTAATCGCACCTCTCATCAGATAACAGTGTCGGTACTTGAGAGTTATCCTTGCCATAGTCCAAGCCCGAATCCTTCTCTCCCTCGACAGTGCCATGGCGGATTCCGCGAAGGAATTAACACCGTGCAATTTAACCCTATCCCGGAGAACTCGATTTCCGCTGGCCACATAAGCAGTTGCATCGACGTACGTTTGCCCCTATTTTATTTTCGGAGTTTTCTGCGTCAGATTTATTTATCAATAATTTCATTCAGACTCTTAATCAGCAAAATTTCCGTGTTTCACTTCCCGCACTGCATCTAATTATCGTCGCTGCTAACATGCCGTCCGATGACGACTATGGGGTCCCATGGGCTGGACATGGATATTCCTCTCCGTGGGTGTATCTTGCCAACGAAATGAGAGCGGTAGGTTGATGCCTTTTAGCATTTCAGAGAAGCATTACTAATTCGTGATTTGGTGACCTAGAAAAATATCCATTGCCACCTTGTCGTGAGTCCTCAAAATGATATGGGCTCGCTAACATTGTTATTCGAGGAGACAGTGAGTTTTGCTAGTATTCCGGCCATTTCTGTTCGAGGGCAGTCTGGTCATTGAAGCCTCAAAAGCTAAAAGATCCACATTATCAGCTTCGAATACAAGGCAACGCTGAAGAATACTTATACCCACCAATGGACCCAACAAAGGTGATGCTCAGACTCTCCGCGCGGCCAAATTATGACAGTGAGTCATCCTCATTCGAATTGCTGTGTGTACACCGCTGATTTCGGCCCCTTTCGGAAAAGGAACATCGAATTCATTTGTACGTAACTTTTACAACTCCGTAGGAGGATAGTGCTCTTGAAAGACTCATTAATATAATGCTAGGCCGGTGGACGAATAGGACTACCTCGAAGAAATTCGTACCCACTTCCCGATAACTTCTGTCGCGAGGTTTTCGATGAGGCGACCGGGGCACCTGTTTCTAACGAGCCCGATCAGCCTCAGAGTCTTGTGTCGCAATTACAGCAATATCATGGACTGACTAAAAAGAAAGTATACGGTACGAAGCCGACCCGCCAACCGTTCTTCCGAGATGAACGTGTCGAAAAGCACCGTCAACTTCCTGCTCCACTCATCATGCCTTTAGCTGTAATGAACTCTGTGCCTTCTCCAACTAGCGGTGGAAGGCCCCTTTCGCACTCTCGGATTGATCGTATGAATCGGGTAAGTCAGGCTAGCCCTACAGATATGCATCGACGCCAATACTCTGGTTGGCCACGGCGGGGGTCCCGCATGTCTACTCCTGAGGCCGACCATTCCTGGACCACCCCTCCATCTCACACTGACATGTCACCTGGTGGATCGTACACAACGTCTGATCTTTCTGCTACGGTAACCCCTATTGTACCCATTGACGATGTTTACGGTCACCAGTCTGCTCCCGTTACATTACCTTCCCCGCCGACTCATGTGATGCCCGGGACGGGTGTATATGGTGCAACAGGCAGAGCAGAGATGAACTGGTCCACCCCTCCGATGCAACCACCTCAAGGTCCGCAGCAGTATGTTAACCACTATACCCCTGGTTTGCCGTCCTATATCCCTGCAGAGATGCCTCATTATGGATATTCTGATAATAGCCAACCTTCCTACTCAGTTGAGCGAGTGACCGGCGCGATGGCAGCGCCTTCCGAACTCGCGAGGGCTTCAAATTTGGCGCCGCGTACGACCCATCCCCCAATGCCATTGTCCCCGCCCAATACTGTGCCTCCCCAAGGGCATCACGTTGCATCGGGCGCATCTCCATCGGCAATTCCCCCACTCCCCCAGCCTCCAGTCCACGCTCCCCCGCCACAACCATCTGGTCACGTCGAAAGAACCTCTCCTACAGTCGCAAATAACGTTCCCCGCCCAACCTCCTCCAACAAAAAAACGTTCGAAGATGAGAACGATGAACGCTTCAGTTTCAGTGAAGAGTTCGTAGTTGCGACAGCTCACCTGTTTAACACAGAGGTGCTCCCCTCTTACCCGGACTACCCAGGTAGCAGCTCGGGTTTGTTGTCACCCAGCGCCTCTGAGCAGATCCTTCCGCCGCCGCCTGTGCCACAGGCAGGTGAACTTTATGCATCGCGCGATCAGAGCTATGTTCATTCGCGGGCAAACTCTCGCTCGGGGGCGGCAGTCGCTTCTCATTCTCATGGTCATGTCAGGGCAACGCCCTATGTCCCAATGTCTTCATCTACCATCAACAACGATGCCTCGTTGTACGCATTAGGTGCCCCTCACTATGCCGCTCAGAACTACGGCTCCTCTCTTACAGGCTGGGCAGGCTAGTTTCAATGCACACAAAAAGGTCTTGAACAAAAAAGGTCAGATAAAATGTCGTGATGAAAAAAAAAAAAGAAACCTTCTTACAACCATCAGTATCTTTGACAATTAATGCTCATCAGCGGCAAGGACATTTTCTTTTTTCATGCTTTTGTTTTGTGACATAACTTTTTTTTTGCTTTCCCTCCCTCCGTTTATCTCTGTACTCTAAGGTTTTTTCGTTTTCGGTGTAAATTGATTTTCAGACTTTTGGAGTTCTTTGGTTTTTTTAGTCGAACAAATTTGTACAGTTTATGGTTTTCGGGGATTTTTTGTGTCGTTTTAATTTTGTTGAACAGAACCAGATCAAGTCGAACTCGTATATAGATACAAGTAGTCTTCTCAGTCGTTTCGAATTTCGCATTGCTTTCGGTCTTTAAGTTTCCGGATTATAGGTTCTTACTTGGTGTAACACATGCGCAACTGTCTCAATACCTCTACATAGTACCCAGCTTGTATATATACAACAACGATTCATTGGTCGATAACGGCATTCTTGGGGGTTGCTTCCGTAAAGGTACGTAACAAACGTGGTATTTGCGGCGGTTCACAGTGAAAAGGAGGAAAGGCTATATTCCGGCGTTCCAATGAGATGAGAGCTCGTAACAAAGCGGCTTCTTGCGAATGAAAAGTGATCATGCATAGCATCGCGGCAGAAAGCAGGATTTAATATGATGGCATGAATAGAATAGTACAAAATAGAGATAAGGCGAAAACGTCAAGAGCTGGGATGGTCGGCGATCATGTTTGCTCGGCGTAGATCTGCAATAGGAGCAAACTCAGTTAGTAGCAACTCCTCAGACAAAATGAATAGAATAGTGCATTACCTTGATAGTTTTATCAGCTCCGCCTGTGATCAAGCGAGTCCCAGTCTGATCGAAAGTCGAACAGAAAACGCCGGCTTCTGCTTCGAGGGATCCAGGCTGAGGAACATCTTCCATGTGTTGGAATGGTGTCCCAGTAGCATAATCCCACAGGGTCAGGGACCCGTTATCACCTATCAAACGGCGCAAAAGTGAGTAAAATTGTCACGTAGACCATAAAAATATAGATAAAAAGGCTGGCGATGGTGTAGATTTGTTTGATCAGGAAAGAACCATACCTCCCGAGAAAAAGACACCTTCCGCGTTGACAGACAACGTGTTGATGATGGCGTTATGTCCAGGGAAGTTGAATACGAAAGCGCCTTCAGGGCATTTCCATTTTTTGATGTTGTTTCCGCCCGCCGAGCCGGATGCAAAGGAATATTCTGTTGGATGAATAGCGAGGGCGCGAACGGACTTTTTATGATGCGTTAGGGTGGTCATTGTCTTTCCAGCGGCAAGATCCCATAATCTTTTGGGAAAAGATTAGCAAAATAGGTGGAAACAGTTCAGATATATGCAACCCACCTGATTGTAGAATCCATGCTTCCTGTGATTACTTGAGGATCAGAATCCTGGCATTTGACGTCCGCGACGGTGGCTGTGTGACCAGACAGAACATGGATCTGTGCTTTGGTTCTCATATCCCATACACGAGCAGACGCATCTCGACCAGCTGTGACGAGAACATCAAGCGTGGGATGTAATGAAAGCGAATACACGCCTGAAAGATGCCCATGGTAATGTCGAATGACTTTATTGGCTTCCAAATCCCAACATTTGACCATCTAGAGAAAATAGATACCTAATTAATCATTTCACGAGGCGCTTGAGGCATACCGAAGTGTTTCATACCTTATCTTCTCCGCACGAGAAGAGATACGGGTGCCGCGAAGACACTGCCAACCCTCGAACTGTTGAAATGTGACCAGTCAAAGACAACTTCAACTCCCCGCTTGCCAAATCCCAAATCTTAATGACACGATCCCCGGCACCTGTAGCAAACCACTTGTTTCCGGGTTCTACTGCAACACTACGCACCCAACCAAGATGTCCAGAAATGACACGAACTAGCTTCCAGGGAGCATGATATTCCGGTTTGATTGTGCGTGTTGTTTTATGAAGGGTGAGTGCTTGGGTAAGTTTAGAATTTGAAGAAAATGTAGATGGTTTGGCTTGAGGGGTGTTGTCTATCGTTGAAATGATACGAGAGGTGTTGCTGTCAATTGAATCTAGAAAACGAGTCTCGTGTTGTAGAAAGAATCGTGTTAAACTGAAACATTAGCTACTCACCGCCAGCCGTAATCATCTTTCTCTGCGATGGTGGGCGCGATGGTCCTACTGGTCCTTGCTGTGAAAGCAACGCTGGAGGGAGTTGCTTGTAGTCACGGTATTCATCGTGAATTTTGACGGCTAGTCGCACTCGAGAACTAGGGCAATCAATGTAAAAGCAGACTCTACACAGTAAGTATAAGGGGCTCACGTTGATTCGTCTTCAACCAGAATGTCACCCGACTCTGCCGCAAAAACGTCCCTCGTCCGTTTTGCATTCCGTCTATACAAAGACTCCAGTGGTGGAAGTGAAGCGGTTGCCATTCTTAAGGTAGGACGTCAGATTAAAAGGACCCCTGTCTGTTTGATCTCCGAGAGCTTGAGGATGTCCAGACGAGCAACGGACGACACGACGAGGAGAAAAAGCTATTCGATGCGGAAAGGCGAAGTAAGCTTCAACGAATGATGAGAATGTGTTTGTTCTTGTTTGTCAAAAGCTTCATGGGCCTCATGAATGCCACTGGGCGCATGGGTTCAATTGGTTGCCCAAGAACAATCGCGTCGCTGAGAGGCTGAGTGATATTTGCCCGCCATTCAAGCCCACGAGAAGGAAGGATACCGTCGTAGTCAATCGTAGCGTCGAACTAGAAATACCTGTAGCACACAAGATGTCGGATACTGTGATAGAACTCAAAAAAGCCGTGAAACAGTTGCAAACCGCTGTTAATGATCAGGTAAAGTTCTCTATGCTAAACCCTTCCATTTCGTTTTCACTGACCAATTTCATATTTTATAGGAGATAATAGCAATCTTGTCTACTCTGAAGCAAAAACAAATAACAGAAGTGATTCTAAGGGTGGGTGTTGCTCATTTGTTTTTTTACTCCCGTCTCCCACATCCCACATCCGGACTAGACCCCGATATGTTGACACTTTTTGATCTGTTTTTTAGGAGAGCAAGATTGGATTGGCGGTCGGTAAACTCAGACAACATGCTTCGAAACCCGTGGCCGATCTCGCCAAAGAGATTGTAAAGCATTGGAAAACAGCAGTAGAGAAGGCGAAGACCAAACCAGCCGGTTCTGCGAATGCTGCCGCAGGTGAGTCAGCCACTATATCTCGCCGCTCATCGAGCTTGCTGACCATGGCGTAGACAAAAAGACAACAAACAGCGCAACAACACCGGTCACACCCTCTGGTAACTCGGCGAATGCTGCAGTACGCACCGCGAAGGGAGACGGTGTCACTGGGAAAACGGGAGACAAGACAAGAGACAAGTGTGTGGAAATCATTTATGATGCTCTTGCCATCGATGCCACCGCCCGTGCGTTGTATACACCCTCACTGTCGAATGGTCACTAACAGGATGAATTACAGCCATTGAAACTGTATCCCAGAAAGCTCACGAAATCGAGAAATGTGTCTTGAACAACATGAAGGGCGTCACCCCGGAGTATAAAGCTAAAATTCGCTCTCTGTTCGTCAATCTCAAGGATAAGAGCAACCCAAGTCTTCGAGCCAGCATAGTGGAAGGCTCTCTTTCACCAGAGAAGTTTAGCAAGATGACTAGTCAAGTAAGCCACATCTTTGTGACTCTCGACGGTCACCTCATAATTGTCGGGTTCTTCAGGAAATGGCATCCGAGGAAAGAAAGGCCGCTGATGAACAGATCCAAAAAGACAATTTCTTCAAATCTCTGTCGGCCGCAGAGAAGCAGGCAGAGACGGATGCGTTCCAGTGTTCGAGGTGCAAGCAGGTCAGTTACAAACCTTTGTGGTGCCCTTTATCGCAACGCTGATGGCTTGTAGCGTAAATGTGTCTATCGTCAACAACAAACACGAAGTGCTGATGAACCAATGACAGTGCGTATCGTACCTTTTTGCTCTTCAATTATTGACAATATCTTTTCAGACTTTCGTCACGTATGTTCGCTTCGCCTTACCCGTTATTGATTACTTATCCTTCCTTCTACCTAGGTGCACCGTTTGCCAGAACAAGTATGTTTACACGCCCAATTCTACTAATTTCCAAGTTTTAACGTCATGTCTAGATGGAAATTTTCATAGGTTCCTCTCGGATTATTATTTATCTATTATATGCATTTCTCGTCCACCCTATGCCAGCATCCTCTCTACTCTTTTGAATCCGAAACCCAGCCGCGATCTCTAGGCCCTCACCATCCTCAATTGACCAGACATTCCTTGCCACTCCGTTTCCGTCATGTTAATCGTAAATTGTTGAATAATTCTAGTTTAGTTCGTTTCTCTTACCTACATATGCGACTCGTGTGTTTCACTCAGGCGACTGCCTGTCTTGTCATGACATCCTCCTTTCCTTTCTATGTTGTCCGCACCATCTCTTCTCAATGTCGATAGACAAATTCTGAATTATTTTCTGTTTTTTTTTTTTTTTTTGTGTTGTATGCCTCTTCTTTTCCCCCTCATTTTTTGCAATCAGGGCTTGTACAATAGCATATACCACGCAATGTCTATCTCACCCCGTTGCTTCGTGGTGGTCAAGCACTTCATGAATGCTTTCCCACATTAGGTAAAGGTGAGTTATCCTCTTGCAACTTCTGGCAACTTCTATGTAGTCCCGCCAAGTACGGCCTAAAAACTATCCTTGGTATTTATTCTTATCAAAATTTAAATGGTCAACCTGACTCACAAGCAACTGGTAGGCGCCTCACGCCTACCAGTTGCATGATTTGCAGCCTATGAAGACCTTAATGAAACGTTTAATTTCCACGTTCGTCAATCCTAGTGGCAGTGTCTTGGATAATAACTGCTGACCATCTCTCTCACCAGTACCACAACAGGCTCACGGCGACTTTGCAAGCGTTCAATAAGTCTCTACAAACCTACGCTGTCGGAATGAGCGCCTGCGCAGTCGAAGAGGATCACTGGATCGGGATTCATGGACGCTTCCCATAATCCAAAACGCGTCATCTTTTACAGGATGGAACGCAATCGTTTGTTCCATTGACTCGAATTCGTCTTGATTGCTACCTGTTATAATTGAGGTGTATAAAATGCCATCCAAGTTGCCCACGTATGCCCAAACTCCTGCTGTCCACCTCTAGGAATCATATCCCTTTAATCATATGTCATTCCCCCTCCCGCTTTTTGTGATCATAATAGCGGTGGCTTCAAGCTGTATACTGTGCCGGCGCTATTTGATTACCTCGCCCCTCGACAATATACCGGGACCTATTCCAAAATCATGGCTGGGTGAGTATCTTGCTTTCACAAAGCACGGTAAATGTTTTTACTGAGAGATTGAAATCATAGGCACATATCCAGAGCTTTTCAACGCCAATGCTTGGGACTTTCACAAGAGAATTGCGGATACATGTACGTAGCTCAACTGTTCTATTTTACGGCAGCGTTAGCTACTGAATTCTTGTCTTGAAAACCAGTTGGAGGTGTTATCAAAATCAAAGCACTGTTCGGTGTCAGTAACTACCTCCTTTTTCCCTGATCAGAATTCTTAATGTATCTAATCCAGGAAACCCAACTGTATGTTTTCGATCCAAAGGCATTGCACCACATCATCGTTAAGGTGGTGTAATTATTATTGTTATGCAAGAAAATGGTCAAAATGACACGCATCGGCAGGACCAGGATATTTTTGAAGAGACAACCATGTTTATTCGGTGCGTTCGAAAGCAATTTGACATGCCTTGTACATATTCTCAACGATTATATGTTTCAGAGAAAGCAAGCTTTTATTTGGACCTGGGATCCTTAGCAGTCTTGGTGAGGAGCATGATATTCATTATGTGAACTCCCCTCACATTCTGACGGGAAACAGGCGAGCAGCATCGTAAACAAAGGAAGATGCTCAACCCCGTATTTTCTATTGCGCATATGCGAGAAATGGGTGAGCGTTGAACGGATTTCATCTGATCCCATACCGCTGACTGTTCCTACAAGTTCCAATTTTCTACGATGTTACTCACAAACTTCGTGATACGATCTTGGAGAAGGTTAAGAACAGCGCGCAAGAGGTAATATGCATTAATTCCCTCTAAATATGTTGGCAGATGTTGATGTGAGGTTTAAAGATTGACCTGCTTCCATGGATGAAGCGCACCGCTCTTGAGCTGATAGGACAAAGTGGGCTTGGCTACTCGTTTGACTCTTTGAAAGAAGACGAACCCAGCCACCCATACTATAAATCGACCCAGGAGCTTGTGTGAGTTTCGCCTCCTCATCTTCCCTTTTTCTTATAAATGATATTAAACGGCGTAGTCCTGTGGCATCGAAAATGATGTTCGCTCGCATGTATCTGGGATGGACGACTCGGGTAGGGCCACCGAAAATTCGGCGCGCCATTGTAAATCTATTGCCGTGGAAAGCGGCGCACAAGATTCGAGATATTACGGACACCATGTACAACACCTCCGTTGAGATCTTAAACTCGAAGAGACAGGCACTGGACAATGGCGATGAGGCTGTCAGAAATCAGATTGGCCAAGGAAAAGATATTCTAAGCATCCTTCGTGAGTAATGATCTAATTCTTGAACGACTTTGTAATTTAAAACATATTGTAATTTCTTCTCAGTCAGGGCAAATATGTCTGCCTCGGGATCAGACCGCCTCTCTGATGAGGAGGTCATTGGTCAGATGTCGTGAGTAGTCAAGCAACATCCGCGACCGTTTTCTATTCCTGCCAGCTGGATCTGATGCGTATTGTCTATTTTCTCTTAGTTCTCTGACGTTTGCCGCCACTGATACAACATCAGCTGCGCTGTCCCGCGTTTTTCATTTATTGGCTAAGCACCCGGATGCTCAAGCAAGGCTCAGAGAGGAGATAATCGAGGCTCGAGCGCGTTATGGTGGTGATATACCATATGATGAGCTTGTTGTCCTTCCATATCTCGATGCTATAGCCGTGAGACTCTCAGGCTGTAAGTCCATCATGTATATCCAACCTCTCCTTATCTGAAAATATTTTCAGATACCCACCAGTTTCTATTGCGATGCGAGTGTGAGTATCCCTTCTCAATGTTTCATTGTTTGAACTGCTAACATGACGATTGGTTCACTCTTACAGCGCGAGAAAGGACGTCTCAGTCCCATTATCCTCCCCGATTAAAGGTACTGATGGCCAAACAGTCACGGAGATCTTTGTCCCCAAAAACACGAAGATCTTGATCGGGATTCTGGCCGCTAATCGAAACCCCGAATTGTGGGGACCTGACTCTTACGAGTGGAAGCCAGAGAGATGGCTCGAGCCATTGCCTGAGACAGTCACGAACGCACGCCTACCTGGGATATACGCAAACTTGTGAGAAATTTGCTATGTTTTTATTTGAATTGTTCTATTTACCGTTTTCTTTCAATCACAGAATGACCTTTCTAGGGGGGTCAAGAGCTTGCATGTAAGCTTTTGTTACAACCGCACGAAGTCCAGTCCTAATCAAATCAATCCTTTCTTTCAGAGGATTCAAATTTTCCCAGTTGGAAATGAGTGAGTGTTGCGACTTATTTCTCTTGATGGTGCATTTTTAAATTTTCAACTTGTACTTCCAGAGGTGGTGCTAAGTCTGCTCATCGAATCGTTCAAAGTTGCTTTGCCGGATAAAGAGATAGTGTGGCAAATGGACGCAGTTGCAACTCCCACGATATCCGATGTACCCAACCCCCAGGCCCAATTGCCGCTTATCATGTCGCTGGCGAGCGGTTCATTCAGTTAAATCGTTAAATCAAGAGCTATCCCACACATGCTCATCGTAGGAATTTTGCACAGTGAAGATGGACGATCAAGAAGTCCTTGATCTGCTGCTGTATATTCCGGATATCTGAGCTTAGTTCTGTGATTGACCACCGTACCATCAGTCTATAGTGGGAAATCGACTGTTGCCGTCAGTAATCGAAGCGGAATCGTTTTAATGTGTCTCATAAGAAACATTTTTTTCATCAAACATGTTATTGAAATTGACAGGCGCTTAACCATCATCTATTCGACGTTTTGGTGATGTTATCCGTAATTTCCCCCAAGTGACGCAGCAGCGATACAATTGGTTGAAAAGTGGATTGTGGGCATTGAGCGTATCAATGCAATCAGACTCCAAAGTCTGTAGTATCGAAGGTGGCCGCGCGATTGAAGCATGTTTCTAACTGGATATGCCACATAGAATCGGTCGTTGCAAAAAGGAGGCATCCTTGTTCCTGTGCGGTAACTGATATTATTATTCGACATGCGTTTCGGAGAAATTGGTGAGATGAAACGCGTGATACACCCAGAAGACACGAACTTGGAGACTGCAAACAGGGATGTTTGCTCCATAATAGGATTTGATAGTATTTGATCTGGAGAGATTGAGACGGATTGGAACGCTGAAGAAGGAATCTCTATATTTAAATATACCAGAATACAAAAAAGGAATCTTCACTGCTCCAAGTTGTTGCACCACACGGGTGAACACGAGTCCGCCATGAAGAAGACAATGGGCCGATCGGAGGGAATATGACTGTCAATTCTTGATCGATAACAGAGGGATTTCAACACTTATGGCAGCTGGTCGCTTCGAGGATTCTCATACTCTATTGCTCTCCCTTCAGTGTATCATTATGGATCTATGGTCGAAACCTCTCACCGTCGTTGTGTTCAACCCCCAGTCAATCATCCAAAATTCGAAATCTGAATTTCGAATCGAATGCTCAGGGAGGTCCGATGCCGATGTCATACTCGTATACATGTTGCGTATGTCCAAGATTATGGGAGTCACGGAATCACAATTGTCTAGAAAAATACCTACATATGCACCGATAGACGTACCTCAACATGAGGGTCTCCCGGAGTGGGCTCTCCAGTATTGGCTAGCCGGTGTGTGACCGTACGATATTGTGACATGTGACCTGTTATGTGCTGACAAGAGGACTTCAAGATGACTTGGACGTAACCGGAGAAGCTGAGAGATCCAACGTCGACCAATTTTTAAGGAGCATTCTTCTACCTCCCGACTGGGACGGAGGGCCCAAGACACTTGTTGTAGGCATCGATATCCCAGTATTATATGGACTGTATAGCGTTCCATTGGGAGATAACGACCCTTTACTAATATGTCAGTTCAACATACAAATTTGAACCGTTCATTGACATTGACAAGGGCATTTATTCAACTTTGCACATCTAGTCGCATTGCCAAAGGAGAAGCCCTCCACAGATAGTAGTGCTACTGCGGGCACCTTAATGGCCGGGTCGAATCCTGTAGCATCGCAAGTGGTGCTGAAAATGGATAGTTCTTCCCGCCTACTCCATGTCGCCCGCTCTTTTGTCTCTGGGATGGAATCCTCTATCACAGAGGGTGAGTACGCCAACTCTGACTATGACTCCGAATATGAGCCCGGTACGCATCGCGTATTCTTCCCAAAAGTTCTTGTACCCTTATTCTTTTGACAGACTCGGATACACTCCGTCATCTGTCGGTGGACGACAATGATGGCGAAGCACCGTTAGATGATGCGACAACTTCACCAAAGGAGGATGAACTCCTAATAAGCAAAGCAAACAATGAAACAGGTGTGCTTCACTCATTGTATGGCAATGTTTTATCTGAATCTGTCCAGATGAGGATGCGATGTTCTCCACACGTCTTGATGACGAGGCCTTGTCTGGCCCATCCGTGTCTCTGGACATTGGCACGACTATCAAGGATGTGGACATTGGCACTGCTATCAAGGATGATACCCTTATCGTTCAAGGTATGCCATGCTTCTGATACCACAAGGCCTCATTTGACTTTTGCCCTAGAGAGCCAAGATGGAGAAACAGAAGGCAACTCGTTGGAAGAAGATGTTGATAGGGACACAGAAGGCAGTCACTCGGATGCAAGTGTCGACGATTCACCCGAGAATGCTCACAATGACCCTGAACTTCAAATTGAATCTTCCGGTGCGCAAATCCATTCTATGGAATCATGCTCTGTGCTTATCAATAACTCTCCACACTACAGAGACAAAGGGACTGCAGAAAAGGAAGAAGAAGAAGAAGTTAGCACAGGTACAAACATCATCGGCGGAGGTGAAGGTTAAAATGAGCAAGAAAGCTCAACGGAAAGCCAGGAAGAAACAAAAGGCGCTTCAATTACAAGGTCAGCATCAATAATTTCATTATTTGTTAACAAGATGTTAAGTTGTGATGGCTGTAGAAGAAGAACAGACTTCTTTCCGCTCTTCTCTTGCAGAGTCCTTGGGCACCACATCATCGAGCATGTCTCCAGAAGTTCTACAAATAATACATGGGATTCAAAGAAGACTCGATGTTGTTTTGCAGGACAACACGGAGGTCAAAAGCAACTTCAAGACTGTTCAGAATGAATTGCAGATTGCTCGGAAGGAGAAAACGGAGGTCACAAGCAAATTCAAGGCTTTTCAGACTGAATTACAGATCGTTCGGAAGGAGAACACGGAGTTCAAAAGCAAATTCAAGGCTGTTCAGATTGAATTGCAGATCGTTCGGAAGGAGAACACGGAGCTCAAACAGGAGAACAAGGCACTCACAGGTAACCTTCAAACTCTGCAGGAGAAATTCGAGAAGGAGGTGTCCAAAAATAAAGTATTAGCAAATAAGGTCGAACATAATGAAGCGACATTTGGACAGGATATAAATGACATGATGCAATATCTTACGTCGAAGGTATTCTTTTATAAACCTCCCATATTTACCTGACTCAGTGAATATTGTTTTACACCTACAGGATTCCATATTCATGAACCGAATACGTCGAAGGCGCATCATCGAGGAGGCACAGATTTCCCTTGCCCGGATGCTTGCTCTTCCGCGACCAGATGGTCAATCCTACTACACTGCCTCGTTGTGGAAATTATATCTTTCGAGTCAGATCAGCGTCACTGGTCCTACGGCGTCCAACATCATTGATAATCAGCGGTGTCAGGCTGCACAAAAAATATTGACCGATTTTGTTTCGAACGCAAAACCTGGTCATCAGGCTGACCTAAAATGGATACAACGTCTGTGCGGCAACACCTTTGCCATGCAATTAATTTCCCATCGAACAAATGTGTTCACGAATGTAGGGAACTCTGCCGCACATCCCTCCTTCAAATCAGAGGACTGGGTGGCATTGCTTGATGCTATGTATCAGCAGGAGGAAATCACATTGGTGCAGAAAAAGGGTTTCTGTGTACTTCTTAACATTGAGGACTCGGAGGAGCATTAACGGTGTAGTTGATTAGCTATTTTTACACTTATCCTCCCGTTTCCTCTTTGTTTTGCTTTCTCCAGTACTGCTTTTAGTTTTAGTGCCTCATCTCCTAGATATCCACATGCTCTGCTTTCATATGCTTCGCTTGTTTTTTGCTTTGATGTTTTTTCTCTACCCCACTTGCCTATTATCTTTGTTACAAATATGTTCATTATATCATTGTTGAAACTCGTTGCATTGACTATCTTCCTGTTTGAGCAAATTGCTAGTGCATCTACATGTTTCAGATATCTTTCCGCTAAGCAGCAATCACGGCGTAAGGTTCTGTTAAACCTCGGTGAGCTTGGGATTACTGAGCATGCTACAAGTTTAGACAACCTTGTTGCCTGCCAGCCACACCTGCGCTTAACGGCGATTAACACCACGTACCGTCGGTTGAGTTACTCAACTTCCAAGTTCTAGTACTAGTACCGCTTTTCTTACTTGCGCGGAAGTCATTAGTGTACTTTGCATATGAGACACAAACTATAAGGCGAGACTCCTGATAAATACTAGTATGTACAGAAACTATGGGACAATACTTTTATCAACATATTGCGCTCTGCCAAGCGAAAGATCGAATGAGGTTTTCTGCCTCCTTGGAGCGCGGTGTGATTGACCCGACAAAAGGCTTTGGGGAGCTGATTCAATAGTGTACCAAAATTCAGTAGCAATTTTATTCGATAACAACAGGTACTCTGAACTCACTATGTAATATTGGAAACATATTCGTGGTTGTTCTCAATAGCATTCCCATCCTCGTCAACTTGTTTTCTGATATCATAAACAGTAAGAAGAGAGGCTATGGCAATCCAGATTGTTGAGAATGCCATGTGTCTTCCTGGGCAAATGCTGGAAATTGCATGATTAGTGTAAAGTCATGCTTAATTCCACATTGTCCATTACCGTCTTCCAAATCCCCAACATGCCTCCCCCGGGTCTTGTACATTGGGATCAAGACTGTCACCTTTCATAAAGCGATCTGGATTGAAGGTAAATGGATCCGGATATAGTTTTTCATCATGAAGAATAGCCCTTATGAGTCACATCAAGATAAGTCAAAAAAATATAACAAAGAAGCAGGCAATTTTTACCAGCTATTGGCTATAACAATAGATCTAGCAGGAAGGCGGTGTCCTTTGTATTCGTCTTCGACTTCTATCAGATGAGGGACACCTATTCATGCGAACGTATTTATATAAAAGATTAGAAGGTTGTGAGCGTGGACATACCCATCGGTACCGCATCGTTCCAGCGAAGACCCTCCTTCACGATGGCAGTAATATATGGCAGAGAGGGCTGATCATTAAAATCAGGCAAGTGACCCGGCTTGATGACCTTATCTAGCTCCAGCTGGGCTTTCTTGACAACTTCGGGATGGTCTATGAGAGCTAGAACACATGAGCCTACGATCGACAACGTCTTGTAGATGAGGAGTAGAGTTAATAGAGAATAGCTGGAAGGCCTAATTATTTCTTACAGTATCCGCTCCAACTATTTCAAGACAATGGATTATTAATTGAGCAGCAATTAAGAGGCGAGGATTGTTGACATACCCGAATATAATGTTCCAGCCGCGTTTTTGATATTCTCCTCACTGTATGCTACGTCTGCTGCACCATGCTCCATTTCGGCCAGACAGGTAGAGGTTAAACAAGGCGGACAGATCCCTGCACGCTATTCATACCGGCCAGTCAGCATAGAAAGTGGTGTAATGATGCTTCATCAAGTCTCAGCGCACCATGTTTTCTTTTGTTTTTTCAAACGGAACATTTATCATAGCCTGACCAAGGGCCTTCCATTTCGCCGCTTTTTTCTGGAATCCAGCTCCTGGGACCCACGCTGGAACATATTTCAAGAAGGGTAGCATGTCGACCAGGAATGCCCCCGGAACCACAGCCTCTACTGGTCCTTCGTTGGCCTTTTCTGCAAGGTGTATATATGGATCGTTCTCTGGCAAAACATCCAAGCCGTAGGCTATTGATATGATCGCTTCTCCCGTCATACTGTTCGTCCAATTATGTGTGCATTTTGGATAATCAATATCATCTTGGCCACTTACTGTCTCAAATTGCCCATGATATCGTTTGGTTTTTCCAGAAATCTGCCGAGAACGTTTCGAGCTGCTTTGAGGGTGGGTGGGAGTGTAATTGTCGATGCGGCTGCAGGATTGAGCGCCTGATGGATGAGGCGTCGGTGCTGGCGCCTAAAAATAGAAATCGTTTACACGAGAGCGCACAATTAGATACCAGGTTCATACCATCGCTCGCCTACGGCAAAAAGTGAGTTAGTTGAATTTATATATATGGGAAGAGCTAGAACCACACGTACCGTATTCCATAATGGCAACCAGAAATCCATAGCCCATCAATTCAATCAACATGGGCATACGAGGTCTGAAAATCATCACGGTCCCTGGAGTCAACCGACTTACAAAAAACACTCAAATGGATGTATGTACCTGCTAGAATAGTTTGTAGACCTTTTGTCGAGTAAATCTTTACAAGCTTCCAGCGAGTCCAGCACGACCAATGATGTTCCCGCCACATTAACGTATATGATGTCGCTTTCTGGGATTCGCCAGACGGTTAGCATGAATGAGGAATGCTTGCGCCACGTTGCAAAACTCGACTTACTCAGCTCTTTAGCCCACTTGTGGTATGTCTGCCATTCTAGGGTCCGGGGCATATCCAGCAAGTTTCCAATTAACGGCAACCCTTTTGGACCGGGAGGAAGAGGCAACTTGGATTTGCCCGCGCTGGCATAAAGTCGGAGGCCAACAACAAATGCCACTAGACCAGCTGCAATGGTGTACGTTTGCATTGTGGACTGAAAGGTTGCAGACATGGAAGGTGGTATGGGTTCCTCAAGGCTGCATTATATAATATATGTCAATATCCGGCTGCCAATCATGATGCAGTTAATGAGTGAATGTTAGCCTAACAGCCTAACATTGATCGGCGCCGTTGATCAGATGCGTTCTGTGTTCAATTGTCATTCTGGTGAAAATATTCGCGCCGGAAATTCTGGGGAGGTAAGATTTGAAAGGGATGACCGAGTTATCCCTCTTCTTCACGGTCATATAGAGGGACTCGCGCATGACATTGTGTACTACGTATGTTATGTTGAGTACACATTGGTTCAAGGGCTCAGAATTCACCAAAAGCATTCGGTCATCTTTTATTCCTGAAACGACTCCGGAAGAGCCGAGATATTTGAGAAAACCTTTACGATGAAGATGGTGTTGAAACAGGGCAATCTTACTAAGTAAGCCAAAATTACCAAAATAACATCCGTCATCCGTCAAACCAGACATTCTTTTAACACAGCAATAGCACGCTCCGGGTCCTCCCACATTAGCTATATGCAATGTCAGTAATGCATACTTATATAAGAAACACGAATACACACAAAATGATTTGTGCCCTTGATAGCTCTGAAATTAATCTTTTTGTTGGCTTTCAAACATTGTTCCTCCAAGACCCAAGGCGAAAGCACCACGCTCCAGCTACAGCTGTCACCATAGATATGCCATACATTCATGCCCCATTTATCGACACTCGAAACATCATCGAGAAGTGCTTTCCGGAGGTTTGTGCGGTGTATTCCATAGTACGAATGTTCAAGGAAGAACGTGTCGCATTTGGGCCCCGCAAGGAAATTTGTGCTCGACAGAATTTCTTCCTGCGTCATCTTGTCGATTGTGGAGGTTCCTGGCGTTGGATTTCGATAATTAAGCCGAGCTTTATCGCGTGTGGCAAGCACGTCGGCACCATGGTCGAAACAGCTGGAGACATATGTACTAAACATCGGCCCTCGTTGTTCCTCAGGCAAGTCATAATCCCAGAGCGGAAGATAGAACCCGGGGGGATTGTCAATGCCGAGGATGTACGACGGAACCTCTATTAATACAGACGGATGGTCGACTGGTATTCAGTGCATGATTGATAAGAATTCTCACCCCATATGATGTACGTCCATAAAAAAACCTTCAATCTTTCTCGCACTTCTTGGGAAAGATAAGGATGATCTATAGCGTTGATCATAGCCAAAGTATACAGGTTTCCCAAAGACCATCCTGAGATTGCCCCTCCACATTGTATTGGTAAAGACAGGTTTTGAATAAGGCCGTCGATGAATAAAGCCATGAGAAGACCCTGATCGGCAAGAAAGGATGCTCGTTCGTCATCAATTCCTTGGCTAATGATACGCAGTTCCTCGGGCCTGAAAGGGGTGGAACCGTTGTATTCTCTTCGATCAACACATATTAGTCGTAGAGCTCGAGAGGGGGCGAGAGAGGTGAGTTTCCTAAATGTTCCTTTAACAAAAAGATCAAATGTATTCTATCCCCTGCGCGCATACGTTGACATACCGCTGTTGAATGAGTGTCCATGGACAAGGATCAGAGTTGAATATTGGTTATCGGTGGGCAGACCACTGTCTGTGTAGTGGAATGTGATTCCATTGGCCAACGTTAAAGTGGGCATCGTTGCGTTGTTCGAACTAGACAAGTTGCTCAGAATACAGTTGCGTGGAAGCCTTGATGTCTTTTATAGGTTTTTGGACGCAAAATTGCATTCTGATGGCAAACACCCTATTCGCATTTCCCGTTATCGAATCAAAATGCCTAGCTTGTGAGAGAGGAAATGTGCTTACCGCACTGCAGAAGACCCCTGATTTGCGTGGCTGGTGCTCATCTCCCAGCCAGTTGTGCCTTTTCCCTACGAAACGAACAGTTAGTTTGATGTGTCTTTTTGTCCCCTATATTTGAACCAGATCTCCGCGAGGTGATTGATCAGGTTGCTTGAACCATGCCCTTGTCTAATCATCAAAAATAGACAGTAGGTCAACTAAGAACCTCAATTCAAAAGGTCGTCTGAATCATTGGGGTAGTAACCAATTCCAGAATGGCACTGGGTCAAAGGCGAATGGGCACTAATATATTGCTGTTGATTGGTTGCTCAGAGCTTGATTTTTGGAGGGAAGGGAGTCTGTGGGTAACGGGAAATATCAAGAAGCATTTTTGAAAAGTCATGAGACAAGCCAAGCCAAGTGGGTTAGACCAAACAACAGAAATAGGTCGGACTGCAAAATCTGAGTCGGAAATGAAAGCAAGCCTACGCAGATCGTTTCAAAAGGAAAGGTTACTTTGCTACAGCTACAGTCAATCGGCAAGAATCATATAGAGTGCTGCTGGATATCTGGATAAATCTGGAATAAATCTTGGTCCGTGCAAAAGAGTGATTTGTTGTTTGTAATAGATCGAGATACCCATCATTTAAGACGGAGATCAAAATCATTTTCAGTAGTGTTACAGCTGAGCGCTGAGCGTTGAACTTCACATTCAGCACCGTTAAACGATACATTCTTTTTAAAATTGTGATAGTACACTCAGGATCTTCCCACATCAGCTATGAGTTAAAAGTCAGCAATTGAAACTTCACGCCTTACTTATACTTTGGTAGTAGTTATCCATTCCTCGGAAGTGGATGGCACAAGGAACGAGCGGATATAGACTTGCCCGATTCTGCAGCTCGAGAACAGATAGGCTCCTGTGGCTAAACCTTCCTCAACATGGTATGACTTTTCGTTGTGCAAAGAACGGTTTGATTGGACATCTGAGGAATGGTTCGCATATATGAAGACATTGTTGAAGAGTTACGAACTTGTCAGTCAGGAGATTAGTTGACGAATGAATTAATGTCCCACAGAGCCGATCTTTGACTGAGTAGCGTTCAATAACCGAAAAGCAAGCTTAAACACAGTAAGCTCAAGTAATAATCGATCCAAGGAAGTAATCGCAGACGAAACCAACTAGAAGTCGCTCTTTTTCTCTGTACTGGGTGAGCAGCGCATCGTCACTCCAGAGAATATAGGTAAAGAAGGTTGTTAATTAAAGTTAAGGCAAATGAACCTGCATAATGACCTCATCAAACTGAGCTTTCTTGACAACCTCAGGATGGCCTATGAGAGCTAGAACACAAGAGCCTGTGATCGACGACTTCTTGTAGAGGGCGGGTACTAAAATTAGTAGAAATTTCGTTAGAATCCCAAACCATTCTTAAACTATCGACTCCAACTACTTCAAGATGGCGAATTATTGGCTGAGCAGCAACTACTTGAGATGCAACTACGATGACAAAATTGAATCAGACAGATGTCGTTAAATAACACTTCAAACTTACCAAGTTCAATACATCCATCAGACCAGACATTCCTTTAATACGGCGATAGCACGCTCCGGGTCCTCCCACATCAGCTATAGAAAACGTTAGTGATCCATAATGTAGAAAAATATGCACGAATACATACAAAATGATTTGCGTCGGCAATTGTTCTGAAATGAACCTTTTTGTTGGCTTTCAAGCATTGCTCTTCTAAGATCCATGGCGAAAGCACCACGTTCCAGCTACAACTGTCGCCATAGATATGCCACACATCCATCCCCCATTTATCGACACTCGAAATATCGTCAAGAAGTGCTTTCCGGAGGTTCGTGCGGTGTGTTCCATAGTACGGAGGTTCAAGGACGATCGTATCACATTTGGGTCCCACAAGGAAGTTTGTGCTCGAAAGAATTTCTTCTTGCGTCATTTTTTCGATTGTGGATGTTCCTGGAGTTGGATTGCGATGGTTAAGGAGGGGTATGTTGTGTCCAGCGAGTACGTCGGTGCCGTGGTCGAAGAAGCTAGAAATATATGTACCAAACACTGGCCCTCGGTCTTCCTCAGGCAAGTCGTAGTCCCATAACGGGACATAGGAACCTGGAGGGCTTTCGATGCCGAGGATATACGACGGAATCTCTAGAAATACAGACGGATGGTCGATTGGCATTTAGCGGAAGATTGATAACTACGACAAAGACTTCTCACCCCATATGATGTACGTCCACAAAAAAACCTTTAATCTTTCTCGCACATCTTGGGGAAGCTTAGGATGATCTATGGCATTGATCATGGCCAAAGAATATAGGTTTCCTAAAGACCATCCCGAAATGGCCCCGCCACAATGGATCGGCAAAGCCAGGTTTTGAATAAGGCCGTCGATGAACAAAGCTATGAGGAGACCCTGCTCAGCAAGAAAAGATGCCCGTTCTTCGTCGTTTCCGTTTTTGATGATACGCAGCTCTTCAGAAGTAAAGGGAGTAGACCCGTTGTACTCTCTTCGATCGATGCATATCAGTCTCAGGGCCTGAGACGGGGCCAGAGGTAGGAGTTTCCGAAATATTCCTTTAACAAACAAGGTCAGATCTCTTCAATCACCTGCGCGCATACATCAACATACCACTGTTGAATGAGTGCCCATGGATAAGGATGAGAGTCTTATATTGGCTCTCAATCGGTTGTCCACTGTCTGTGTAGTGATACGTGATTCCGTTGGCCAAGGTTAAAGTAGACATAGTGCGATCCAGATTGGATAAGGTAGTAAGTTGAATGCAGGTAAACTGAGGTTGCAGTCTCTTTTATACCTTTGGACGGATGCCGATCTGGTCCTCGAGATTAATCATCCTTTTCCTAAATAGCTTTACTAGTCGATTGAAGAGGTTGATACCTGAAAAATGGATACCTGCACACTTCTCCACGGTAGAAGACGCCTGATTCGTGTGGCTGATGTACATCTCCTAGCAAAAAGAGTGACTGTTCATCAAGAAAGCGAATGGAAGTGCCGACAGTCCAACCTTTTTGGCCGTATCTGACGCAAGTTTCCACAAGGTCATTGTAAGATTACGACCACAAAAGGAAGTATCTCGGTAAGTAGTATCTGGGCCATGGTAAGCAACGTCTTTGATGAGATTTTATGGTATGCCTGACGATCAATACTACTCAGGACCTTGTACCTCCGTGCAGTTCAAATCAGAAGCCGTTGTCATCGAAAACGTAGCCAATTCTAAAAGACAAGGCTAAACACGAGTGGTTATTATATTATATTTCCAAAGAAAATAGCAGAAAATTGACCGTTGACTGTTCGCCTAGAAATCGAGTTAAAGGCAAGGGTGTCTGTGGGAAACAGAAACGCAGGGACTTAAGAGTCATGGCTACTTGCTGAGGATCGATCACCGATGATGGGTCGGCGGAATGCAAACTCTCAACTGAAAATGGAAGCGAGCCTACGAGGCCATGCAGAACGGTCCCAAATGACGAGGTAATTTTGCTACCACCATGACCAATCAGTAATCATATATGATATTTCTGGATTGCTGGATAAACGTTTGTCTTTCAAACGGATTCATGTTTGTTCATAACGGCTAGAGGCTCATTGAGACGGAGATCAAATTTCCAGGCATGCGTGGGTCACTGGAAAGTGTGAACTCAAAAATTATAAATCACAGCATCACGAACTCGCATTGGAGCTTTGTCAAACAAGACAGTCCTTCAACACGGTAATAGTGCACTCAGGGTCTTCCCACATCAACTATAAATTATTGTCATTAATCCGACCTTGCAACTGGAGTGAAAATTACCACATACGAAATGGTTCTTGCCCTTGACAGGTTTAAAATTTATCTTCTTGTTCGCTTGCAAACTTTTTTCTTTCAATGCCCATGACCCATGCAATATGTTCCAGCAACCGTTTTCACCGTAAATGTTCCAGACAGTCATCCCCCATTTACTAGTGTTCGAATCTTCGTCCAGGAGTGCCTTTTGCACACTTTCATAGTGCAGCTTGTAGTACGAGGGTTCTAGGATGGCTGTATCGCACTTTGCCCCAGCCTGGAAATCGACAACGGATTGAAGCTCCTCTTCTGTCATTCTATCGATGGTTGATGTTCCCGGGGTGGCGTGGCGATGATTAAGGCGGGATGTATCGCACAGTGCGAGAACGTCTGCGCCATGATTGAAGTGGCTGGATATGTACGTTTTTATTACCGCTCCTCGTTCTTCCTCAGGAATGTCATAGTCCCAGAATGGAAAATAAAAACCGGGAGGGCTTTCAATACCGAGAAGTTGTGACACAGTGTCTAGACGATATTCAGCGGTCAGCAGAGTCGCATCATCGTTAGCACACAGAGAGAATCACCCCATATAATGTATGTGCGTAAAAATGCTTTTAGCCGTCCTTTCGATTCCCGAGGGAGCTCCGGGTGGTCAATGGCGTTGATCATGGCAACCGTGAACACATTTCCCAGAGACCACCCTGATATTGCACCATAATTTTGAAGTGGTAAAGATAGAGTCTGGATAAGATCATCGATGAGCAAAGCCAGAAGGAGGCCTTGTTCGGTGAGAAGCGCAGACCGCTCTTCCTCACTTCCCTGATTAATGATTTGTAGTTCTTCGAGGGTAAAGGGGGTAGACCCATTGTATTCTCGGCGATCAATGCAAATAACTCGCAAAGACTGCGAGGGGGCGAGAAGAGATAGTTTCTGAAATAGCCCTGCAGTGCAAGAAGTCAAGTATATGCGGCTGATATATAGAGGTTTGGCATACCACTACTGAATGAATGGCCGTGCACAATGATAACTGTAAAATAGTCGCTCTCCACGGGAAGTCCACTATCTGTATAATGGAATGTTATTCCATTGCCTACGGTGGCGGTGGGCATGATCAGGATTATGTGTAGATTCCCAGTCGAGAATGCAGTCCGAAGAGCGCCATAAAAATTACCACCTCTTAAGTATACAATCCTGGGTTGGTACCTGATGGCTATTTAATTCAGGAGTGGGACATGAGAGAGAAGTGAAAATAGACTTGCCCGTTTCAATGGCTTAAAGACACATTCAAGATCCCGTGGACGAAACCTTCTCCAAGTTGGTGTGGTCTTCCGTTCCAAAAACGAATAGTCAATCGCCTGGACATGTTCACGGGGCTTGCTATCTATATTTAAAGATATAGTAAACTTTTTGCAGGAGGTTATTGCCGAAACGCCCACACAGACGCTCTATGTTGCATCGTAAAGTTTGTGTCGATTCGTAGTAACATGCTGTAAGATGTCGGCTCCGAAAACTCGAAACGCAGAAAATGGGGTACTTAGAGGCTCAAGTATCGAGGGCATTGTTGTCGGTGAACCGAATAGAAGTTGATATCTCTCTCTGAACCGTAGTAGTGGTTGACCGTTTCGTCAGAGTTGACATAAAAATGAATTTGGAGGAGGTAACCAAGGACAGGCGGGATGAGCCTTGAATTAGGCCCATTTGTTATTCCCACGATCGAGCAGAAACGAGATGCGCTCGGCTCCAAGTCATTAGTGACTAGTCCGACTGAGCAAGCCATTTTCTTTTTTTTTCTTGCTTTTCTTTAAGCCATCGTGCATTATCCTTGACCCAGACCGACTAAAATGGCCTCCGATTCTTCAGAGTCACCGATGATCCTTACCCCGGATTCTACTGGCACTAATAACGGCCCAAACGCCGACACTTTCCCAGATTCCCCATCTACGACCACGTCAGTCACAGCCGCGAAGAAAGCGCGTCGACAGACTGCTTTTTACCCCAACATGAATTCTTCGAACAAGCCTATGAAGCCCTTCAGCAGAAGCGCTGCAAAACGCGAGAGCGTCATGGCTTTGGGAAGCATCGAGCACCTGCAGCACTATTTCACAAAGACTGGTTTGGCGGCTAAGAAAACGTAGGCCTTTCAATCAATCTCTGCGCCGTATTGGAGATCGACTGCCTTTGCAGTCTTTGATCTATCCCGTAGATTTATTCAATCGTGTCCATTGGTATGAAGTGTGTGCTGACTTTTTCAATTTTCCAGTCCTTTAGCTTTAGCGGGCAAACCACATCATGGACTTGTGCTTGCGATCGGGGGCATGGCCCATCTACCAACGAGCCCCTCACTGAGCGATATTCAGGACGTTCCAGCATTTCAGATGCCACCGTCACCTGCGATCCCAGCGCCCCCACCGCAAATAATCCCACCGCATGTAAAGATCTACGAAGTTGACCCAGAATCGCTACTGCCTGGTGTCATTGAAGACGTGATTGCCGTTGCCCAAGCATGGAAAGTGGAGAACTATAGGGATGAATCGTCACCGCCAAATCTAGATACCCCGTTCGATGTCCTGGAGGTGCTGAAGACGACGACTCGCGCTATCAAATCAGTGCGCAACTACCTGCTCTCACTGCCTGATGAATCCGCTGGGACGATCAGAGCACATTTCAGACCACGCATTCTTGGCCCGGGAAAAGCATCATCCAGTAGCTCGTCCTCCTCTTCGTCATCGTCTCCCCCAAACCCAACCCAACCGGATCCTATCATCCTCATCAGACGATCAGCGTTGGAAGTCCTCACCGTTCTCCGCCAACTCGAGGAGAACTGCCGGCTCCCACTTGATGACGATGCCTATGATGCTCAGAGCGACGGCGGCCACTCACATAGCGACCCAAGCGCATCCAGCCCGTCCAACGGCACGCTTGATCTTCCGCCTGATGGGCTTCATCATCAACCAGGCCATCGGTCTGATCACGATCACGACTCTTCGATAACATTCTCGCTCGTCCAGGTGCAGGGCCGTTACGAGAGCGTCCCGGTATGGGAGGACGAAGAGGGAACCTTCCGGGTCGATGATGAGGAAGAGAAAGAGAAGAAAGATGAATGGGAGGAGAGACTCGTCTTGGGCACTGGGTGGTTGTACCGGCAAAACGTAAAACTCAGCGATTTGGTCAAGGAACGGGACGTGGTTGACGCGTATCTTGACATTGTCGACGAAGTTTTGTTTGAAGGGAAACGAGCGCCTGGGGGTGAGCGCGGCTGGGATAAAGTCAGACGGAAACGAGAAGGCAGGGCATCCTCGAGGGCCGCTAAGATCAGGAGAGTTAGCAGTGGAGAAGGCAGGACTCTTGGCTCTGTGGAAGCTGAAGCTGCGAAGAGACGAGCGTCGACTGGCATGGTCAACGTTATGATGCGAGGCATGAGTCTTTCAGAAGAGCCAGAAGATATGGATGATATCCAGGAGGAGGAAGAACTAACAATCGAGGACGATGATCTACCAGAATGGGCCAAGCGTTCAGCATTTATTGACGATCGATTGGGTACGTTTTTTCATGTTTTACTTTTCCAGAGTTTGGACCTGGCTGACAAGCGAGTTTTGGCATTATCAGGTCGTGTTCACGCCGTGCTTGAGTTTTTCTTACCACCTCATCTCCAGCCTGCACTGGGGTCAGCTTCATCCAGGGCTGATCTATTGTCAAGTCTCTCATCTGGTCAATTACTTTGTGTTGCTTACAACTCGTGCGTACGAAAGTCAAAGAAACCATGGGGTTTCGTCGCCAAAGATGGCGTGCATGACATCCTCGCTCTTGAGAAAGCAGCGAGGGAGGCAGGTGAAGAGAAAGAAGGCAAGAAACTATGGACATTCCGTAGGACGGATAATCTTCGACTCTGGGTCGGGTACTTATTTTTTCAACTTTCAACAGCAATCCGTACTCTTGATCTGACATTATTTTTATTTCTTCTGTACAGGGCATTGAAGCTGAGGTACATGATACCCATTCGAGTTCCAAATCAACAACTTCCTGGCTCCACATCCGCCACAAACACGCCACTCAGTTCACCATCAGCCACCGCTCAACGATTTGCCATGAGCAAAGCGGACCGCGAACCGCCAATTCATTTTGACGCGCGGGTCGTGGCCAAGAAGGAAGAAGGGTGGGAAGAAATGCTAGAAGTTGTTCTGCATCGCTGGATAGACAAGGTTGTGGAAGAGAGACGATCATTCCAGTGAATAGTCATGGATCTCAACCGCAGCAACAGCTCAATATCCTATATCTTCTGCCTCTGCTCACATCGTCTGGAAATTCATTTCGACTCTCGTTATCACCTCACCTTCTGTTCATGATATATGCATATTCTCTCACCGAATGGACCCGGAACATATTTTCTATTATCCTATTTATTACATCTAACATTCGACTCCTTTTTCGCACTACCATCTGCACCTGCTGTCCCAAACATACCCAGTACCTTACATTACTATTCCCTCTATTCGTATCGGTTCCTGCCGCTTGCGTTTCGTTTATTCTTAGTTACATTCAAACCTTATAGCAGAAACACCAGTTCCCACCCAAATATCTGACACTGTCTCCATGTGCAGTTTCATACGTAGTGTATTACCCTGTTCTCATTCATCAACCTGTACTTCCATGGAGAAACTGTATGTGGCCAATGCATTAAGTAATAGTTAAAGTGTGAGGTTGAAATGTGTGCGGGTATAATTTTAAAGACCAAAAAATGAAGAAAAAATAACGTAATGTAAGTAAAAGAATATCTGTTGATGTCCACAAAATAAATCAAAACCTTTCTGATTTCCATGAGTATTAATTCTACCTAAATGTCGAACGAGAAGCGGAGAATGGGAACCAATTTAGAGGCACCATCCCAGCGCAGACCCAATGTCTCTGACTCCGCGCTTCTCAGAGAATTCTAGGGCGATTTTGAGTGTCTCCCTCTCTTTATCTTTCCGGCCTTGCATCCCATATGCCTTGGCAAGGAAATACCATGCCTCAGGCACATCCCAGCCACGGCCCTTGGTCAAATGGGCGAGCATACCTGCAGCGAGGTCGATGCTCGCCGACGTCGACGATGGGGGTGCTCCCTGTGTAAACGACCCGGAACCGGAAGTGGGCGAGGAAGGCGGTGTCTCGGCATCGGTTGGGTGAAGCTTGCAATTGATGCTCGGATCTAGGTAGAGGCGCGCGAGATGGACGGTAGCTCCGACATCGTCAGAACAGATGAAGCGAGCCTTTTGTAGTGTGTCGACGGCATGCTGGTATAGTCCTAGTGCGAAGTAGTACAATCCAAGCTAAAGCAAAATTACGTTTTAGCCCATAGATGCCATAAAACATACATGAGAAAAGACAAACCTGAACCCAAACATTAGGGTTATGTTCATCTCTGACTTCTGCTTCCTGGATAGAACCCTTTGCCTGCTCTATCTTGCCTAGTCTCCTGAATGTGGCAGCAGACATCAACCAAAGATCGCTCAGTAGACGATTTTCTCGAGCAGAACGTTGATTTCGGATGGAGAAATCTTGCTGAGTACCCGATGATGGAAGAGATGGTGGTGGAGGAGGGGGAGGAGATTCTGACGGTGTGTGTTCTCCTGAATGCGCAACAGAACTAAGTCGTCTCCGCGAATGGATGGAAGAGGCCTGGTATGACATAGGCTGCAGCACTGCATGTAAATCTTGAACAAGTTTAATGCTTTGATGCTTTGGGATGAAAGCAAATACATACCTGGCGTTGACGTTGATCTTCTAAGAGTACCGTTCTTCCCCACTCCGTTACCAATCCGCCGAGATACAGCACTGATTCCAGCACGACCCTTGTGAACACCTCCTTTCAGCATCTGCTGCACCTTTTTCGACTTTGAGGTATCACCTCTGGTGTCCCTTTCGATCGAAGTCGAACGTTTGGCTTTCGGTATGCTAAATCCATTGAATTGCCTCTTCTCCTTTTCCTTCATCCGTTCCTTCTCCTTTTCCCTGTGTTTATTGCCGGAAAACCTCTCAGCATTCCTTTCATCAACGGCATCAGTAAATGATTCGAAGCTTCGCCGGGATTGTACCCGCAGTTGTGCCTGCTCAACCTTCTCCAGTTGAAGTTGAACTTCATCCTCAATTCTAGGAACAGCATCAGGGGTGGCGGGCGATATGGTAATTCCAATGGGCACAGGCAGAGAGTCCGAAGCAGCATCATTAACATCAGGAGGATTAGTAGTCACTCCAAGACCAGGATAAAGGTCTTTGCTCGCTGCAGAGTGCCGTGATTTGTCTTCTTGAACCTGAATACTTGAATGGGCATAAGGTGCACTAGCGGAATCTGGCCCTGCAAGATCAATAGAATCTCGTGGCTGATCCAACGACTGACGCGGCTGTGACGCTAAACAGATGTTGCTTAAATGAATTCATTTACAACTACAGCATGTTGTAAACTTACCTGCAGGTGTACTCCCGCCGGAAAGGCCACGTTTTTCGGCAACCCAAGAGAAAATTTCTAGCCATCCCTCTTCGGCCCCTTCAGGTCCTTCAACAACTTCCATAAGAGCCACCTGAGTCATACGTAGTTGTAGATGCTGTTCAAATAGGTCGGCCATTGAAGGAGGATACTGATCAATTGATAGAGAAGGCACCGATAGAGATGCTGCTCCTGATGTAGAGGGTGGGTACAGCGCGGCGACAGCAGGGTGAAGCAACGAAGAAGCTGTAGGCAGAGTAGTTTCGTCTGGGCGCAACAAAAGGGTGTGAGAGGGTAATAAATCTGCCAAAGAGGAAATAGCGGCACTGCCATTGAGGCTGGCAGCTGAGGAATCCGAGGTATGTATTGCGCTACCATTGGAAGTTCCATTGTTTCTAGCTTTTGCTGTTTTGTTTGTCGCCGAGGCGTTCGCAAGATCAGTCAAATTGACAACGCCATTTGCTCCCGGAACCTTCAAGGTGTTCGAATCTGTTTCCGCCTGTCTAACGGTATCCGCATCGCCTCCACCTCCATTGGTCATATTTTCCTCGCCAGGGGAAGAAGTACTTTCATCCCCTATGCTTTCACTGGCCTGGTCAACCGTATCGCTACTGTCCGTGTCGTCCAACGCTGCTCCTCTCTCCAATATTTCCTTGGCAGCTGACCATTTTTCTGCGGCTGACAGTAAGAGACCAAGAAGATGCCAATACCGCACATCATGGGGGCAACCTTCCACTGCATGACCTGCGCTTTCGATAGCCTGAGTAAGATTATGTTCATATGCCGTGTGGGGGAAAGGAGCAGGCTCTGATTGAGAATCAGGGGCATCTGAAAGACCGCCAGCTGCAGGGATTCGACGTGCAAATGATAACGCAAGATGATAATAAGCGCTTGGAGTTGGATGAGATTTGATTGAGTGCAGAAGGCATAGATGAGCTTTATCGAAGTTAAGTGGACGAGTGGAAGGGTCCTGGCCTGACACAAAATTAAGTCAGATAAATTTGAATGCCAATCTTTGGGAATTAAAGATGGAAAAAATGAAATGTAAAATATACCTTTGACACCAAGCAGCCCCCAAACAATACCTTCTGCTAGCAAAACTTCGGCTACCAATCTATGGTCGTTTTCGTTGAGTCTCGTCCTTGCCTTCTCTAAAATAGTACGTGCTTCCAGTACTTCATCGATGCCTTCTGTGCCATCGTCACCTATCGGCATATGTTGACCACGCCCACTCGATCCCGACAACATTCCAGCAAAAGCTCCTCCTCCATGACCCCCAACAGAAGCGCATAGCATACGAGCGCCAAAGACCAACGTTTCCACCCATCGTGCGTCATCGTCCATATCTTCTCCGACACCCTCTTTACTTGCTTCCCATGCTTTGCCTACAACTTGAATGTATAAATTAAGAGTCCTTTTTGCAAGATACAGGGATGAACCCAGGAAAAGAAGGCGCGTCAGATGTCGCAATATAACCGAGGAGTTGAAAGTCAAGCGTTGTGCCCAATTGAGGATCTGGAATTAAGATTAGCTAACCCTCGTACAACACAGGTTCGTTTTGCCAAACGAACCTCTATGACCCAACTAGCTTGCTCTCCAATAGCTCCACCTGCTTCCCAAACCTTGACGCATAATTCAACAAATTCCTCCACTTTAAAATTCCGCTCTCCTGCTCGAGGAAAAGAAGTGCTAACACTGAGCACGGCACGATAGTCTTGTGCTACTGATCGAGCAGTATTCATCCACGATGATTGAGTTGTCAGCAGGCTGACGGATGTACTACTCGGGTCAGACGCTTCATGCGGAGTCGACGTAGCAGTCGTAGGCCTCGAGGATGCTTTTGAGCTTGAAGATGGCGGTATCGATTTTTTCGAGGGTTGAGCGTAAACGGGCGCCACTCCAACGGCAGGCAAAGACATTAAAACACCATGTCGAAGAACAAGCGCGCGGAGATGAAGTGCATATATGGTGGTCCGATGAGCTGTTCGAAAATGAGGTGGCCAGTAGGAACTGCATGTGGTATAATGTTTGAACCAGTCGAACAGGGAATTTTGGGAATCAGAAGCTCTGTCGGCAATTGTCGACGTTGGCTGAGTTTCATCTTCAGCGAATACATTGGCTGTCTTGGAAGTGAGTATTATGGCACGCCATAGTAACCTCTCGACCCATCTCCACATTTCTCGAAGGTGAGTGAAGAGTGCTGGTTCTGCCTTTCCTGAAGAAGAGAGGGGAATTGGAATGCTCTTAGATGTGAACTCCGATCGGAGGGAGGAAAGAGCAGGGAGAGCAACACGGTATGCTTTCAGTGCCATCGTAGGGTCCGCAGGGTATAACTTTTCGTAAGACATTCCTGTTACAAGGTTAAACAGTGTAACAACACCCAGCAAAGAAAGTACCTTTTAAGCAAATGGATCGAAATGTCTCTGCCATTGCCCAACCCCTCCCATCACGGACTTCTGGGGAACCGATATCGGCTACAGATGCAAAGCTTCCAGCAAAGGATGTTGTCGACGGTGCATAACTGGAAGGACCCAGAAAAGATCCATTAGACCGTATTGAGTCGGCATTTGGGATGCGATTGTGGAACTGCAAAAGCTCTGGGACTTTCGATAAATGATTGAGGCATTCAGTGGGGTTTCCCAGAGCATATGCATAATAAGCAAGGGCTAAATGTATCGTCTGGATGCAAATGTCAAAAAAAATTGTATCAGGTAAAAATGTTGTACTTACATCATATTTGGAAGATTCCAAACTTTTCAAAACCTCATATCCAACCATAGCTTCTTCAATGTTTTCTTCTAGAAGCATCCCCTCTGTCCCTAGAGCAAGGCTTCCTCTTTGCGTACCATCCCGCCTCTCTGTGCCTTCCGCGGTGGGGTTATCCAGCAAGGTATCGTCGTTCTCGTCATCGTCTTTATATCTCGCACTGAGTAGAAAAGCAAGGGACTGAGTTTGTGATGCGACGTCTGAAATATCCTTGAATCCCTGACAATGCTTGTTGAATTTTCGCAATAGCTCAGGCCAAGAGAGCAGGGTATTGTTTGGAGCCCTGGCAGGGTATTCGGAACGCCATTGACCTGCAGTTAAGGCGCCACGAAGCTGAAGCCAGTAATGCCGCTCTTTCGGGCTAGACATATAGGTCTAGCTATCTCTGTGAAATGTCCGCTAAGTAGGAATGGAGTATAATGAGCGTTCACCTCTCACAACAATCCAAGTCGACAACAGCGACGTCACGCAACGTGACCCTCTCGTCAGTCTGTAGCCTAAAATAGAAACATTTTCCATTTACGGAACAGTGCCTTATGCCGGCATCTTTCCCACTTTTAACTCAATCCTTGCTGTTTCAACCTGCCCTTTATGTTTTGCTTTCTTCTCAGCGCCAACTTGTATTTGAGTCCCAACCTGCGAATTAAGGACTTACAATTTGATGTCCCAGATAAACGAACAGAGCACGCATACCGATCGTGGCTCCGTGAATGAGCAGGTATTTACTGTCTAGTTTCTGGTCTTCATTCACTCTTCTTCCTTGCCACCTGCCTCTAATGCTTGTTTGTCTACTCCCTCGCCCCTCCTCTCACGCACTTGATGACCTAGTCTCATGCATTTCATCCGCCAAAAATATGGGACATTGGGGATCCTTTTGAATTCGCGCCTCCGAAACCAGACGGCGACCCATGGTCACTACTTCTAGACCCGTTGTTGAAGGCGGACAAGGAGCGTTGTGACGCATGGAGAGATGAGGTTCAGAATTTACTCATATTTGTAAGTATCTACGGTACCAGCGCACTATCCGTTATTGAGGTGTTCCAGGCCGGCCTCTTCTCTGCCGTGGTAACGGCATTCGTCGTTGAGTCGTACAAAAATCTCCAACCTGACCGAAATGATGCAGTTATTTCTCTCCTCTCTGGAATTGCAACCCGCTTGGATTCCACTCCAGGGTCAGACGTCGTTTCTTATCCCCAAGCCAGTCAACAGTTCTCCCCAGAAACGTCAGCTATCAGAATCAATACAGTTTGGTTCATCAGCCTCGTTCTCAGTTTGACCACCGTGTTGATTGGTACAATTTCCCTCCAGTGGTTGCGAGAACATCAATCATTTGCGGAACTCTCACCACGTGAAAAGTATGCGGTATATCATATGCGGTACCAATCCCTGATAGTATGGCACGTTGACAAGATCTTTGCAACACTACCTCTCCTTCTGCAGTGCTCTTTGGTCTTATTCCTAATAGGGATCATCGATTTCCTTCACTCGATAACGGCCGGAAATTGGACTGTCACTATCCCTGTCACTATTGTGGTTGGATTCACATTCTTATTCTTGATCGCCACCGCAATGTTACCAAGTTTGCAAGCTTTATCTCTATATTTTGATTTTTCGACTGGACATCGACGTCCTGGAAGAGGCCAGGTGATACCGCCTAGCCCATGCCCATACAAATCACCCCAATCCCGTGCTGTTCGCTCTCTCTCTCGCCCTCTCATGAACCTTCTTGATGATCATTTGGACAGCATGCGGAGATTTTTTCACAGAATTAAACACCTCCTGCGACACCCACTCTCTCGTTTACCAGACGCACCATTGACACCCCACCGTTTTACCCAGTATCTTTACTATGCGGCTCTGGACACTCAATGGATGGATTACGACATAAGTTGGCTTGCAATTCGCGATGGATTTATGCGACGCGCCTTTGGGAAATCACATTGGCGCGACGTAGTTGGCCTAAGAGAAGATGAGGTGCTTCCTTTGTATGACATTGTTCATGGTCTAGATACGCAAAGTTACCAAAAGCAATCGGCAGCTGCGGCTTACCATTGCTTTTCCGAAATATCTGAAATGACCTTACAGCCTTTACGCAAGATTGCTAATGCATATGGGTCATTTGAAGATCAGTGCCGCGAAAGTGGTTATCTCCACAATATTCTGGAACCTACCTCTGGCAGTGCATTTCTGCCGGATAGATTTCCATTCGTTCAATACTTGGGCTCAAATAAGATTACCAGGAAATCACTTTGCGATATTCTACATCAAGATAACATGTATCTTTTCCTACACACTCATAGCTTTGGTGATCTCCCTCTTTTGTCTACTCATAGGAAAGAACTTTCTTTAAGACTCTCCGCATATTTTTACCGGGCAAACTATGCTATGCAACTTTCGGATCTGAACGTCGCATTTCCAGAATGCCTCACCTTCACCCCATTTGAGGTACTTCTCGACCCCGACCTCAACCGAGACCAATTCAATGGTGCGACGTACTTTGATAAACTCATTGCTGCACTATTTTAACACTCACTCCGTCATTCAAGCTCTAGCGTGGCAGGTTGCCAATATCACGTTATCAATCATGAAGCAGTGTGTCGGCGATGTCCATCCAGATTCTCTTCTTTGCAACTCAATGGCACAAAAACACGGTCTTATTTCTTTTCTTGCGGGTTCCTGGTACTTTGCAGCGTTTTCTGAACGTATCCTAATCCAAGATCACAACCGCAGTCCACAATTTCCCAACAATCTTGAGCCACATATCAAAGAGGCCTTTCATGTACTTTTCTCCTTCCTCGATGCAAGTTTGAAGGATGAAATTTCATCATGGCCCACCCCCGAGGGTCGACCGAGTCTCCTGTTTTATATTACTACATTGTATGCACATGGCATAGGGGCTCGGTTGACCAAAGACCCCTTTTTCGCATCCCTGCTAGAAACCATCCGCCGATACAAACGCCGCACGATAGACATGGGCATAGTCGATTCTATTCTCGAATCGAATTTCGTCGAAAATTCGGATTACTTCTATATCGATGGAGAGCCTTTTTCTGTTTCGTGGTGGCAAGACTTTGACAATGGGCAAACATCGGACGTTGGTTCAAATGGGAGATCCTCACCATCCATAGTTATCTTCTATCCTTTCGATACACCAGATGGCCAGTATTCTACTGCATAAATGCTTTTCACCGTAATGAACACTATTTGATGGCCAGTTGATGGCCCTATCCTTCTTTCGAAGCAAGTTTATTCAACAAGGATTCAGGATAACATCGCACCCTAAAACCTTGATCCGGTGCGGAAAAAACCAGGGATAGTCAGTACCTTCTGGACAACATTCGGATTGAAAATACGACCATGATTACAGAGGTTACGTGTCGCATCGATAAATTCTTGCATCATTTGATTCAACGAGTTACTAGCTCAAAATCTTACGACCACTGGTGAAATTTTGCAGTTGAATTATGGTTGAAAGTCCAAACCCGAGCGATTTGGCATCGTTGCCCCTGATTCAATAGCCGCAGGCAATGAGACTAGCATATTATGTATTATCCGCAAATTAATAACTGAGCTTGTGGTCATTTTGTTAGGCCGGAATTCATATACGGCAAACGGGTAATAACTCGGGCTTGAATCACCGTTCTCATACGCGCTATTCTTTGACAATGAGGCTGAGGCATAATTTATAATTCGAGGCGCACCAGTGTTCACATTTGATCTAAGTCACCTTGACACTGTTAGACGTGATTACAATTTCATGATGCGGGAGAAGGTATCATTGGCAGTCTCGGGTTAGAACGTAGCTCCTGTACCCGGGTAATGTTGTGCAAGTTGTTCTATGGGACAATGATCAATAATCAACCACCATCGAGGAAATCGATCATGAAGAAAGCAGCCTCATGGATGATTCCGGCCTTTGTACCTGACAACTCGCGACTTCAATAACGGACTGGTGTATAGCTCAGAGTACAAAAAAGCACGTCACCAAAATGTTGTATCTTTGATTTCCCCTGTGCCCATTAAATGCCGACCATAACAGCCAAAGATGTCGTCTTTCACTATACTGATAGTGGGTTGCCTACACAGTGCGAAGAATATTCGACATTGTTTGTGATCCACGGGCACTCGTTTCACAGCGGTAAGTCTGGCATCCTATGGTATAGTCTAGGTCTCAACCCTCTATGCTTGCGCCTAGGTATATTTAGCACATTATTCCCAGTGGCCAGCAAAGAATCACTGCGCGTAATATGTCTCGATCGAAGAGAGTACCAGGGATCAACTCCCTACACAGCTGAAGAGCTCAGAATTATTCACGAGGGGACAGATGCCGAACGTTTAGACCTTTTAACTTTTGAGGGTGTTTACCTTGCACTTGGTATCGAAGGACTTATTCGAGAACTCGATCTTCCTCCCGGAAGCGGCGGTGGGTTGGTGGGTTGGTCAATGGGAAATATGTTCAGTCTGGCAGTGATCAATGCAATTAATCACCGAGCCATACCTGAGGATGTAAGGTCCAGATTGAAGAAGTTTGTACACACTTTTATCATCCTGGGCGAGTAATTTCGAGATCAGTCTGGAAGGTACCCAGTTGTTGACGTACATTGCAGATCCACCTTTTCAAGTTCTAGGACTCGACAGCCCACCAGAATATTATTCACCGCTCTGGGACGACGACATACCTGAGGGTGATCGAGGGTCTGCCTTCGCCCACTGGATCTCAAGCTACTTCAATCATGACATGGAGGCATTAGCGCAAAGAGACCCTTCTAAGCTCAATAAGCGACATCCTTCATCCAAAAAGCCCACAGCAGAGAGGATGACCATCGATGAACTTGTCGCAGTAACCGATTTCCGTCCGGGGCCTAAGTGCGATACTGCTTTTGGTGGGCCGGGGTACCATACAGCCCAGAGGTTAAATTACCAGAACGCATTATTCGGCGCTGCTCCAAACAGCAGAAATTGGCACTTGCGCAATGTCGTTCATCTGTATGGTGTAGAGAGTGCTTGGAGTATAATCTATACCGTCTGGGTTCTAGAAGACGAGGACAAAACCACCAAAAGGATCGAATTCAAAGCAATCCAAGGCGTCAATCATTTTGTGGGTCCCGTTCTCCTTGCATAATTTGTTGACTTAAAAAACTGATTCGAACCATTCTAGATGATGTGGGACGAGCCTGAGATCACTGTTTCCGTCTTGAAGGAGTGTATGGTTTAAGCTTAGAGGTATTGTGTGCATATAGCACGATAGCGATAGCAACAAGGATTTGAAAAGCCTTGGGGCAAGTCATTGCCGGCCATTGCCGAAAACCTTACAAATATTTCGTGGCTGTGCAATGTTCTCACGAGTGAGATCTGGCCAATCGTTCTTGCTCGATGCGAGTCAAAATGAATCTTTGACAGACACCTTCATCCTCTTCGTTTTCTTTCTCCATCTCTGTATCATATCTCAGGAAAACCAAATCTTTTGCTATTAACTTAATACCCATTGTTATATTTACCTCATGGGTGCTTATTATGACGAGATAGAGATTGAGGACATGGCTTGGGACGAGGAAAAGCGGGTCTATCACTACCCTTGCCCGTGTGGAGATCGCTTCGAGATATCTCGTCGACAGCTTGCAAATTACGAAGACATTGCGATATGTCCGAGTTGCAGTTTAGTTATTCGAGTGATATTCGATCCAGTGCGTTTCTGGTATGTGTGTTATCTTAACTGGCTACTAACCTGTTCCAGCTCGATTTTGAAGACGAACCTCCTGATGACGAAGGTTCAGGGGAAGAGGAAGAGGAAAAGGAGGAAGATGATGACAGCAGCGATGAAGATCACTTTGAAGACGCCATGGAGAAGTTGTCCATCACCGACGAAACCCCAAAAGTAGTTTCAGTGGCGGCTTGAGTCGCCCAATAGGCTCGTACAATCTGTGTACCACCTGTGTTTGACTTAGATGTGCGTAGTTGCTTTTCAAATTGTTCAAATAAACTCATCCAATGTTTTTAGAATTGTATTTTATCAAGATATCATAATTAACGTGCTTGACAGCATTGCTACAGTCTTTTGCGCAACACCCGTCTCAAATGAGCCGTCAGATTTTAGTTGGACTGACGACATTAGAAGCATGTAGACGCGTCCGTAAAGAGGTTCCCAAAAGAAGTCATTAAGCAAAACCAATCTGCAGTGAGCTGCGGGTG
The DNA here is from genome assembly GCF_017499595.1 of Psilocybe cubensis. Classification (NCBI taxonomy): domain Eukaryota; kingdom Fungi; phylum Basidiomycota; class Agaricomycetes; order Agaricales; family Agrocybaceae; genus Psilocybe; species Psilocybe cubensis. The sequence continues at coordinate 1,321,970 of NC_063010.1, read as the reverse complement.
GTAGAAGAAATAAACTCGTTCAGTCGATTCATGGCCTCCAATGCAGTTGGACGCTCCTCTGGTTTCGGTGTTACAAGGTCCGCCCACAACTGGTCGATTTCAGGAATTGTGGTCTGACCATTTTCAAACACTGTCAGTGGATGCCCGCCTTGATATGTTAAAGCGTGGTGTCACTGACCATATAATATTTTTGCAAGAAGTACCCAAATTGCCACATATCTAGGCGGAATGGACAGTAAGGCCCTTTTTGACTCAGTTCTGGTGCATCAGCGCGATAATATACAGTTGTCACGGCAGGGAGCGGACGATCATGAACGAGACGCTCGGATGGCTGTGACTCTTGGGTAAACTGAATTGCCTTGTCAAAATTGATAAGGTAGACTCTCGGTCGGGACGTAGTAGATGCCTTGACTAAGGACTGGGGAATCCATTCGATCGCCAAGTTATCGAGGAACATGTCCTGTATGCACATTGGTCAGTGAAGTTTCATTCGATAACTACGAAGTTGGGGATCAAGTGGCCTTACGCAATGGGCGACTCCTTTGCAGTGAATATGATGTATGCCCTAGAGCACTTGTAAGCTTGGTACTGATTAACTGCACGTCGAAGCACGAGCTTACTTCAAGCGCTTGGAGCAGTAAGTACAGAATATCCTCAAATGATGTCTTGTCTCCTGAGACGCGTGAATGAACAACAGCATCCAATAAGGTATACAACGTCCTAGGAAATACACCTATAGTGAAGTCGCCGACAGAGATCTCTTGTATCATTGGAAGGATATGATTATTAGAGTACAGAATGTCAGGCCGAACACATAGATCTCGCAGGATACCGAGATGCATACGCCCTTGCGTACCTGCCGCGATAATTCGAAGGAAGATGTCCCTCGGAAGAGCATTCGTGCTCCGCGCAGCATGGGATAAACCATCAGGTGGGAGATAGGTTGCCAGAAGTGCGAGTCCGGAAGGGCCTGTATCTACAAGGTAAATGTAGTTATCTTTGATTGGCATATCGCCGTTTGGAGGGCGCTGTTTCTCGCCATCGTAATCCCATAGAATAACTTGGTGCTTTCGGAGGGTGGGAATCAAGTTGTTCCAGAGTTCTCGGTAAAGCACCTGACCTTGAAGATCTATGTTCTTATACGCCACGAGATCACAGAAGTTCTGGAAGCTTTCAGGCAGTTGAGGGGTTGACGATAAGCAAGTTGCTCACCAGTTTCTTCTTACTAGAAGTACTCATAAGTTCACAGACACCGCGATGAGCCAGTGAAGTAAGGGCCATCAGCCCCATAGCAATGGTTAGTTGGTGAACGAAACTCGTAGTTTGGATGTTTTCAGTCATTTCACGTGAAGTTCAGAGGATGCGGGGTGGTAAAGTGGGGTTGGCAAGAATGAACAGGTTTTTGGATGAGTATCCAAACCAAGAGCGTAGTCAAACCCAGACTTCAGCCAGGCCCCAACTAAGTCCGTGATGTCCAACTCGAAGAGTGTTCAAAATCGACAAGTTGGAAACATGTCAACATCTTGATAGAATCAGTAAGTAGCACTGATCATCAAGGCACTCTACGATTTTCCCCGGGAGTGATAAGTTATTTTTGGGGTATTTGTCGATTATCTTCTTACTCTTCTTCTTCCCTTGGCATTTTTACCGTTTGTCTTCTGACTCACCGATGATTAACCCTCATGTTACGTCGGTTTCAGTGTTGAACTTCAAAGAACTTGTTAAACTGGAAGTGAGATTGAAATTCGGTATTATAAATTGGTCTAAAGTCAATACCTCCAGTTTTGTAGAGGAATGTCGCCATTTCAGTTGACTGGAAAAGTTATACCTTGAATTTGAATATAATTGAAAGGCGACATTTCAACTCACAGGCATCAGTACTTCGGTATAATTAATTTCCATCTTTATTTTGTTTTGTCTGAGACTATTGAAAGAGGACGAACGTTTGTCGACGACTTCCTGGGATTCGAATCTTCAAGCTTCACTGACATGTCCTAGTCCGGGCAGTTCGTGTAGATAGACCATTCTCAATAATATAAGATAAACTTGGAGTTATATGCTATACCGCGTCGTTGAACTGCGATGACTTCCAAAGAAAAGTGTTGAAGCTATGGAAATAGACTCAGACGAAGAAAGATTACTGCAAAGAATCAAAATACACCGATAATTCGGTGAAGATATGCACCTTGTCCTCATGTCCCAAATTAAGAAACGGACGGAAGACTATTATGATTAATCGCGTGATAAATGATATCCCAAAAACTTAACAACAAACTGCTACGACCCTATCACGAAACACCACTTCTCCCCTGCGACCAAGCCCACCGAAAAATTTGGACCAACTTAGAGGTTGGCGTTGACGGGGCTGCAGCCAACGTTGACAAGACCGTCTAATACGAAACCCATTAGAACAGCGTATCAGATTGAAGAGGAATGAATCTTACTGAAGTGGTTGCTGGTGCAGCAGACGGGTTGGGAAGAGCTGAAAATAAAATTTTTTAAAAAAAAAAAAAATAAGATTGATATACAGAGCAGACGGAGGAAAAAATTGAACTGACCAAGAGTTGCCGGCAATGGCAAGAACGCTGACGGGGGTGCAGTTGACACCGACCTGGCCCGTGATAGCACCAGCGACGACACCGACGAGGCTGGCGAGGACGTTAGCCTCTTTGGTGCCAGCAGCATAGGAAGTGTTGCCTACAAACAAACCAGTTCAATCAAGCGCCCAAAAATTTAAAAATGAAGAATTAGAAGAGTACATACAGCATTGGACAGCGCCAGTGTTGCAAGAGTCGTTGATGTCGCCAGCAGCGACGAGGACGGCCATGGAGGCGGTGAAGAGGACAGCGATCTTGGAGAACATTTTGATAGTGATTAAGGAGATGGGGTAAGAGGGTTGCTTGGTTGCTTTTTGGGTTTTTAGAGTAGTAGATGAGGTGGAGTATTTGACTGGAGAAAATTTGGTGCTGTTGGAGTAGGCTTTATACTTTTTTTACCTTCTTCCAATTTTACTGACTTGCACTTGCCAGCTCAGAGTCTCAGACCGGAGCAACGCGAAACGTGGAAGACGCGTCGGCGAATTCATTGTTATGGCTAGACCGCTTCGATGTACAGCGGATTACATGTTTCTCTTCGTAAATCGACACTAGAAGTTGCTAAATCGCGTACATATCATTATGTTATATATGTTATTATGTTAAGTTACGCGGTTGAGACGCCGCTGAGGACGCGTCGCGTCGATGTTGATATGTTCATTTGTAATTGTATTAGTACAGTATTAGGCGTTCGTTGAATTAATGAATGCTGTAAATTTAATTGTGAACGTGGAGTTATTCCAATTTTTCCCCCTCTCAAAGTTTGCTTGCTTGGGCTTTAATTTTATAGCAAGAAACTGAGATGTGTTCATAAGTTGTTCATAAGTATATGGTATGTACGAATCCTCAAGAGCTTCCAATGGTATATTTTTTGCCCATGCAAGGGATAGAATATCATACAGAGATAATGGCTTGGGGCTCGCGCTCAGCGCTCAGCGCTCATTGTTGATTAGGTGGTCTGTAGTGATGATGTTTTTAGATGTGAAGTTCATATTCCCACAGTACATATAATCGTTCATCATATGTACCCCTACACCTTTCTGGCAACAGGTACATACACTACCTGGTATGTTTTGGACGTACCTTGGACGTACCCAACGTGCGAAGTGCATTATCATCTGGCGGAAGAAAAAAAGAAAAAAAATAAGAGCGATTTTTCAGAAATTCCCATAACAATTTAGCTCACTTTCAACTGGTCAAATATATTTTTTTATTTTTTTTATATTTGAAGTTTGTCAACAATTTATATTACCGCATTATCTATTCTATTACCTTTGACTTGCAACGATAGCAAGCTAAAGCATTAGTACTCAATGAAAGGTTTGCTGAGAGCCACTGCCGGTACAACTTGTACGTGGGCTACAACTTGCGTATGGCATGTAACAGTACAAATCCTGGACCTGAAGCCTCCTTTTTCCATTTATCTTTATTCGACCAATCCAACCTACAGGTTTAGTGAGGTCAGTGATGTGCCGGGTACGTACCTGGGTACGCCATCAGTACCCAGTACCCGCCATCAGTACCCATGGGTACGGGTACCAGTACCACACACCCAAAATGGAAGGTGGGTACATGATGTTCCCAGGCCTTCTTCACGACTTCATGGGCATCGTTCCCCATCGTATAAACACAAGTATCGCATTTAAACATAGTATAGTAGACACATATTTCGAATAAAAATTTAAAGAGAAAGAATGGCATGTGTATCTTCATCAATATCAACCTCATCAATGTCAGATTCTGCTTCCAAGTCCCCAACTACTGGATCATCATTGCCTTGTGCATCGAGGTCAAGAAGGTCGTACATCTCTAACTCTTCTTCGAATGACATAGTTGCGTGTTGCTCGTATTGGGATTTCCATTGGTCATTTGTAAAATAAAACAGTTGACTGAGTCCGAGGTTGATCCAACCCAATGAATCTGATTCTGAGTCTGCTGAACCTGAGCTGCTGGTGGAAACCGTAGCTGGTTCGTTGTCCTTGTTGTCTTCGTCAGCATGCAAGCTAAACTCGGTCATCATGCTTGAAAACTCCCCAACCGTATCTTCCAAATCCTCGGTAATCATGTCATCTAAACATGAAAGTTCCACAAGATAGCTACATATTTAAGTTGGATTAGAATCTTTTCTGTTCTAAGCATATATTGTGGTGAATATGTTATCCAGTTGAGTGTGACACGCATTGTTAACCTCAGCGATGGTGTTTTTCTGCGGTCAAGTCAATTTTCTCACGGTGCAATCACTCATCAAATGCCTGGGATTGCTCACTGGGTACGTACCCATATCTTTTTAGGTAATGGGTACAGTACCCAGCGGGTACTGGGTACGTACCTGATGGTACGTACCTGGTACCCATTGGACGTACCCGCACAACACTGAGTGAGGTTCCTCGGGCCTCAACGTTCTGGAGGGTCTCAGGCCTGTCACGGTCGGTGCTGGGTTTCCCGGCGATCACTCGGCATGCCTGTCGGACAGTATTCTGGGTGATATGTACCTCGCGCTTCCGGTTTTCTTCAGGTCTGTATGTAGGCTTGAACTTGATGGCTTATATATGTGCTTAATGTATATTATTATAATGAAGACCTATATATCTTTTTGAAACTGACCAAATGTCTGGATAACGAGCAAGCATTCGGAGTTCAAATATGTAGTACTAGCGCCGGCGCGCAACGCGATCTTACAGGACCGTCGTCTTATCCTCCTTCAACACCTCCTCCGAGGACATTGAAGCAGCATCTCACATGGGCTTGCGTGGGTTCCTCCGTAATTCCTCCAGATAAACTGTTAGATATTGGCTTTAAAATAACGACAACTAGCATGACCCCAGAAAAACAACTACTAGTTGTTTTTCTGGGTCATGCTACTAGCACCATCCAAAAAACGTGCTTCATTCCTAGACACCGAGAATCGACCTTTTGCCGAGACCGAGTTGAGTAGAGATTCAGTAAGCACAGCCAAACTGATCATATTATAATCATCAAAATTTCTCTCACCCATCAGCTATCATAACCATCTTATACTCCGACAGCTCTCACCTATTTACAGTCCTGGAGAAAGGGATTAGTCACAGGTAGTCGGCTCTGTTGAGGGATATTTGATAACTGGAAATATAATAAATAAAACAACAACAACTAGCAAATCTTGAGTAAATGCGAAATTATGCACTGACCCCGATGAGGGCAACTCAAGGATCATCAGAGTTGGTTGTTTACTTATATAGTAATCGCAAATAACAAGACCAACCATTTTTGCCGAGTCCGACTTACATCCGTCTCGTTCTCTAACCCTACCATCTTGACACATATACACCATAGACATGATGCCTCAAGAACAGCTGATCGATGTTGGTTTTAAAGTGACCTCGGTCATACTCGTTTCGCTACTCTCGTACTGCACAATACGAGATGCAATCCATCCACAGAAGCGTTTGAAGCGTGCTTCAGTAAGTATTGATATCATTAGGTTATAATGATGGAAATCTCATATACTCTAATAGTTTCCGTCTGATCTATTGTCCTGGAAAAAGTGCTTGATAACTGGCACCCATCGCCAACACTGGAAGGCATTGATGCCTGTACTTAGACTCCATGGTCTTAATCTGTGGAAAAGTTTTGAAATGGCATACAAGCCTCAAGATGGTGGCCTGCCACAGTCAAACAATTACCTTTTCCTTAGAAAAATCTCCTTACCAGCCACTCTTAACGATCACGCAGTGTATAGCGCAATATCGCACCCCGCGCGCAGCGACAATTCCAGGGATTTTACGCTCAGGATCATGACAATAGGTGGTCAGGGTCATAAGCATCTTCAAATAATGCGACAACTTTCTGCCCGGCCTGATATCTACCTGAACAACAACCATGTGCTACCCATGTTTAAAGAGATAGTTTTTGAGGATATTACCATAGGGGTTTTCCCTAGTCTCTCGTAGACAGACCACGATACGTACGTATGTGGTCTGTTGCTTATCACGCCCCCCAAACACCGCTGGCGCTCATATATATTTTCAAAGAAAATAAGACCCAGTAATTATGTTTCCTACATTTTTTTGACGTATTTTATTGGAATATAGGCTTCGGGCTTCCCTAATTGGGTAACCCCGGACTCTATATACGAGAAAAATACGTCAAAAACCAACAGGAAACATAATTACCGATACATATTTTTCTATCAAATATGTATCAGCGCCAGCAGTGAAACCGGGGAAGAAATTTATTATGTAAAGTGCGGACATTGAATATCCGGTCCGGCCATGACGCGTCATTAGGACGCGTCGTCAACGCGTTGTTTGTTGATCCCAGTTGCAGTGTGTATCCTCGCGTGTTATACAAGGCAATAACTGCGCAGCTCTTCCTTTAAAATTAAATATATAGGCCCATTACAGATTTTTAGGTAAACATTTACATCAGTAGAACTTCAATAGAACTTTTACAACTCCATTAAATATACCTGCATAAATATGATTCAGTTTATATTGTTTCAAAACTTCGGCATGATAAGATATATAAGCCATGAAAGTCAAAAATTTCAGAAGAAATGCACCACTTCTTCTCTGTCCTGATGACAATAAATGTGAGCGGTACTTGCGGGTGGGTCTTCACTTATCACATGATTAACTTCTTGCAAGTGGGCAGTGGGTTAATTGTTGTTTTCCATGCTAGCACTATATAGGATGTATTCCGAAAGACTACATGCCATAATTTACAATTTACATTGATCATAAAGCAATAAATTATGGGATTAAAGCAGATACCAACTGTTTAAACGCGTTGAGAAGAGTTCGGGCGCGAGGGCCTATATTAGCGCGACGCGTTTCAAAGTCCGCACTTTACATAATCATTTTCTTCCCCGGTTTGGGGGGCGCGATAAGCACAGGACTAGGTTTTCCCTAGGATTAAGAGCTCATTGTCTAACTCGATCAGGAGGTGCCACAAAGGAAGCAAGGAGAAAAATTCTATGGAGGATGTCCTGTACATGATATTACAGGCTCTTGAGGTAGCGCTACTTCCTTTGCACACAATTCAGAGTCTGATCGACACATGTGGACAGGGAATTGCTTTTATCCACAGCAAGAGGATAGCTCACTGTGTATGTCATTTCCAAAGATACAAAGATACAACAACGAGGCTCAGCTAATTCCGTGTTCAGGACCTCTTTCTCGACAATTTTGTGGTTGAATGGGACCCCATATCCCTTTCTGCTGAGAATATATGGCCACTGCCGCGCGTGTATATCATCGATTTTGAGACAGCTGTTCAATTCCCCGAAGATTCGCTGCCCTCTGATAGGTTTATAGTAGGATTCCCTGTTCCGGAGAATATTTATAACCGACCAAAAGCTCCTGAACTGAGCAACACGATACCTTATTGTCCATTTCGGCTTGATATATGGCAGTTTGCAACCATGATTAACGATTATTTCTATGTGAGTGCCTCTAAATTGTAACGTGAGGTTGAATCACTGTTCTCTGACTATCTTGGGCTGACAGGCTGGTTACCCCGAGGTGGATAACTTGGTGCAAGAAATGCTAGCCACAAATCCCGAAGAACGTCCGACTGCAGACAAGGCTATGGAGCGGCTCAACAACTTTTTACTTCTATGGGTGCCTCGAGATCCTGAGGGATTGCAAGTATTACAATTCTCATGATCGGAATTTTGTTAATTACATTACTCGTTCAAAACGCACGTCGTTATCATTGAATAACACAAATCAGTATAAAGATCACTACCAATGTACTATCTTGTAATCGTAAAACAATGAATTTAACGGCTACCCTAAGGGTTAAAATCACCCCACCACTGCGTTGAAAATGGAACTGTGTAGCTCGAATATAGCCAAGGGGCATTATCGTAACTGTATGTAAGGTTACCCTCCACGGTAGAGTCAATTATTCCAACGTCGATGGTTTGTGTTTTATACTGGCAGAGTGTGGTGTATAAAGAACAGAAGATAGGGTCCTCCCAAGCGACCAAGCGATGGGTGTACAGCGCTGAGGCATAGAACAGGAGACTAGGATGAGTCGAATTTGGGGTCCAAGAAGATATCTCTCTCTTTAGCTGTTTTTCGATAAAGGTAAAAAGGAAATAAAATGCATTTTTTATGCGTGCATCCATGGGTGAAGAAACGGCGTTACCACCGGGCATGAAAACATTTGCCGTCAAAGAACTGGCAGTTTCTATATGGATGGAAAGTGCGCCCTGTTGTACTTCCGCTGACCTAACGATGGAATCAGACCGAGAGCTTTTGCCTAGTTGACGAAAAAGCGACAACGTTGCATCCATAATTTGTAAACCAATCGCTATAATCGCAGCACTGCCATTAGTCAGATAAATCGATGATCAGATATTATTCTGCTTGCCGTTGAATTTCTCCCTATTCAGGTCGCGATCCAGACAGAAGAGAAATTGGTCGAACGCAAGACATCTGGGAAACGGTTTCGCTTTTCCCGAGAAGCCGAGTTGGAGACTTTCCCGAAAGAAGAACCGCATTAGACGCAATGCGAGTTCTTTGCGATGCATGGCTTGTGAAGTTCCATCGCTCAAGTGTCCGTGACGTAGAAAAGAGAAGAGGTTTTGTTGGTGCAAAATAGAAGCCAGAGTTTGCGTGTTTCCTACTACCAGCGGGCCTGAGCCTTGAAAGAATGAATCAAGTATGAAGTAATCTGATATGCATGTATCGTCAACCCGACACAATAAATCGTGCAAATATGCACTCTGACGACAGCGATCCTCAGCAGTGTGGTAACAGAAGTCTCCGGTGTCCAAAGGAAGGAGAGCAAGCTCGGAAATTTCAGTCATACAAAAATATGCTGGACCATAAGATGATTTTTGAGAGCATTGATTCTGTAGTCCCCCAACGATGTCATGTATAGGGAGAGTGTCGTCATCTCGTTGGCCGAGTTCTTCATACCAGGATGAACGCCCAAAAGCGCGGCGCATGTATGCGTCCCTGATTGAAAGCCACTCAAGGTCGAAGTCGATCCAGCTAGCACATTTGTACGCATAATAGATATATCGTGAAAAATGATCATGGGTTAGTGATGGTGCTATGTTCGTTTTTGAAACAAGGGAGGTTGCCAGGTGCTTGACTTTATGAGCATAAATGCGGGTATATGGATATAAACGAAAGAGGAGTCGAAATACTGGACGCAGAAGTGTTCGAATGGCGTGGGATTGAGGAGATTTATAGGGGCATTGACTTGGGGGGTCGTTCCAACATTTAGAACGATTCTGTCCAAAAGCAGGAAGATATAAAGACAATCCTTGCAAACTGGGGAGTATAGCGGTACAAATGAGAAACGCTAAAGTGAAGAAAATTACGATAGTGACTGGGATGGTTACCCTCCATTCTCCCAGTGAATGGAAAAAGTCGACCAAGCCTGACAAGAAAAGAACGAGAGCACACTGGAGGAGAAGCGGTAATGCGGTGAAGATTCTGTGTACCTGCCATTTCTTTATTCCATTATCTCGCATATGATATATAGCGTAGCGTTGCCTCGGCGTCAAATCTGGATATGATTGGTGTTCACGCAGCCATTGAAGGGACACTATGCCAACAAGAACGGTTGCCAGGCTGAGGACAAGGCTTATGAGCCAGAATGTATTGACTCGAATGGTCGAGGAACTCGGTGAGAACTGTGCCTGCGCAAGAGGGGGTTCAGTAGATGTAGTATTAAGACCGGGCACGCGCTCGAGACGGGTCGCAATTTGAGACAGTAAATTTATCATGACATCTTCGGGGTCCGGCTGGAGATTCTTGTAGGATTCGATAATAAATCCTGTTACAACGGCAGAGAAAAGACCGGCCTACGAGTGGTCACCAAGAGATGTCAACTGACAAGGCAAAGAATGCTAGCAGATTGCGTGCATGGCACTCACGAAGATGAGCAAATTTTGAACCTCGTCCTTCCATGCTTCGCACCGCATTTTATCTTTCTTTATCAGCGGTTCCAGGAGTAAAGCCCACGGGTCTCCTTCAGGTTTGGGAGGTGCATATTGAAAGGGGTCTCCAACGGACCAAATTTTGGGAGGTGGTTCCGACTCTGGAGCCTCATTGTCCTGTCGCTGAATTACTTCTGTAGGTAAGGTCTAGAAGCTAAATTAGATGTATGAGGATAAGTACATCATTCCGTTTCGGTCCTGGTACATTCGACGCAGAAGAGATACTTGGACGAGTAGAAGACGACATCAGGATAACAGTGGCAGCGTTGAAAATGTCGACCGATGCTCGTGGGAATTTTATATGTGTCACCCTTTCCTTGTCGGCCTTGCCGACTCCCATTCACCTCGACCCTCTACATCCATCAATCCCATGACTGTGGACAGCAATTTGTCATACACAGCCTTGATCTGAATATGTTATTTAAGGATTCTCTCGTTCTTAACGTTCATCTTCCATATTGCTTAACGCTAAATGACGACCTCGGATTTACCAACGGAATTATGGCTGGAAATATTGTCGTACCTTCCTCGAAGTACCCTCCGTAAAATGATTGGAGTCAACCGGACCCTTTTTGAACTTGCTCTCAATGACCTGTACGAAGAAGTACGGCTCATATCCGACGATAAGGAAACCGTGAAAACCTTCAAGCAATTACAGTACGTGACAGAACATTTCAACACATTGTCCTACTAATGTTCGGATAGCCATAGCGGTGTTTCAAAGCGCGTTAGACACCTTTTCATTCGTCCAGCTTTTCTTCCGGGCATTGGTGAAATTGACTCAAAGAATGGCCGTGGAACCAAAATCGAACGACGCATTTCCTCTAGATTGTCTTCCTTTTCAAATCTCGTAAGGTGGTCTCCTTCCGAGCCACTTAGGAATCAAATTGAAGATCCATCGTTTGGTATTCTCCCCATTGCTAGAAAAGCGGTGAAGAGTTGTCCCAATCTTCGCGAAATCACAATCACTGTGCATGACCACGTCGCCACTTCAATGTTCATGTCGTTCCTCGACTCATTGTGGGCATCCGACTCTATAGGGCCGAATCTTCGTAAAATCTCTATTGATACTGTTGTGGAGAAGATTCCCATTTTCTTGAAACCTCTTACGATGCAAGCAAAGGTTCTGACTAACTTGGAAGAATTCAACCTTACTCTATCAATCAGTCGCTACAAGCATACTTCTACAGATTGGTACTTTGCAACACAAGCACTTGTATCCCTGTTTACTGAATTCCGGTCAACATTAACAAAAGTCTCGTTTGCGTCTATGGTTATTGCCGACTTAGGAGCGATATTTTCTTCTCTTCCTCGCCTTCCAAAATTGAAAACATTCGAATTTTGCGCTATCACCAATTCTAATACTCTCCCCAATCCTGAAGGGCTGACTCGATTTGTTTCAATGCATCAGTCAAGTTTACAGACAGTAACCATCAAGCCTTACTCACGACACGTCTCATTTCACCACTCCGACGACACCTACACGGTATGGCTAAATCAGCAGGAGCCTGTGGATTCACCCAAGCTGTATTCTTTTTCTCAACTTGTTTTACCTCAGTTGCAAAGCTTGGACATTGGTCTCCGTGATTTCGGCCGCTATATGATAGAACCAAACCTAAGCACCCGACGTCTACTCCCAGACCTACACCAAATAGCCCCCAATCTCGTCAAACTAGTGATGACTGATGTAAAGCTCAGCACCAACCGTCTCATGGAAATACTGGACTCCTTGACACCTAGAGTCGACATCCCACCCAAACTTGAAGTTCTTTCGTGTACCTGTTGTGAATTATCTCCACAGGTCTTCGATATGCTGTCCCAGAAACTGCCGAAGCTCAATGCTTTGACTCTTCAATATGATCAGCTTTCGATGCCAGATTCTGGTAATCGGTTTCAGGTGTGCTCTTTTGTCCATTCATTGTTAGAGAAAAAAATTTTAATAAAAATAAATACATTTCCTTAGGATTTGCGAAAATTCTCTGACGCCATGCAGGCACGTAGTTACTCGCAATGGTCTCTTCGCTATCTACAACTCCTGAAGCCAAGTCCTTGCGGACGAGGTCACCCCAGCATCCCCGACATGAAAATGGCGGCTGTCAGTTTTTCGAGTCATCTCGTCATGGACCTTGAATTCAAGTGTTCGTGCCATTATGAGTATAACCGGCGTTGAAAGTACCCACATAATGTATTTTAGGCTTTTGTGTGTGGATGGAACGAATTGATACTTATGTAATGCCCTGGTCTTTATCCCAGGAATGAATTGACTTCTTCTTCCTCTTTCCATGTGTTCACTTCAAGGATCGGGTTCTCGAACATTGGGTACCGCTCACACAATGTCTTCAACGGGTATGTTTTGTCAGCAGTATCTTCCAGCCAGGTTTCCGATGGTTATTCTCAGATCAGCCGAGTGCTGGGACGCTGTTATCAAAGAACGACATCAGCGGCACTGTTCTTCCTCAAGATGTGATGGACGCAATGATTGATATCCTTGCGGACCTTGCGTACAACCCAGATAACCATGACCCTGACGCACGCGTGGCTCTCGCACAGTGTCTCCTGGTCTCGCGATCTTTCTACGAGAAGGCGCGGCCCCGTGTGTTCCATTCTATTACAAGAAAAGAGCAGATTCTCCCCTGTGAAACATGGGACGAGCGACGCGACAATCTGTTCTTCGAACTGCTCGAAGGGGACTTGCTGCGCGATTTCAAACCATTGGCCACGCAAGTGCGCTCGCTGACTATTGCGGCATGCTTCCCGACGACCAACAAAGTGATGTTTTTAGACGGCTGGAGCAGCTCACAAGAGGAACTGGACAGGCAGCGCGAGCGCTTCCCTCGGATTCTGAACACAATGGTCAATTTGGAAACCCTTGAGATTCGTCCAGACGATCGCAACGCTCTAGTTTGGGCAACAGTGTACCCTGGCTTGAAGTCGTCCATTCGTAAAGTTTGCCGCACTGTTAAAGTTCTACGATTTCACAGAATATGGGGCTTTCCTATTTCGATTCTCTCAGTTTGTGTCAATCTTAGGGAACTATCATTGTCAGGTATATTGGCGACGCAATCCGGTATAGGAAACTGGGTACATAGCGGCTTGGATGACTTGGAAGTTCTGGAAATATCTCATGTGGATGAAGAGCTCCTGACAAGAGTATTATCATACCGTCCAAAAGCATTTTCTCGGCTCAAACATCTAAAAGTCACCTTGCCTTGCTCTAACGACCTAAGCAATATCCTACAGTGCTCTGTTGATACTCTAAACACGCTGGAAATATTTTCGTTTTCGGGCGGTGAGAAATACTTCTCGCTCGGCAGAGTCGTGTCATCCCAGTGCTAATTAATCGTCGGGTTTAGATTATTTCTCATTCAGTCCCGATACAAAATCAAAGCTTGCTGCTCTACAATCTCTAATCACACTGCGCCTTCATTTATCAGCCAGTCTCAGCCTCCCAGAATGCTTCCCTCCTCAAGGCCTGACCTATTTCATCAACTCTCTAGTAGACGACTGCCCATCCTCACTTGAACACATCGTCCTGGAAAATATCGTGAGGACCACTGCTCAGCAGGCCATCGACCGCCAAAACATCCTCCCAGCAGCGTGGAAACGGCGGTGGGAAAAGGTCGACAATCTTCTTACAGACCGCCGTTACCCGAGCTTGAAGACGTTGAGCATCAAGTTTATCGAGAAGCGGTCTGCCATTGTCACGCATCGCGCCCCGAGTGCTGACGGCGGAGTATTTTACTCGAATTCTGTGTTCTTGGATGAGAGCGAGCTCCTCAAGATGGAGAGAGAAAGTTTGGAGTGGCTTCGGAGGTATTTTGAGGAGGCACTTCCAAGAGTGCACACGTCGACCGTTACTATTCATTTCGAATATTGCATAAGTCAGAGTGGAGATGACCCCCTTTGATCCCATACCGTCCATGCAGCATCCAAATCATGTTTTAACCGATTTTCACGGCGTTCGTGCGCTAGCACACAAAACGCAACCGAGATGCATGGTAATTGGATAGAAACGGCTCTCTAAAATACAGTAAGGTCTTTCTACCATAGGTTCATCAAGTGCGTACCCGTAACCCTATTCCACATCTCAAATGACAAAGTACCCCGATTTGGGAAGGATATTTCCATGTATAGAAGCAACAGATCATGTCTTCTTGTCAGACGCAGGGAGCTATTCCCGAGAAGAACACACTGAAAATAGTACAGTATGAGCCAAATCATGAACAAGATGATATGTGTATGGTGAACTTACTCTGATGGTGCTACAGCTGCCCACCATCAACTTACTACATGCAGATGAGTCCATGGTTGAGTTCCGACAATTGACTTTGCATCAAGACACTCCTATATCCCGGGACCTTTCTCCGGCCAAAAAGTATCCTCTTTTGGTACGGACGACTACGGGTGTGACGGTATCTGTCTTGAGCATTCCAATAGACCAGTTGAAACGACGGAGTTGATTCATTTTATTAATGTTCCGTGCTGATGATACGCGCTGCTCTAGAGTCACCTTGCTGAATTGGTGTGTTCCAGAGCTCGGAGTTGGAGATGAGTACAGGCTATCACTTTTCCAGGAGTCCAAAACGCGGTGGACTACAAAATATCGAGTGAATCCAGCTATGGTCAATGGGATACATACGCGGCTTCATATAATATTGAAGGCGACAAAGATTCCAGACCTCGTGAGCTACAATTGGAAGCGATGTAGCACCCTTGCAGAATTTTCTTGTTAGAATATTGCAGGGTGCGCTGATAAATTGCATTTGAACATCAATTAAGCGGTTCCGCGAGACATTCTAGTTTCTGAATGGTTAGAAACCATGTGCTGCTTTCATTTTCGTGATTACTGCTCACATCGTTCATGTTCAGTTGTAATCCAAAGGAATGGTGGGCTGCCTCCATTTCTTGCTCCATTTCCCAACGTTCATCGCAGACTAGACTGGTTAGCTAGGATGATACATTCCGCAGGTGCATGCATTAACTTACATTGATGCGATTCAAGCAGCCTGCAGTCTGGTATATTGATAACCCCTAACCGAGGGCATTCATGTTTGAAATTTCTCCACGGAGACTAGTGTCGTTGGGGAAAAATGAAGGACACTTTGACGCTAAGGTCTCTTTCCACTCTGTTACCGTGAAATAGACTAGTGATTGGCAGAGCATGGGGTTGCTATGGACCAGAAAAAGACCAAGTCGATAGAATGAAATGATATTAAAGAAGTTGATGAGCATCATCTCTTTCATATAAGCGCCCGAGGACTCACACCGTCTGAAGTCGTAACATCTGAACATACACGACTGTTTGACAGTTGAATAGCCAGGTTATCTTGCGTGCGCCTATAGACCGTTCAAGTCCACGGTTTGCTTCATTTCAGATTCAACACACGTGCCTCTTGGACCGTGTCAATTTTTTTTCGAAGCTGCGCGATGGGTGGTGTAGTACTCACGAGACATGGTATGGCCAACCGCCTGACTTTCTCAGCAAGAACACAACGACGTCAAGCCGCTCTATTTTTGCATCAGCTGCTAAGAAGAGAATGTTCCTTGTTGATTTCATTTCGTAGGCATCGTTCTACCCGTCTATCGGCCGCTCGATGGATACGAGAAGGATAAGGATAAAAAGTACAAGGCGGGAATCGCCCCACTCTTTGGATCGGTTGGTCATCGATGGCAGGTTAAGAACAAGGGGGAGCTGGTGGCCATCCTTGGATAAGGAAAATGGTTTTCCACGCGTTTTTTCGTCCATGGACGCGTAAGGAAAGCAACTTTCTGCACAAGTAAGTAGTAAAAAGCTCTGAGCAGGAGAAGCAATGAAAAGTAGAAATTAAGGGCCGGAGGGAGAGAACGAACGGTAACCGCATAAGGAGCATGGTTTGTTTTCAGGAACGGTTCCCAGGCTATGATAGGAGGACAATTTATGCATTCAAGCCCAGCCTTCCGTGCATCAAAAACAAACAAGGAGGTTTAAACCTGCACTACACGAGGCAGAAATCCCCCCGTTTGGTCCTTGTCACGACTCTCCACTCACGCGCCGCTGCCACTCCGTCCGCACGAGTACAGGTCTTCGACCGTCAACCACGAGGCCGTTCCAAAACTGACGCGCGCCTCGTGTTTATTGGTCATTCCACTGCTCACGATTCACGAACGGCTTGCTTTTATCGTACAGCCTAATCTAATCCTTGTCTACACCCCCACACCGCTCTGCGTTCGCCAGAGTCTGGTCGCGGCTTCTTGGGTTTCAACTTTTTTTTTTAATATTCTTTTTTGTAGTTCAATTTTCTGTCCAAGTTGACTTGTTCAGCTTGTGCTGCTCGTTGTGATACACGAAAGGCTACAGTTCATTTTCATTTAATTTTCGAGTCCGAAATGGCACCACCCCCGCATTCTTCATCATCACACCGACGCGAGCCCAGCAGTACTCCGTCGCCTATAACGGGAGCAAGTGGTGCGCCAATCACTTCCGGACCTCAACTCTCTTCATCGGAGACTACCAGCCCAACGAGTCGTCGGCACTCGAAGGATTCCGAAGGCTACCCGACATGGCTTCCGAAACGACCTCCACCACCAGCGCCAGCTTCGACCCTCGGCGCTGCGAGCCATATCCACTTCGGCTCTACGCCGAGTCCTGTTGATGTCGATGCCGACGCGGAGGGTCTGGGGCAGACGGAAGCATATGCGGACCCGGAGGCTAATTATGGCTACCCAGCATACCCATACGACCACGAACACGATCATGAACTCGGACACGATCCACAGCGGCAGGCTCAGGCGCAAATAGGCGGGCGAAAGCCAACACCGCGCTCGGTGCGCATCGTCAGTCTCCAGGACTCATTTGTAGGTGCGGTGGAGAAGAGAGCGACGGGCAATACGTCTCGGGAGCCAACGGACCAGACGCTCATTTCTGGTGTCAACGCGCCTCCGCGGGTGTTCACTCGCGCGTCCTATCCGAACAACAACCCGACGGCGTTCCTGCCATCCTCTGCCCAGCCCATGTCCCCTTACGCTTACGCCAACACGAATCTCGCGCCCCCTGTCCAACCACGATTTAACGCCAAAAACCTCAACCTCCAGATCCTGCTCAATCCTTCGAAATGGATGAAGCTGTACTTTTACCTTTGGCCCTTTTTGGTGTTTTACCACATTCCGTTGCAGAGCTTCTTCGACTTTAATGCCGTTTTCATTTTGGTCCAGTTAGTCTGATTCTGTTTTTCATTTCTGGGTTCATTCATACAACTAACTTTTCTTTTCTTTTTTCTCACCTATCTCTCAGGGTCTCAAAGTTCCCGAATTCAACGTCACCCTCCTCTTCTAGGAAGAACTGGGCCCTCGGAGCAGCGGCCTACATCGCGTGCTGGTTCGCGTGGATTCTCTTCGTGTGTATCATGTATGAACTCGTATATTCCTTTTCGAGACGGTGGCGGCTTCGTGAGTTTTTTCGCATTGGCTTGATTTCATTCATTACTCCTTCCAAGCTCCTGTACATACCCTCCCGGCACTTCAATTTTTCTCGCCCAACAAAACATTTCTTCACCTTGATTTATCCACAAATGGGCATTTGCTAACCGTAAACGATCGCCCACACAGGCCGGCCTCTCATGCTCCCGATATTCCTTTCCTCTGCTGGGTTTAACCTCGCGGCTATGACGTCGTACACCAACTTCAGCTTCCTCCAACACCTCCGAATCTCCGCGTTCATGCGCCCAGAAGACGCGTATCTCGCCAGTGGCGCCGGCACAGCAGCAGCCACAGGTCCAATCGTGATCCCCGTCACCGAAGTCGAAGAAGAAGTACACGTGCGGCGCGACGGGCAACAGGTGCCCGGTCAAAGTGAGGACGTCGAGCGCAGCAGTATGGTTGAGGTCGATGATGGGCTGGACGACGAGTTCACAGGCGAGTTTGGCGAGATTTTGGAGGTGGATGAGAAGCGCCGCAGGAGGCATGTCGCACAAGCTCAGACGCCCAAAGCGAGCGCTTCGAATTCGGCATCTACACCATCGTCGACGCAGCGCGTCAAGCAGCGTCGGACCGCGCTTCATGGAGACGATGGCGATAGCGACAGGAAGAGGAAGAAGAAGGTGGAGATCGCGTGGAAGCAGGGATTGGCGGAGACGTTCTTTTTCTACTCCCAGAATGTTCCAACTGTTGCGCTGCTCCTTCCCCGCGCTGCGCTCTGTCTTGCTCTTTTGTTCGCGTTTTCGTCGTCTGCGCCGTCGTTGAATGGGCCTTCGAATAGGGACGGAACATTCTTCCGCTCTGATGGAAGCCTTACGGACTACTCGCGTGGTATCCTTATCGCGAATGCAGCGTGGACGGGATGGAGAGCATTGGTGGTACTGGTTTCCTGGTACGTGTACCCTTCTCGATTGCGCAGTTTCAATACTTACATCATCATTTTCCAGGCTTGGCCTTTGGATCTTCTCCAACCAGCGACTAGGCGGACTGTGCGGACCCCGCCATACATGGGACGAATACGCACAGGAAAAGACCCGCGCCCGCTACTCCGCAGCAGCATCCGAATACGAAGCGTATCGCTCCAGCTTCTACGGGTTCCCAGGGAGCCCGTACGCAGGCACCCCGTACGGCGCAGACGACAGGCGAAGCGACTATGGAGGCGATGAGCTGGCATGGGCGTGGAGGGAGACAACGCGCACGCGGGTGCAGGACGCATTCGAGTTTTGTCTTATGACGCGGCGGAGGAGCGGCGGCGGCGGCGTCAACGATGCGGGTCAGGCATTAAGGTGGTCGGCAGCCCCAGCTGTCAGACATGGACAGCCTGATGGCCTGTCGAAAGAGCCACGAGGTCCAAAGCTGGACGCTGCGAAAGCCAGTGAGAAGGAGGAAGAGTTTGAAGGCATTGAAAAGGTCCTGGCTGCTGTGGGATTGGGAGGCGGGCCGTCGCCTGCGAAGCGCGGTGTGCTGAGCAAGGATTTGTTCTCCGGTCCTCCTCCGCCGATGGGCTCTCTGATACCGGACGTTGTGGTTGCCGAGGCGTCAACTTCGACGGGTAAAGGCGTATTTGTTCCTGTGGGTACCGAGCTGGAAATGCCAAAGGTCGCTAAAAGGAATTCGAAAGACAAGGAAGGTCCTGTGATTCCTTATCCATTCTCGAATCCTGGAGCGGGACAGGTGTCGAGTAAGGACTCGGTGCCTTTCCCTGCTAGCGTGAGCTCGGACGCTGAAAAGGAGAAGAAGGCCAGCTCCAAGTCAAGCAAGAGCAAGAGCAGCTCCAGCGCTACCAGTGGCACCAGCGAAGAGATCGACGATGATGAGGAAGAGGATGATGATGAGGAGGAGGATGACGACGATGAGGATGATGATGATGAGGACGATGATGAGGAAGATGATGAAGACGATGAAGATTTCGAAGGCAGCGAGGAACCATCCTCTGGTCGCGCCTCTGGCTCAATGTCATCCCTCGGTCAACCCATCAGCCCGTCTTCCCGCTACCCTTTCAGCCTTCGACGACCCGCAGGTGCAGGACATGGACGCACAATGTCTGGTGTATCGTCTGCATTGTCTTCAGGCGGCGCTGGCTCCGTCATTACCCATAGCACGGGCAACCAGGAATCTGCGGAATCGAGCAGCCCCGGCCACATCCCCATGCCTCCACGACACCCCGCAGCCGCTGCAAATGCTGGACGAGCACGCAGTGCACATGTGCCCATCGCGTTCCCTAGTGTTTACAGGCAGAGGATGGATAGCGGACCTACTACGAGCAATGGAATCATTGTCGATCCGGCCGTTAGCTATTTTGACCACGATGATGATGACGAGGCTGAGGACGAGGACGAACATGGGGAAGAAGAAGAGGAAGATGACCATGGAGAACATGAGGACAGCGTCGGCCTGCTGGGAATTCCATCTTCAGCGCGCAATTCGCGTGTCTCGCTGTCCAATACGTCCTCGTCTGGCGAAGCTTCACGGTCGCGTACTCATTCACGCCATTCAGTCCGGTCGCGAACACGAACACATTCGTCGTCGCGCGTTGCACCCTCTCTGCACAGTGTACGTGAACGCGCAAACTCTCTAGGTGCCTCTATGCGCTCTTTGATGCAAGGTGCTGCTTCAGCCTCCATGACACAATTGGACAACATTATGCGCGGTGCGACGGGTCCTGCAGCGGGTCTAGGTGGCTTTGGCAATAGGAGCAGCAGTAATGGAAGTGCAAGTGGAAGCGGCAGTGGTCACAGCAGTCGTCCACGCAGTCGCGTCAACTCGTCAATGGCCAGGCTGGAAGAGGACGTCGTTCTTGATTTGCCTCCGGTTCATCAATATCAGAATCCTCGATTCGAACAGGATCTAGAAGCGTACTCGTCGTCTGGGGGTACGCATTCGCGCAGTGGAAGCGAGAGTCTGAGCATGAGCGCTGAAAATTACACGTTCGGTCGTCCCATGCCATTCCTTCGCCAACCTCCACCTCCCTCACCGGTCCACGAACAACCTGAAGTGCCTGATACTCCTGTCGATCCCACCACACAAGGCGTGCCTCAGTCTTTGGAATCGCAGATGTACTTCGACGTCGACGAAAGAGCAGAGAGCCCAGCATCTGCGGCTATCCCAATTCCAATCCACCCATCTACTTCTCCAACAAATACGATGAATACTGCTCTTTCTGGTTCGCCTCCTCAGTCAAGCAGCGATGATCACTCTGGCTCCTCTGAGCGACAAGGAATACCCATCCCGTGGACACTCCCTGCCTCACACCGCATCTTCCTCCATCCCCCTACACCGAACACTCTAGCCCTTCCTCCCCGCCAGACTGCCAACACTGAAACCAGCAGCAGTGGTTCTCCTCCGGACATCAGTACTGCCGCCGGTAGCTTTGTCACCGCACCAGCCACACTCGACACGGACACCGCGACGTTAAGCAACATGTCGCAAGCGACGATTGGTCCTGACGACGGAAGCTGGGGATCATCGGCTGTGCGCAGACATCGTGCAAATATGTCTGGTGGGCCGTTGGTGGACAGACCGGCCGATGATACTGGGCCATCGTGGCATATTATGTGATGAAATCGCGACGACCTTTCTGTCATGCCAAAATTGCAGAACGCACAGGTCTTCTGTTGGATCCAATCTCTGACGTCTGTCGATGATTGGTTGCATTTGATTTGACAGTTCATGCCCTTTCATGTCTTTCAAACCTCGATGATTCTGGTGCCTCGCATTTTGCCATTTCCCGTCCTTGTGTGCTTTAGATGTAGTATTGTTTTTCCCTTTCATCGTCCTTGCATTTGTTCAGACATTCTATTCAGCGATTAAAGTAGTTTACTGCACATTCTACATTTAGACCTTTGCGACACCCCTTTACACACTGCGGCACCCTATTCCTCTGCTTCTTCTACCCAGCGTGCTTACCTCCTATCATCTTTGATTGATCTACCGTTTACTTTCAACCTAAACACTCCATACTACCTTCCTACACCCTAGATATCCGTCTGTGGGCTTTGACTATCCCCTTCATCGAGCTTCTCCTACTACCATTTGTCCCTATCCCTTGACCTCTTCGTTAACATCTCTTCATACATTCATCTAACGCCTACGTCACCCTATTTTTCCTACTTAGCCGCTTTCAACTATCTGTTCATCTAACTGACCATTTATTCCATTCATCTAACTTCACCTTAACAACGTTCATCTATTTTGCTAATTACTAATTCAAGACTCTATGTGTTGTTTTTATATTCACCGGTATACAGTCATGATTCACGGTTCAGAAAATTAGTTTGTTGGTTACTCTATCGCTAGGTTAGTATCATCCGTGTCTCTTATATGACTTTCACTGCCAAATAAATTACTTGTTCAGTGTTAAACCTTGTCATGAAATGTAGACTGAGAATGTATTATCGATCGAGCCCTCCAAGGCGCTTCAATTTTGCTGATGGAACTGTTCAGCAGTCAGATCATGCAGTAGAAGCTCTCTATAGGATAATCTGTTGTGTTTGCTCTGCTCGAGTAGTAGCAAATCTTCAGATATGCTATTTGGCTCCGCTGGTGACGCTGAACGACTTGCAAATAGGGGCGTCCGAGGAATGAAATCAGAAAGTGACATCATTAATGCTGACTAATCAAACGGGCCAAGGGGGTATGTCAAGGTTGACTTTGATCCAAGACTCGCGTATGCTCACTGTCTCTGTTCCTCCGACCTCCTCCATTTTTTCTTCTCAATATCTTATCCTCCAATAATAACGACAGAGGCGACGTCTAGGACATGGTGCACCGTCCAGCAGACTCACGCCTGCTCACAAACCTCCTGCAGCAAGAGAAGGAATACATCAAGCAGCTAAACCAGGTTCTAGACACCTCTAATGTCTCTCTGGCATCTTTCGGTGCCTATGCAGCAGCGTCACCGCGCCCTGCTTCCCAGGTCATCATGTCGGTCGCTGGTTCACTAGCAGCGGCCGACGAAGCGCTCAGAAGATACGTCCATGGTGTCGAAGAATGGAGGGATGCCATGCGCGCGTTGAAGGACGCCGAAGACGAGGTTGGGAATATCATGAGAGACAGGGAAATTCTGTACGTTCTCGACACATATATTCACTAGGCTGTGGGAGAACTTACTCGCAATTCATCAAGGGTCACTCGGTTGATCAAGGCTTCCAAGTCGCACAAGAGCGGTTCTAGCAACTTCCGTGATTCACTGTTGTTGGGAAACCAGCGCTTCCCATCGTCCTCTTCTCTTTCGTCGTCTTTCCTCGGACAGCAGGATTCGCCTTCACCTAGTTCATCTCGTACGTTACCTTCGTTACTGTGCTATTACGTTGTGTTATCAATTTACGAATGATGGTTGTGCTGACCGTTAATGTCTCATCTGTAAACAGGGCCGTTGTCTGCGGCATTCTCCTCGTCGAAGCTAGCTGCCGCACAGACGGAGCTGCAGGCTTGTGAAACACATCTCGCGGCTAAGGAACGCGAGCTTGAGCTGAAGCGGAATGCTGCAATCCGCGATGGGCTCGGGGCTCGCGCCAAAGCCATGATGGAATGCGGTTGGGCATGGAGTCAGCTCGGGAAAGATTCTCTTCGCGCTTTGGAAGAGTTGAAGGCAGAGAACGTCGGTATGTTAATTTTTTTTTATCTTTGACAGTTTATATGCCCTACAGTATTGTTCTAACATGCATGTTTCGTTTCCTTCTTAGAACGCCGTGCTTCCTACATACACGAACCCTATTTGGGAGAAACTCTCGAAGCCAGCCGCGAAAATACAGATCCCCACTCTACCCGACCGTCGTTCGATTTGTCCTCCATTGGGCCTTCTCAGTCTGCATCCCAGGTGAACCTGAACAACAATGACATCCCCCCTGCTGTCCATATCGGTTCCATAATGAATTCCGGATTATTCGGCGAGCCTTCCGCGAGACAGGAACATAATGAGAACACGCAGCCAAACAATGACGACGAAAATCACCAACCACACGAGACGACCTCTGGACTACGTCCCTCCTCGGGGGTGTCAACCACTCTATCGTCTGTATCTGCCACGCCGGCAACTTATAAGGTGGAAACGGTAACATATGCAGCAGCCGTAGCTGTACATGTTCCAGGCCGAGAAGCTTCGTCGAGTGCTGGCACCAGCAGCCCGCAAGTTCCCACATCGAGCGAGCTGTTCAAGGACGATCGCGACCACCGCGATTCCCACAATTCAGTTCGGATACCGGCGCCTCATGCACTCGAGGGATATGCATTCGATATACCCACAGCTGTTCCGGATCGGCAGCCTGTCGCGGGGCCGTCTGGCCAGCAACAGAACCTGCAGCGGAGGACCTCGTCGAGGTCTGCCACGCCGTCTGCGTCAGGCAGGTCGACGCCGCAGACGACTCCGTTGGTGACACCCCAGCCTGCTGCTTCATATCCGAAACGCCACGTGCTGGAAAGGCGCATTACGGAAGAAGAGATGCGGAGCGCGAGTCAGGATACACAGCGTGGCGGAGAAGAAGCCCGTCAGGATGATGGAGCTTCGAGTACTGAGGACGAGCTCGAGCAGGAAGGGAAGCTGATCCAGGAAGGAAAGTTGGAGGTTGTTGAAAATCCGAGGTTCTTGACCGAGTCCCGTAAAAAGGAGCTCGAAAAGGAGGAAAGGGAAAAGGCTGAAGAAGCGAAGAGGGCTAAGGGGAAAGGCAAGGCTAAGGATGAGGATGAGGATGGCGAGACCAAGGGAAAGGAGAAGAAGAGGTTCCCGTTCTTCCATTCTCATTCTTCATCCCATTCGCACATTGCACGGCCGGCTCAGGTACAGGCTGTAGACGAACAGCAGGGCAATGGTCATGTCAGTTTTGCTACTCCAGAGTCACCCCTCGATGAAGCACCCAAATCCTCAAATGCGTCGCCGTCGAAAGGCTTCCTGGGCAGTATCAAAGGCCTTTTCGTTTCAAGACATCCGAAAGACTCCCCATCGTCCCCGTTGCGCACTAAATTCAAGCGCGATTCTACTTCTCTCGCTGCAAATGAGGTGGATGATCTATACGATTCGGACGACGACCAGTCGCCGACTACCCGAGGTGCAGGCGGAGGTTTACAGAACCTTTTCAGAGGATCCAAAGACAAGGAGCGCACATCGAGTAAATGGCAGACCAGGACAGACAAGAATATCCAGCAACTCACCAGGAAGGGAAGCTTTGATGATGGAAGCGTTGGTAGGCGCGGTGTGGGACTTGGTGCTGCTTTGGAAGGGGGTTTGGCTGGGAACGCGGTGGCGAATGTTGGTGTTGTCAATGCGAATGGGGTTGGCTTGGGCAGGGCCCCTGACGCGAGAGTTGGACCAAGAACGAGGGCGGCGAGCGACGTTGGTGTTATGACGAGTTCTAGTGCTGGTGCGGCTGCGGGTCCTGCTGGGAGGAAGCTGAAGAAAAATCGAACTGGTCCGCCTGTTGCTCCTTCAGCTTCTGGAGTCGCGCTATCTGGAGACGACAAGGGAACCGCCGGGCCTGTGGAGGTGACGACTGCTTCTCGACATCCTCCAGCTGACGTTGGGCAAAAGACAGCCGCTGAGAAACCACCTGTCAGAGCTGTAAGCACCTCTGTGCCACCAGCCAGCAAAGCTACAGGGAAGCCGGCGGGGGTAGGCAATCGTAGGAGCGCCAGTGTGGATGTAAATCCGGAGAGACGAGATTGGGTTCAGGAAGAAAGTCCCAAGGATAGCGGTGATATGATCGTTGACCTAGGATGGAGAAGGAGAACGGCAAGTGAAGTTGGTGGGCCTCGAGATGATGGAAGGCGACCTGCTGCGGTTTCTTCACCTCCTCCAGCAATTCCTGCCTCACGACCGGTGATTCCGCCAGTCAAACCTTTTCATGGTGTGCTCAGAACGACGCCGACGAAAGACTATTCGAGTGACTCTGCTGCGGTTGTCTCTGCGCCTGCAGTGACGAGGAAAAAGAGCCTGACTAAGAAGAAGAATCAAGTTTCTGCAGGTACGACTGCCCCACCTCCCGTACCCGTTGCTTCGAGCTCGATACCTCTGGCTGCACCAGTGCAAAAAGATGTCGTCAACACGCCTTCGCCCGCGAGGAAATCGTCAATGAAGACCTCTGGGACGCCAACTCCCGTTAAGACCTCCCCTGGCAATTCAGGTGCTGTGGGCGGGGCGACCGTTATGCGGTCCGGAGGTGATCGTCCTAGTGGCACTCTTGTCTCTCAGCCCGGCTGGACGGAACAGGCCCAGGTCATGGGTGGAGGCCTGTCTCGGAATTCGTCAATTACCAGCTCGGCGAGCGCGCCGAGCGGTCCTGGTACGCGAGCTAAAAGGCAGACCACTCTTGGGCAGGGTATGGGTGGAAGTGGGTTGGGAAGACGGTCATCGTTAGGCAATTCTAGCCAGGTGTCACTGTCAAGTGGCAAGGCTGGGTCTAGTGCTGCGCGTTCCGGTGCTGCCCATACGAATGGGGCTGTTGTGCAAGCCACCCCTGCTGTGCCTAGTTTGATGAGTATCGTGGAGGACGTGGCGAGGGTGAATAGGGATAGGGAGGGATGGAGCCGCGATCTGAAAGTACAGAAGAATGCGGGTGGGGTGCAGAAGCCAACAGGCATGATTGAACTGGTGAAAGCTCCGCCATCGTTAGGTAGAGAGGAGCTCAGGGCGATGGATGCGGTACAAGTCAGGACATTAGCAGCGGGTGGCCAAACTTCAACGTCAATCACCTCCCCTTCCTCTTCGACGCTGGTGCCTCCTGCCTCATCAAATGCCAGGACGCCTCCGAAGATAAGCATGTTCGAGATCAAGGCTCCGGGCTCGGTGTTCGATCAAAGAGCAAAGGATGTTGAATTGTCGAGAGAGGCTTCAGCATCAGCGCCTACGTTGGTTACAGGTAACACTCATCAACCGGCACAGACGTCAGTGCCAAAGAGTGGACATGCCCAGCCTCGGACGGCAGCCGTCGCGTCTAGTAGTAGTGCGACCCGAATGCTCGGAACCCCTCTGCGAAGCGCGTTGAAGTCTAGCCGTTCGCCTTCCCCTGTTGGGGGGGTTGTGCCGTCAACACTCCCTATGAAGACCTCGAAGGATATCAAGGGCAAAGGAAAGGCCCCTGTTCGACCCACCGACGCTGAGAGCGGCGACAACACTGACGAGTCGGAGTCATACGAGACTGGAAACGAGTTCTATTCTGATCAGGAAGAGGTGGAGAGGGCTGGTGTCGCTGGTCCTTCTTCCTCCGCTTCCACTCTCAAAGCACCTATTGCAAACGGCGGTGTTGTTCCTCGAGCAGTGAATGGCCAGCATCCTGAAAATGATGGACCTAGGTCTGATATATCTCATTCTACGTCTTCGACGGTTTTGGGCGGATCATCATTGCACACACCGTCTTCTCAGCCTCGTAGGAGAAAGAGTGTGCGTGTATCATTGCAACCCACCTTCTCTCCGTCCCCGCCGGCCATTGAATACGAATCTGAGGAGGAAGAAAAGAGGTATTCTCCCTGGAGCGGTGCTAGTTCTAGTTCGCAGGGTCGTGCTTCGGGTCGAGAAACTATGGGTTCCGAAGAGAATAACAGACGTTACAGCATGCCTGCCCCTCTTCCCGCCCCTGTACCAGTTCGAGCAGCGGCACCTACTCATGTTGGTATTTCTCATCGGCAGCCCGAGGTGGTGTACGATATGTGGCAGGATTCTGGATCTGACGAAGACGAGCAATATGTGCGAGCCAAGAGGCTACTAACTCGTGCAGCGAAGAGAGAGAAGGATGTCAGCCGTATGGTCGCCAACAAGGCGTAACTGTTTTTCGACCTTTTCTGTTTTGCGATTCTCTTTTGATTTTGTGTCAGTCACTCTTTGGTTTTTTCTGCTTATGCTATGGGACTATTTAATATCATCGCACCGAACGGCCGCCTATCTCTCTACTTTCCACAACCTGGCGACCCAACACGTTCACTATACATCTCTATCCCGCATCTCTTTTGACCTTACATTACTGGGCTTTCGTTTTCTCTATCCTCTGATTTATTCAAGGCGTTGCTTGATTTGTTCTGTGTATATTTCTGTTTCTCATTATCAGCCCTACACTTCTACTATGAAGCACTATAATTTACTATAAATACTATTGGAATTTATTGGATAAACTGTGTTTGACAGAACCTTTTCGACGAATGTCTGTGCACTCATCATGGTCGACATCGCTACTCCCATGAATGGTTGTGATTATGTAATCTTTCATTTAGATTTCCAGGTCAGAGACTTTCACTGCTTCACTTTGCACACTCGAGCCCCCTCCCTCAAGGCTTCAAGCTTCAGCACTTGAACTTTATATCTACTGCCGCTGTTGTATTTATTTTCAAAGGGAGCATATATATCTTTATTAACCTCCAGGATTTTATAGTTCAGATCTACCATCAACTCTAGCTTGCCCCTACCTACTACAGCCATGTCGGAGGAAGACCATCAGGCGAACACCCAGGAGCACGAGCTCAAGCAGGAAGATGCCAACGCAACCATTAACATCAAGGTGCGTCGTCATTCTCGAAAGAAGCGCGATTTCGGTGAAATCATCGAGTGGCTTATCGATGTTGTGAATTCGCAGGTTGTGAGCTCGTCAGGCGAAGAGGTTTTCTTCAAGATCAAGCGAAGCACCAGGCTTAGCAAGCTCCAGGGAGCCTATGCTAGCAAGGTTGGCAAAGATGTTGGAAGCATCCGGTAAGCCACCGATCTACCTTATTGCATGGCTGCTCTGCGAGATCAGTGCACCTGAGACCCCGCCAAACGCATTGCTTCTAACTCGGCTTGTTCAGATTCCTGTACGATGGGTCCCGGATACAAGAAGATGATACACCTGCGACTCTTGATATGGAAGACAATGGTATGGCCTGCCTAATCGTCGTGGTGTCTCGACTAATTGTGTGGTGAATAGATACCATTGATGTCATGGTAGAGCGTATGTCCCTTCGCTTATCTATCTTCGCACTGTTTGATTTAAATTTTCAATCCTTCTTCAGAGGTTGGAGGATCCCTTGCTGCGCTGCCCTAGGATTTTACTTGAGAAATCAATGTTAAATTTCATCGATGTGTACTTTTTTTTAACTCCTCCCCAGCAACGGAGGTTCAATTTAGTATTTTCCTGTTCCTTTATTTGTATTATGGATAATGCGTCCAAATAACTCTGTTGATATTTTGGTCATTCTGGTTGGTAGCGTAGCATTCTCATTTGATATTGCTCTCTGAGTACCTTCACTCTTTATTCTCGAGCTCATGATCACCTTAGTAGCTATTCTCCACTTCATGTCATGACACACACACACACTGCTTCAATTAAAGATGATCGAGGTGCTTTTCCATTTTTTACACTTTTATGTGACAATACTGATAAAACTCTTCTACTTCCAATGTAGGTGTCAACTTTACCCAGGGAAAGGGAAAGCGGCTGGGCTCTTGAACCCGTTCTTTCCGACGGCCCGCACTCCCATTTGGACGTTGTCTTTCGACAAGTTCACAGTCACAGAGCTTACTTTTCCCACTGGGATGACGCGAGACCATTGAGGCTCGTCTGTCTCTCTCCACACAATCTCATAGCTATCTGCGTTGGGATCTGCAGTCCATCTGAGCGTCGAATTGTTTGTCAATACCGTGGCGTCGATGAACACGTTCTTAGGAGTGCCTGGTGCTTGTGCGAGCGACCACAGTCCTGCGCCATTGACCTTTGCCACCCGAGCAGTGAAGTCGAAGTCGACAAACTCGGCGAGGTCACCGAATTGGACCCCGTTGACCACTCTGACATCCTGGTGTTGATGTGCGAAATTCTCATGGGGTTCTGTGAAGCGAACTGCTGGGAATCCTTGCTGGAGGAATGACTCATGATCTCCGCCACGTAAGTAACGATCTGGGCGATAGATGGTGCGCACTGATTTGTCGATAACAGGTCAGTCAAATACTTGATATCTCCCTTCATTCAATCGAACTAACCATTCAATTGGGTCACAACATTTTGCGCAACTTCAGCAACGAACCGGCCTAGCTGATGCGATGGCGAGTCATTTTCTCCTCCGATCGCTGCGAGGTTCAGATTTTGTTGGGCGGTATTGTTTTGAGGAAGGCCTGAAACGAACATGCGGATGTCCGTCTTATCAACGGTGCCGTCATCAGCTGTTGAACTTCCTACGATGTCGTTGTCGAACATTCCTTGGACATCCACACCATTTTGGGCCAATGTGGTGGCCATAAAGTTGGATCCGAAAAGACCTTGTTCTTCTCCTGCAACGACCGCAAACATAATCGTTGCGGCTGGCTGGTGGGTCGCCATCACTCGAGCTAGTTCCATCGAAACCGCAACACCAGAACCATCGTCGTCTGCGCCAGGTGCGTCGTCCGTGAAATTCAAGATGTCAGTCACTCGAGAATCATAATGGCCAGAGATGACATATACACGGTTAGGCTCAGTGGAACCTTTGAGTGTTGCGACGATATTGCTAATTACAGTGGCGTTTGGGATGCGTGAGGTTGGCTGTTGAACGTAGCTTGGCACCGATACTGTCATTCGCCCGTTAGAAGCAGCAGCAAATGAGCGCATTTCGGATGCGATCCAGTCTCTGGCCGCGCCTATACCGCGGACGGGGTCCGTTTGATTGGATAAAGTGTGTCGTGTGCCGAAGCTTACTAGTTTCTCGATTATCGCTTTGACGCGGTTTGGGTCGACTTTGCTGAGGATTTGGACTAGTTCAGGATCAGGCGCTTGTGGCACCAGTACGTTTCCTGGACCTGGGGGCCATGGGTTAACCGAACCAAAGATCGTTTGAGAAGATACTAAACGTTTGTCAGGAAGCAGTCTTTGCTTGTAGGTCTATCAAGACTTCACTTGCCTTCAACCGCCAACAGACATAATGCATACAAGCTGTGGAAGACACGCATTTCGAATCTCAGATAGTAAAACGTTGAGTATTCTCTATCTGTATACCCTCTTTATGTATTTTTTTACCTCTCTTCGCGAAAGAATTCAGGAGCACGTCCATATGGTACGTCCAAGAGATATGATCTTCTGATCTCATTGCAAGGATGCTTAATGACTAAAATTTAGACAGAAGTCGCAAATTCCAAGCGGGATTACTCTCCGCTAATCGTCTCCTGGGAATAGAATGTATTTTTATAATGGTGCTATGTGGGTGTTCTGGGAATAAAATACCAATGAAAGAATATCAGGATAAAAATGACATTATCTAGTGCAATTTAACTGCGCAGCTTCGAGGTGTGTGGTGAAGGAAAGGCTAGAACACCGAGGTACCTTTCTCGTCTATTATCCAGTATCCGTCTATTATAAATGTTTTTGTAGCATCCACACCTTACAAGTATCTTAACAGTGTTACATTGAATGGGAAATTAACCCATGCGAAATGGCACTCTTTTGACTCAAGTAATATAGTTAATAATAATGAGTTCGTATCAACTACTTCATTGAGATTTGCGATCAGAGCCGCACAACCCACGTTTGCTACTCCACGCTCTCGCACGCAGCCAAAAGTAATTCAACGTTCCGCGAGGTTGGAAAGTTCATTGTCAACTTGCTTGTCCTTCTCTATTGTTCGTGATTATCTCGCGAATTCCATCGAATATTTCTGAAGGGTAGAAGTCATTGTCGCTAGTTCAAACTTGGATCTATTCGGACCACTTACCAATTGGGAGCTCGGCGTACTCGGCATGGACACCTTATCTAATCTACTAAGCGCCGACTTTATCAGATCTATCACTGTCAGGCTTGAACCAAAACATTGACCACAATCACCGTGACAGTAAATCAAGGGTAAGATTCTTTCCTTGTCTGTGCAGCTTTCTAAATATTTATATCCCTGATATTCTTGTTACCTACACGCCCCATTTATCTGTAAATTTTAATGGACGGCAAAACATACACCCCTTTCAACATTATCTTACCCCTATCCATTCCACCGTCTCGAATAGGGGTGAGTACCATTGAATCTCTCCACTAACCATGTCTGAAAAGAGGATATTCAATCAGAAAGCCATCTAGTTATAAACACAAGCACACCCAAGAAAACGTCTACAGTTTATCATTATGTCTCCTTGGTCTTCCGAAATCATGGAATGTTTCCAAAAAATCAAACCTGATCTTGAATCAGATTTTACCCCAGCAGCGTATAACAAGCTGTTGAATACGCTTTTCCCGGTGAATACGCCTTATACCGTCTTTCCTCAGGTCCACCGTCATGAAGATCTTAGCACCCCAACAGCACGCACAACCTTTACCGTGTACTACAGGAACTCGCCCGTCTTCCTTCTGGACCTCCATGCGTACCCCACCCTTTCCCGAATCTCCGCACGAGAGAATGCCGACGATCATATTCGAATACACGTCCGGGACTTACTTCCTTTCTGTCCCTTGCCCACTCTACATGCTATGAGTGCCTTTGGTACCAGACTGGCGTTCTACACCGCCAGTGCTGGGAACTCGATCATGCCTGCCAGGATGCCACCAACTCCGGGACAAGACTGTCAAGATACAACACCATCAGATTGGTGGGACTGTGATCTCATGGAGGATGATGGTGCCATTAGGTTGAAGGAGGTAGTCAACAAAATTAGAAATCAGTGCGAGAATCTGTAAATGAATTTGCCCTTTTCTCATCAACCTCATCATGATTGTGAACAGTTGAACTACAGAATGATTTCATTGCAGTTTAAGACTTTTCAATCATCGAGTCGCGACAATTTTTGTACATGAATCCAGCCCTTCCGCAACCACGAAGCTAATGGAGTAAAAAAACCATCATTAATTATCGATCGCAAGATGCAAAGTATGAGACAAATACGAGGGCATGTTTAATCTAAGCAATCGCGACGGGGCTTCGTTTATCTAGTACTTCTTTGACATGCTGGTACGCGTCTTTATCCACCAGCTCTACTCCATCCCGTGGCAGAATGTCATTCGGAGCATGCAATCCAATGCGGAATCTGCGCTTGTATCCTTGACGGTCATCATGCCCACAGGCATAACCTTCATAATCAACTATATCGCTAGTCCTTGCAGAGATCATGGGAAGAGGATGGAACTGGAAGCTCTGGAGCTTTGGTAACCTTGTTTCAAGACGCGTAAATACGTCTGCCCAGCACGGCTGCGGTGAAGTGGTACGCGTAAGGTCAATGCAGCACCCTAATAATTCGAGGCGGCACAGCGTTTTATGATGGCGGAGAATGTATGACTCGAGGCAGTTTCGCGTAAGTCCACGGGCGGTGTACTGGAAGACGAAGTTGGTAAGGGAAATATGTTCAAGTTTTGGAAGTGTTTCGAAGAGATTCCAGTCGCAGATACGGAGTACATTTGTCGACAATTCGAGCGAGGTGAGATTCTGGGAAGTGTTCATAATAATCGGCAGATCCTTACGCTCCCAAAAGAAAACGAATGGATGGTAATATATGAAATCGCCAGCGGCCACGTTCGACAAGAACCTGAATTTAAGTCGGGTAATCCCCCCCAGAAGGTTTTTCATCCCAGCCATTGCAAATGCATCGCATGGGTACGCAGCCAAATTGGTTATTTCCAAAGTTTGCAGCTGGCCTACGACCATCTTCTCCGGAACCTTTTTATAGTTCTCGTCGTGTATCCCACCCAACAGTTGCATCGTCCTGTCTTGAAGATGGATCCTGGTACGAGGGTTTTCGATTTCGTCCAATTCGCCTGGATCGAAGTTGGCCCCTTCGATTGCGTACCAGTCGTCAGACACTTCAGAAGATAAAATGACTCTCAATGAGTTTACGTTTCTGAAATAAGGAACCATTGCAAGACAAAGGTATTCCCAACCCTTGACGGGAATATCAGGAGTCCACTCCGCTAAAGTTTGGTCTTTGTCGTTCGAGCGGTCGATGTGCCCAAGGGGGTCCTGAACGAGTATAATTTCCTCCACATGTTCTCTCAACTCCATACATTCCAGTTCAAGCCCAATGTTTTGATACCCCTCCAGACTAGCCGTCGTGCGATAAACAGTTAACGTATGAAATGCCCTAGGGCTAACGATAACGTTACAGACTTTTGAAACAAGACGGATTTTGAGCAGCGCGGATCTGTCATCGACGTGACTGAGAATTGCGATGATCAATTCTGGTGGTAGTCGCATATTCTGTACAATGGAAACTCGCGTTCTTCGACTGCGAATCCCCAGCTCAAGCATAGAGTAGAATAGTTGCGCAAGAGCCTGTTCACCTACAAAATTGTTTTCTGCCATGATTTAGAAGGTGGAGGTGTAGATGAGAGTGTCTGGAAAAGTGAAACTTCGAGGTGGTTTGTGCAGGTCAAAGTGAATCAGGTACGCGGCCAACCTTATAATTAGTACTCATGTAGACTCAGTGACCATGATCGATCGGCAGTGCCACCCAATGTTATAAGGATTTGCTTTGAGGGTTGAGACGTAAAAGAATAATCGAAAATGTGAAGGTTGTGCTTTGAGTTGGTTGATTTGAGCAACAACTTCCAACGAAATAATCAACCCCATCACATTCTCCCTCACACAAACCGTGACGAATAGCGATGATTCTTCTCTGCGAGCACTCGGCACAGATACCAGGGGCAATACATTGGTTGAAAAAACGTTTCCACTTCCTGTTTTGACGCCAAGATTCAAAGTTTTTTACAGTCTCGTAGATATACATTCTGAATTTTTGACGAGATTCGCGTCAGAGTGATTGATCTGCAAACGGCCGCCATTTTGCGTTTTTGTATAGTCAATGACCCAAACTAAACAAGCCGTTAGGCCTTACGCTGTGAAATCTTCTGCTGCAAAGACTCGTATGCCGATTTGTCTGAATTTCTTGTTCCATTCGGTGGAGGGTCCGGTGCGTCACGATGGTCGAAGTCGGATCGGTATTCCTCATACTCCGCCTCGCAGACAGGCCAGACATAGCTGTAAAAATAAGAGATGTCTGATGATTCATCATGGCCTTCTGGAACGGGCGTGAAATCGAAGCATTGGAGTTTTTTCAAATGGTCTTTAAACCGTTGAAATGTCGTTGCCCATGTCACATTGGAATCCCATAGATCGATACAACAGTCGTTTAACCTCAATACAAGTAGATTTGGGTGGCGGAGAATAAAGGATTCAATGGATGAAGAATCGGGAGTTGAATCTTCGTTATAGTCCGTGAAAATAAAACTGGAGAAGGAGAGCTTTTCCAGGCCCGGTATCGCGTCTACTTGATCCCAGGATATGATGGAAGTTCGTATATCACTCGACAGGTTCAAGGATGTTAAATTTCGAGCGGTGTTCAGTGCAGACCTCATGTTGATGTTCCAAAAGTTTTCGTAGAAATCAAGCGATTGATGGAACCATTCTGAGTCGTTGGTCACCGTACCGATTTTGAGACTTGTAAGAGGCTCTAAAAGCCACTTGAATTCATGTAAGCCAAAAAGTCCTTCATGTGCCACAAGTGGGCAGATATTCAGTGCCTTTAGATGAGGCGGACGCATCAGTCGTCCCTCTGACGCGATCTTTTGAAAAAACTTGATTTGCAGAAACCTGGGAAATGAGATCTCGATGTCGGATGGCATGCTGTAGCCTGTAGATAAGCAGAGATTATTTGTATCCTCAGGATCAGAACTAGGCAAGTATTCGTCGTAATGACAGTGTGGAAAATGGAGTTGCAATGCGCGAAGGTTCGGAAATTGTGGAAGGCGGAGCAATGAAAGGCAAAACTCTTCGATACTGGTATTCTCGGGATCCCACTTCGGGCTTTCGTCATGCTCGAGGAATGTGATCTCTTCTACACGATAATTCAGATGTGGTGAAGCAGCGATTGCCTCAAAACCTAGCAGATTGGGGATAGGTCCGCGGCACACAGTGAGTTTCTTGAACCCCACGGTGGTGGCAACTGCCTCAAAGTCCTTTCGAATGAGACGGCTTCTGAGTACAGCACGTTTGTCGCCGACATAATTCAGAATTATCGTGATAATTTCCGGGGGCAGAAGTGGGGCTGCTGGTGCTGGAGGGATAGAGGTTGGGCACAATGGTGTCGAAGAACATATTACACTAGAGAATCAATGTGTATTACATACATGAAGCCGTCATATTTTTGAACTTGGAGTCCGCCCCAGAACCGTAGCGCGACGTTTTCTGCACTTTCGAAGGCAGCCGATTGACCTGGTACATTTGAAGCGGTCGGCGTCGTTAACGGTCGTAATTTTTCCGTGAGTGTTCGAACAATTTCACACAGAAGAGAAGAGATGGTATTGGTGAAAGGAAAACTTCGCGACGGGGTTCAGGTTTCAGGTCATTTCTGGTTTAAAGTCACGGGATTTACTTTGAGCCTCATTATAGTCAGTGCTCAGATTTCAAATTCAAATGTTGTCACCTAGAACTAGTGCACAATAAAATAGCAATGTTTTGATACATATGTACTAGGCAGCATTTCTATCTAAGAGGTCCAAAAGATCGAACCCCTTTCCATAAGCAGCATCCCATTTGAAATCGTTTCTTTGGTTTTCATTGCCAAATTCCATCAGCAATTTTTTTGCTTCTTCACTCTTATATACAACTTTTTTCGCTTGATCCTTCGTTTTCCCTGTCGCTCCTTGGCCCCAGATAAGCGATTGGTCTTTGGATATAAACGTAGCGATATGGCGAAATGTGAGGCTGATTCGAGCACCGTCTTCGGCACGCTCTTCGAGAGACTTGATATGTAGTGGACGATTGTCAGGGTTTATCCCATGCAGCCATTTGGCGTTGGTCTCTAAACTCATGACAAACATAGAATTGTGAGGCAGTGGGATACGCTGTGTCACTCGTGGTACACCGAAAGTGGAGACGGATTGACGTGGAGCATCATCAGGTGTTGAATCTAACTGGTGCTGGACTGGGTCATCCACGTCGGCTTTATCTTTCTTCAATCGAAGTGTCATAGTACGCTGGGCACCGAGTGAGACGTTGACGATGCTAGACCCGCGAACAACGTCAATAGTCTTATCAGAGTGGTCGGATATAGCATCCTTTCCATTGCGATAGAACTGAATAAGGACGTGATTCACAGGGTGTTTAAGCACCTGCGGGCATAATTGAGTAAAAGGCATAAAATGTTAGAATAAATTGAGCGAACCTTTTGAACATGTTCACGGATAAGAGCAACTGTTGGAGAAAATGGTAACATTGGTGGGTGCCCGTCCGAAGGAAATCGATACACCGGATAACTTGCAGAAATTTAGCTGGTGATACGGTTAACGGACATCTACCACTCATCCATACCTCCCATCTTCGGCAATTTCACCTTCCATGGCCACCAGTCTAGGAACCTCACCCCCTTGAGATTAACATACGGATTGTTATCAACCCGCAGAACAAAGCTACGCTATATGCTATATGCTCACCT
This sequence comes from Psilocybe cubensis, assembly GCF_017499595.1. Classification (NCBI taxonomy): domain Eukaryota; kingdom Fungi; phylum Basidiomycota; class Agaricomycetes; order Agaricales; family Agrocybaceae; genus Psilocybe; species Psilocybe cubensis. The sequence goes on along the minus strand of NC_063010.1, from coordinate 1,284,661 downwards.
CTATGAGCCATTGTCTCCCATTTCACTTCTGCCTTGAGCTTCTCAAAAGCAGTGTCTGCTATTTCAGTGGGTAGTAGATCGGCAACAAGATACGAGTCTCCACAGCCTATGGCATCGCCCGGTCCTAGCAAAGATGCTTTCGGTGCCTTGGCTCGTTTGTTCAGGTTCGATTGCATTTGGATTACTGGTCAGGATAATTTCAGCAAGTTCCAGGGATGAAGAGTTTATAACGGAGAATAGCGTGAGAAAAGTTCATGTTCGATGATGCGGATGAATCAACGTTTATAGATATAATGTACATTGCCAATCCCAGTTGACACTGACATTAACACTTGAAACTGGAAAGAGGACGCGCCCGCGTTGCACAGCTGCAGTGATTTATTATGTCATGCATTTTCAAGCGGAGTTTGAAGAAACAAACAGCCCCTAAGTCATGAAGTCAAGGTGGTTCAAAAATACTGGTTACAATACAAGATGGGCACTACTTGTCCAAAACTGTTCTAAAAATACAGAGGTCTGTCCATAATGCCTGAGTTGGGGCTATGCAGTGGTAAAAATATCAAAGACCCTAATATATGAAATATAAGTATTCAATGTCCAAGCGAAATATGGTGATCAGAGTGGGGATATGAATAAGGGGATTGCCATTGGCCAATAGTGGTAGATGTCGTTAAATAGAAGCAGAATTTGGAGCTGGAAAATGTGGCCAAATCACTCATCGGCCCTAACCAGTAGCGTCCATTTTCCAATCTTGTCCGGTCTAACTCCAGAGAATTTCGTGAAGCCGACGAGGAAATCTACTCGTTTCACGCCTTGACTAAACTCTGTTCGATACTCGTCAGAGTCAAAGCATACTTTGCATCTGTTTTTGAAAGCCTTGCTGACAGCGTGCTGACCCCTTGGAGAGAGGGTAAGGAATTCCGATTGTGATACTGGGGTGGAAAGGGCTTTGTAAAGGCCAAACACAAGATCGCCCACGCTGACGTAGCCAAATTGTATGTTTCCCGGGATGTTAAGAATCCAGGGCAATTGCTCACAAACAACTGCCATAGATGGAACAGGGGGACTTGTAGCTGGTTGCTGCCAGATGCTTACGGGAATGGATGCATAGTCCATCATCGAGGTAGGGGGTTTGGTGAGGTTGAAGTCAAATGTTGGATTATTTGGAGATAGGACTGGATTGACGAAACCATTTGATTCTGCTGTAGGGTGTAAAGGGTAGTGGGGAGGGACATAGCCGTAGGTTGGTGGTGGTGTTATAGGTCCCCCTGAAGACGGCCAGGATGATGATGACGATGCGGGAGACGCTTTTCCATTGAAGTGGACGTGTCGATTGACTCCAGGCATGGTAGCAAGCAGTTAAATAGATTTGGTAGTGATTAAAAATGTACTAGTAGAGAAGCAGTTAGCTTTTGAGAGCGTTAAAGTTCGACTTGACTATACTCCACCCTATTATATATGGATACAGGAAATTGGCTAGGATCATCAAAAACAAACTTTACTTGACTCATTGATGCACACCGTTCCGCCCCAGGCGAAATAATCCAAGGCGTCACCGCCCCAGTGTCGGGACCTATAGTGTGAGTCGCTCTAACGTGAGTCATATTTCCTATGGCGGCCTTGATTGTGATAGATTAAGAAGAGGGCTATTTAGGCGCCCTGATAAGCTTTGCCAGTATATTTTTAGACGATTACAACTCAAGGCGAGTATCACCGCCATGCATAGCCAATTTCGACAAACCACCTAAAATATATGAAAGCGAAGTAACCAGGAGTGCAATTGTTTCTAACTTTGGTACTTTCGACGTAATGCAGCGTTGAGTTTGTTGAAGCGCCGTAACTATACTCAGAGCGCTCAATGACGTCAGACTCCCTCTTCTTTTCTCATGATCATGACTCGACGGAGAGGATGGGTCTCATACCAAGTCCTTGAAGCTTGAACATTTATTCCAAGCATTTGATGGGTAAAATTTTATTTATCTTTCATTTATTCTATTCACTAGTCTGGATTAATCTGTACTGTGGGAATGAATGTAATTCGAACGTATATTGTGCGTTTATCTTGATGGAGAAGGCCGGTGTAAGCATGGTGCATAGTTGCTCCGGTAAAGGCAATAAATAATTTCGATTAGCGCCTAAGTAATCCTATGACATATGAGATGGTACGTTCCATTTTATCGGGCCACAAATTTCTATACCAAATGAGCATGTGTAACCCTAGTTTGAATTACTTTACTATGACGTTTCTTTCATCGAACAATCAGTGTGATGTGGCGATGACCAAAATTTTCCATGTACCCTTGTATGTGTTTTTAACTGCACTGTAAACTCCACCAAGTCATCTGTAAAATGATCAAAAATTTTGTGGCAGTGGACCACATTGAAGAACTGAAATACTAGCTCTTGCCTGTTGTATAGGTTCTAGAATCTATTAATACAAATCCTGCAAGAGCGGAAGCATCAGTTACAAGGTTTGAACTCGTCCTGGACATATAAATTCTTCATGGGTATGATATTCAACCCCCATCGAAGGTGGGTCGGTGACCTATACACCAACTTATTATCACCAGAAGAAACTTACACATAACCTCTAGCACGTCGTTTCAACATGAAAAGGCGTAACGTTAGGAGCTAATGTCATAATTTTGCTCTATGCACAGCTGGGATCGCCAATGGAGCAATGCCAGACATTACGATGGCTTAAAAACCAGAGACAGATAAGATGGTGACGCTGATCAGAACTCTCCACACCCGCAGCCGGAAACCTGCCCCTTTGTCATCTATTGCCTGGATTCCATGGTACCCCGCGGGCTGATGCGGGCGGAGCAGCATAATATAAGATACACAGAAACGGCCCCATTAACCGATTAAGAAAGAAAGGAAACATACATCAATTGACAGGTTCGGGGTCGTAAGAATCACAGCCCACACTTTCTAGCCATTCGTCAATCTTCATCTTCCTTTGAACACCCCCTGAGATATTTGTGTTCCGAGGCCCCAAACTTCCAATCTTTTTTCCGGATTTGGGGCTGGGTGTTGGATCAAGAGAAGGTTTTCGAACAGGCAAGTGAAGGCGAAGATTCGGCAACGTTGACTTGTTGACTGCGTACTCAAAAATTCGTATCCGTTGTGAGGTGGACAAAAAGGGCGCGGTATGGGACAGAACGGAAAGCTGAAGTTCAATGGGGAGGGAACCAAAGGAGAGGGGAGCCTCAACAGGTTTGTGCAGCATCAGCCTAGAGTATCGGAGGAGATCCACAGCTTCTTTTTTGACTTGTCGTTTATACAGAATGTTGCGGCCAATTATTATCTTCAGCTTAGACTCGAGGTGTGAGAGACCGCACCCGCTACCCCAGGCCAACACCATGAGCTCTTCTTGGGAGGTTGAAAAATCGGCTTTAACCATGGACATGAGGCGATTGTAATCTGCAAGATCATCCGTGCGACCTGCGGCTTCGGATTCATCGAGAGAGTTGTTTGCAAACAAATTCACTTTCTCTAAAGTCCAGTTACGTTCCATAGCGGCAACTATAGCCTTGAGGCCTCGGTACCCCATGCTATTTCCGCTTGCAATGAATTCGTTGAGTCGACAGTTCGCCAAGTACTCTGCCAAAACGTCTACGTCCGTGTACTGTATTCCCGCCAGTGAGACATGCAAAGACCTGAGCGAAGAGACCGCAGGCAGCCTGGAAAAAAGGCTCTGCCTGAAATTAGTAGAGAGGGGATTGTTGGATAGAGACAGGACTCTGAGAAACGGTGTTGCCGCAACGATCGATATAAAGTCTGAAGCTGATTCTGACGTCCCTTGGATTTTATTCTAGTGATAGGTTAGCAGGACGTTATCAGAATATTGTTCCCTCACATTTTTCAACACCAGAGTTCTCAACACCGTTTCCGTCGATCCGTCCGAAGCATGCAGACATCGCAACCAATTGATGAAATACTCAAATCCTTGATCGGTCAAGGAAACCTTATTCAATTCAAGCTCTGACAACCTTCGAGGAAAGCCTGGAAAGTGACTTGAACATGCTTCCGGTCCCGGTCAGCCCCGGGTCTATCTGTTTCATAAAGAAGCATAAGATAGCCTGGACTCACCATCTTCACTTTCCCAGTTAACTCCAGTCCTCAGCCACCGAAATAAACGCTTACACCCATCGTCTCCAAGGCCTGTATATTCGACTTTGAGAACATTGGACGATGAATTTTGTGTGAATTTCAGGATAGGGGGTGGTATGATGTCGACTTTCTACCCAAAGACTGTGAACACGTTTGAATTGTTAATTCGACATTAGACAAACCTGAGTATTCGTCGGAGTCGGAGTCCATCTCAACCAAGTTGGTACTTGAGAAGGACTTCGTGTGAGCCGCCGTGGTCAACCCTGCCGCGCAATTTGCCGAAAAATATTCTCACACTCGTACTGTGGAACCAAGAATATGCGCGGCCAGGAACTCGACTTGAAAGTCCTTCACCTTGTCATTACGATATCGTACCCAAGCTCTGATACAAAAATAAGCATCTTCTCAGGAGCACAAATGGTCAAAGGAGTCCCAAGGAGCGTGTACTCAACATAGTACTGCGCTTTCGTTAGGCTGTGTGGCAGTGGTCAGACTAGAATGCGACTCCGACAGGCTGGCGGTGAGTCTTCGTGAGCCATCTGACCTTAAGGAACGTTGAGACTTAGTACATATATGCAGGACAATAATTTGTGAGCTGTCCTTGAGCTTATCGCCCTCTCCATCAAAAATAGGCGACTCAATGTATACTTGCGACGGATTGTTTAGAATATATGGATCTATCTCCGTGTTATCAGGGCCACATGGGGCGTTTGACGACGTGCGGGAATTCAAAAGAGTTCTCTCTTCCTTGAACCACCCTCATCACGAATTCGTTGCGCAAGATGAGTGACTCCCCCTCCCCGTCCAGAAACAAAGCTAGTTCTATGGCGACGGATGAAGCAGAGTTGGCACGGATGGGATATAGACAGGAGCTGAAGTGAGTCTCCCATTGACAGCCCACTTCCACCATAACTGAATATCTGTACCGACTTTAACTTCTTTCAGGCGAGACTTGGGCGTTCTTCAGGTGTGTTTCTCTCTGAAGCGCGTCCTATTTATATTTTAACGCGTCTTTTTATTGGTGACTAGAATTTCGGCGTGAGTTTTGAGCGAATTTCGCTGTTTCTCCGAATACGTGTTGACCAATTTAAACGCAAATAGGTTTCCTTTTCAATCATCTCCGTCATCACTGGTGTTCCTTCTCTTTTTCTGTATGGCTTGGTTCGTAAACAAATCGGTTGACGTAGTCCACGAGGAGATTTTGATAATGTGTATTTTATTGAAAAGAATACAGGTGGTCCAGCCGTGATGGTATGGGGATGGGTTGTCGTGTGTCTGCATCATTGTCCCTATGTTCTATCAAATATGCTGTACTGAAGTTAAATGTGATCTAGCCTGCTTCACTATGCTTGTCGGACTTGCAATGGCTGGTAACTCCCATTCAGCTCCTGTTATCGTGTACCACAATGGCTGACTACCTTCCTTGTCTCCATAGAAATTTGCAGGTACGAGGGCGTCACTACGGGCGGTCGATTTAGCATGCCGATGATCTTTGTGGAATACTAGTGCACACCCTACGTCTGGGGGTCCTTACTTCTGGGCAGCGATGTTGTCACGAAAGAAAAATGCCCCACTAGCCTCTTGGATCACAGGTATGATGTATATGATTACACTCGATTTTGAACTTTTAATCATAAGAATTTTGTCTGTTTCAAGGCTGGTTTAATTTGCTCGGGCAGGTTGCAGTCACAACAGGAATTAGTTACGCATGTGCTAACTTCATCTCCACGGCATGCACTCTTGGCAACACTGGGTTTGTACCCTCACCCAAAAAAACCATCGGTTAGAAACTACTATAATATGTCATCCTCATGAATAATGATTGAAAATTGAATTTTTAGGTATCTACGCAGCGGTCCTGGCAAGCCAAGGGCTAACAAACACCTTTGGGGTTCACCTTCTTCATATTTTAAACAATATTTCTGTCTGGTGGCATGCGGTGGGCACAACATCCCTGGTGATTGCCATCCTCGCAAAGGCTCCCAGCCACCAATCCGGTAAATTCGTCTTTCGTACGTTCATTGATAACACTGGCCTTCCCGGATCAGAAGGCTGGGGAGAAAGGGCTAGTCATGCCTATGTAGCAGTTATTGGTGTAAGTACCTATGATATCGTTTGCTGACTTGTCCATCCTAACACTGCCCAGATTCTCATGGCTCAGGTATGGGAATACTATTGAGTTCGAATCGCTCTGACATGTTCGACGGATGGACTACAGTATACAATAACTGGTACGTTTATTCAATAGAATAGATGAACGGATAATGATAATGATTACCGTTGAAGGTTTTGATGCTAGCGCTCATGCAAGTCTGAACGTATTATAATTCTAACTTTAAAAACCTGAACTGCTATGTTAGATGACTGAAGAAACTCGCAACGCCGCAATGTCAGGAAGTATTGGAATTATTACAGCCATCGGTGTATCGGCAGTTCTTGGATGGTTTCTTATTCTCGGATTGCTCTTCTCTATACAAAATTTGGACGGAACCTTAGACTCGGCAACCGGACAGCCTGTGACCCAAATCTTCTTGGACACTGTTGGTGAGAAGGGAGCAATCGTACTTATGGTCATAGTCATTGGTGCTATGTACTTTTGCGGGTGAGTGATAACTCCTGTCCTGACTCTAATCATGCAACGAGCCAACCTTTGCTCTTACGCTACGAACACAGGACATTCTCTATTACATCCAATTCAAGAATGACTCTGTATGCTTTTGCTCGTGACGGTGGCATTCCGGGCCATCAATTTTTCGCCAAAGTCAATCCACAATGGAAATCTCCTATTAGAACTGGTATGAAATCTACCATCCAAATGATTTAGCTACTGCTAGTTTACCATGTTCATTTAGTATGGCTTGCGTGCACATTGAGCTTCATTCTTGGTTTACCAAGTTTAGGGAGCTTGGTTGCATTTTCGGCAGCGACATCTATTGCTACTATTGGGCTTTATATATCCTACGGTAGGTTAAATATTGCACTTATGGCTCTGATGTGACCACCAACGCATCTGCTAGGCATCCCAATTGCTCTCCGTGTTATATACCGTGACCAGTTTATTCGGGGACCATTTCATCTGGGGAAATTCTCTTATCCTGTGGCTGTTGTGGCCGTTCTATGGGTAGTGTTTATCTCTATTGGTTTCATTCTTCCGCAGGTCAACGTAAGTCAAGCTTCTGTCCGTTCCAGGATCCCAGGTTGACTGACTAAATAAATTGGAATAGCCCGTCGATTCCCAGACACTTAATTATTCTATCGTCGCAGTAGGCATAATTATGGTGTATAGCTTGGGCTTTTGGGTGCTCAGCGCCCGAAACTGGTTTATCGGACCAGTGCAACAAATCGCAGGTAAATACAGTTATCCGCATCATGCCGTTTGACTCCTTTGATTTTTTATAGCTGAAGAGATGGGTATCGATGTTATGGATCCCTCCAAGGCCCAAGTGTTTGAGAAAGATAAAGCCGCAGTTGCATAGGATTGACGTTGATATACGTATGCAATGTTGCAGTGTATAGCATATTTTACTGAAATTGTGAAATGTGTGGGTAGACTTTGATCATCTGAACGTTTAGGGAGGGGCATGGGAATGTGGAATTCAATAATTCAAGTTCTTAAAACTACCTCTATGAACAGATTCTGCCCTTTCAATACTTAGTAGCTCAACCTATCAAGTAATTACTAGTCCAAAACCGTTTAACGTCCGGTCAGTTGTCCACTACCGTCGCTGCAGTATGACAGGCCATTTTTGTACCCGGGTGGCCGCTAAATATGAATGGTGACCCGGGGATTGAAAAAACTGCCAGCGGCACCAGCGGATAAATTTAGATCTCGATTTCGGTTCTCCTCGACACCTCTAGATCGAATCGAACTCAGAACGTTGAACCCTATCGTCCAGGCTGCACAGCCTTCTACTGGATTTCCTTTTCAACAGATCAACGGAGTTTCTCGCTTGACTTTCATCTCAGTCAAAGACCTCCTGCACAACTAAGCCTCTGTATCAACTGCATCATGGAGGACTTGCTTCCGTTTGAGCTCTGGCTGGAAATCCTGTCCTACATTCCTCGAAAGCATCACCGAAAACTGATTGGAATAAATCGTGCTCTTTACGAGTACGCCCTCGACGTAATATACCAAAAAATAGAACTCTCACATGATGACGAGAGTACCTTGTTCACATTTACCAGACTACAGTGAGCATTTCGATTTATGTTATTGGTGTCAGAGCTAACTGACTGAAAAATTATTAGAAACCTAAATATTGCACATCGTGTTCAACATTTAGTTGTAAAGCCGTCCTTTCTTTACTACGAGGCTCCAGCTGTGCTACCGGACCCTACGTCTGCCACCGATACAGAGTCTCGAACGACACCCAGAAAAGAATTTAGTTTATTCCACAACTCCAGGAGGTCCGGTGTCGTTACCACCCATCACCTTCATTCGGAACCTCAAACCTCAACCGATATTCTCCTTAACACCGCCAGGCGCTCAATTCAACACTGCACAAATATCAAGGAGCTTGACATCATCTTAAATGACAATCATTTTACCATGCTCGTTTCTCTAGAGACATTCTTTCAATCCCTTTGGCAGCCAGGATCTATCCTCCAGCGGATTCGGAATCTAGCCATCACCGCATCTTCATCTGCGTTATCTCAGCTGATCCTTCCTTCCAAGTTCCCCTCAAATTTTGATGCCAACATCAACAGTCTTGACTTGACGATCAACCCCAATCGCGATCTTCTCTCTCTGCAGAACTCCTCTTTACCGAGTTTTCTCGATAGGTTGAAGGATAATCTGACATCACTAACTTTGTCCGGCCTAATGGATCCACATATAATGCATGTCCTGGAGGTCTGTCCGAAATTTCCTAGGCTTTCGTTCTTCAATTCCTACATCTCTTTCAACGTCCAGAGGACGAAACAATTGGAATATCTCAATCGGTTTTTGGATGCTCAGTCACCCACCCTTCAAAAAATGGTTCTGAGTCCAAAACCGAGAGTGGGCACTTTAAACATGGGCAATTACGCATATTTCCGCTGGCTAACCTTGAATGGTACAGGTGATGAAAGAGACCTATCATTCTCCGGAAGGACTCTTTCTCAACTGACATCTATGGAGCTCCTCCATTACGATCGCTGGATTAATGGACCTGCCTATCATGAAGTTGTTTTTCCTGACCTTAGTTTAATTGCACCGAGGTTGACAGCTTTGACCATCGGGCAGGCGGATCTTTCCTTTGAACGAGTGTCTGAGCTACTGGCTCTTCTTCCTCGTCACGATGGAGCATATTTGCTAGAATCGCTTAGCATCTCCATAGAAATACTATCCCCAGAACTCGTCGACCTGCTTAGTACCGCACTATCTGGTCTCTCCTCCTTGACGTTACGCCTTTCCCAATACGTACTACCGAGCGATTTGCAGCAGGTAAGTGGTTTATTTCTTCAGCAAGATGGCATTGTATGACATTTATTACAGTATATTTTCTATAAAATCATTCAAGAACGCAGATATCCCGCGTGGAAACTATGTCATATACGCATAGTATCTTCATCGTCTTGCGGCATTCCCCATCCAAATATTCAGGCCATGGAGTCCCTAGCTAGAACGCTCCTGACTCCTCCGATACTTGACCTGACTTACGAGTGTCAATGTTATGAGCAATAAAATTTCCGAGTTATAGACACTTCAACTTCGCTACTATTTCCTTGACGTAAATTCTATCAGCGTTATATCGCGATTTCTACAGTGAATTCCCTTCTGAATAATTTTTAACAAGCCAACTTGATATTACTCTTTATACGGAGAAGTTGAGATTGTATCGGTCACAAAACCTCACCAGTGCACATCGATGTTGGGCCGACCAAATGTCCAAATCGAGATCAAGCCCCTAATTATGGTTTCATTCTCCGACAGGACCGACACTCAAATTCTCAGCGCAACCAATTTTTCCGAACCAGAAAGTTCTTGGAACCTCGAACGCGTGTACCCTGGGTTTTTTCCTTCCATTCTCTGCAGTAATCCGTGAACCGTCAGGTATAAAAATGCCGTTTCTTATGGTTCCATGCGGCAGGGGCGGCTGGGCTGCTTAATGAACCTACCTGGCCTCCGATTCGGTGCACCACTTGGTTCAAAGACAGGAGATCGACGTTCAAAGCCTTTCTTTGTTCACAGGTACGTTTTAACGTGGAAAACAAATGAGGTGCCTATGACGCCTATGTGGCCTGGACCATAGATAATCAACTCTTGGGTGGTCTATATAAGAACCTGAGCAATCGGGAGGAACAATAGTTGACTCACTATCACGCACTCCCGACACGACGTCTACTGCCACAATGTCCGACCTTCTACCCATCGAGCTGTGGATCGAGGTTCTTTCACATTTGCCTCGAGGATTTAGAAGGAAGATGATTGGGGTTAGCCGTGCACTTTTCGAACTAGCTATGGACGACATCTATGAAGAAATTATCCTGTGCGCCGATGATGATAAAGCGCGGTTTGCAATTTTTCAGCTCCAGTACGTATCATATCAAAGTTTAAACAATATATTGTACCAAAAAATCGTATCCAGATACCCCAATATTTCTAGACGAGTTCGACGATTGGTAATATTTGTCCGACCCGACAACCCACGAAAAAAGGCTCTTCCGATTCCTCAACCTTGCATCGGCTCAGATAGCGATTCACATCGTACACCCTTTCCTAAACACACTGGTTCTAATGAAGGAAAGGATTCCTATGCTCGACTATTGTCGATCGCTCGGTATAATCTGCAGTCATGCTTCAACCTTCAGGACCTCAAGATGGATTTCAGCGGTTCCTTGTTAGAGCCATTGAAACCCTATTTCAAGCCATTCCTCAGATCTCTTTGGCACCGCGAATCCATTGGACCGAGGATCCGACGACTATCTATGCAGGCTTCGGACTTACCGATATCTACTGTCTTCGAAATGTTCTCGGTACATGGCTTATCGCCCCCTCCTGTGATCAACATCGAGGAACTCGACCTGAGCTTCCGCCATATACTATACCTCAGTAATGAAAGTCGTAACTACCACCATATCGCATCTTTCCTATCTGCCCTGGAACGGTCACTGGTGTCCTTTACAGTGTCTGGATACCTGATCCCTCATATTATCTCAGTGTTCACAGCATCAGGGACTTTCGAACAACTAAAGAAACTGGAACTACATTCAACATTCAATGTAGAGCGTGACATAAAAGAGATTGTACCACTCCAGCAGTTTATCGCTAGGCATTCTAAAACTCTAGAGCACCTCATCATCGATCCTGCAACTCGGGAAGCCAATTCTGATCTCAGCAGTCGTTTATTTCTACGGTGGCTTAGCGACGATGGCGGCTTTCCTCTTCAACCTCTACCAAAGCTGCACACTCTGGAACTTGCTTACCAGTACCATATGGCTTACGGATCCCATCGTTCTTCATCGTTGTTCCCCAATCTACAGCATATTTGCCCAAATTTGACTGCATTATCTATCAAGAACATAGAACTTAACTTCGATAATGTTATGGACCTCTTTGTTTGCCTTCCTAGGCCTAATGGATTGTGTCAAATGGAGTCTTTGACACTACAAATAGACATTCTGACCCCCAAATTGTTGGATCTTCTCGCCCAAAATTTACCAAAGCTGGCTTCATTGGAACTTTTCATCGCTTCTGCTACCGAAAATCTTGAAAATGAAGCTCCAGAGCAGGTACGTTTCAGTCTACCCTTTCATATTACTAGCGATGTGTAACAGACTATTCGATAGCACCTTCTTTGCCAAAGGATTCGAGAGCGTAAATATCCGACATTGGCATTGAAGTTCCTGCGCATTACATCCTCATCTTCATCTTCGCCATACTGTCATTATCCGCATCCTAATCTTCCCATCATGGAGGCTGTGAAACCAAGCCTGTCGACCAGTAATAGCGTGCTATTTGGACTTCGATATGATTGCCTTTGCCGGCCTGTTCCCACTTTTGCCTGATCATCTTCGTTTCTGTATTTTGTAATTAATGAACCCTCATGACGCACACGTTCCTCTGTTTATGACGTTGGCGACTACTAGTAGAATCCACTATACGCATTCTGGTTAGGTTCTCCAGTTAGGCCTGTAGAAAGAGCGGTACCAGGCCTAAAGTATGGTTTAAGTGTCTGCGGAGTCATTCTATCGCGTCATAGCACCCGGAACTGAGCGATGTAATCAAGCTATGCACTAGCTCTGACTCAGCTTCCAGGTAGAACCTGTCCATCGGCCCTTCGACAGCTCCATCGCAGTATCGTATAAAAAGGCCCGAAAAACGCGACGCAGCCCCTATCTATATCCCGCCCACTACACAATACTTTTTATCGAGCAATCATCAAGTATAGTTTCCATTAATCGTTATCCACCAACTCAAATCAGACGAATCAATAATATCCTGAACTTGTACCAGTTCCGTCATGTCTTCATACCCATACTCAGTTGCCCGTTCGTACGATTCGGGCAGCTTTACGGATGAGAACAACCCACTCATCGCCTCTCTTCTCGCTACCGACGCATTCGACGAGATATCCACGGCAGAAGACTTTGGAGCCGTCGAGCGTTATATCCGGAATCAAGGCCGCGTCGACAGCGCCGGGCGGACGACGATTGGACTCGTTTTTTGGGTGTACCCAACTGGCATGCGCGGGCCCTATCATATTGGGTCTTTAGAAGACCATGGCGATCATCAGGAGGAGGGATCGGGGCGAGTGTCGACGCATGGCTTGCTCGTCACGGTTGAGCGGGGTGCTGCGCTGGGCGATGCTGTTACGACGATTAGGGTCGAGTGCAGGACGAGCGGGATATCGCACGTACACATCAAGAAGGCCTGAACCTTGCCTTGGAAATGACTATGAGCGCTTACCGATGTTAAATATTGAGTCCGAGAGGTCGACTGGAAATTCTAGCTATTACTGAAGGACTATGAGAGACGGTGGTTAAGGGAAAAAGTGTATTAATCCATAAACCAAAACTTCTAATTATCTTAGGATGTAAGTTTAGTAGGTTGATATCAGGACAAGTTTGTAGCCATAATCTGGCTGTTTCTATAGTTGTTCAACGTTCATTACTTGTTCGTCAACTTGGCAGGTTTCTGCACTGTAGTTCGGGGTTTGAAAATCAATGTAAAGCGGGGGTTCTTTTTTTACTACACTATTGCCACTAACTGGCCCTAACGACCCTGGAACGACCGTAACCCTCACCCCGAAGAATCTGTTAGATCTGCGAGATCGGTTGACTCTAGTCATACTTTGAGCTAGTAACAATAATGGGTAAGACGATTTGTACCTCACCGAGAGATTTCGGACTGATCAGGATTTGTAACTCAACAGACCCAGACCCACTTTCTCTTCGAATTCCTGCAGAAATAGTTTATCTGATTCTAAGCGAACTGTATGAAAAGACAGACCTGCTGAACAGCCGTCTGATATCGAAGATGTTTATGCAGGTCGCCAGCCCGTTAGGGTTTCGACGGTTGACTCTATCTCGAGCGCCTGAAAGTCTCGCGGGGATTGCAAGAATTTCCGATTCTCCCTTGGCAAAACTTGTTTCTGAAGTCGTTCTCGAAGAAGTCGAGTTTCCACTCAAGATGGTTCCTCTAGATCAACCTAGTAGTGATGACCCATTTCGCGTGGGGATGGCCCTTTACATTCCCAAATTCCACAACCTCACTACCTTGATATTCTCATTCCCGGACTTTTGGGAGTTTGAAAATAATTTCACTCCACCGGGTAGAAACGACCAGGGGTCCCGGTCGGCCTTTGAATCTGATATCACTGCTTCTAATCTTGCTCTGCATCAGCAGGAACGATTTTTTCATATGCTAGGCCGATGCAACCCAGATCTTATCCCGCCTACTATGAACACTATAGTCATCCATAATCTCATGTCATTCTGGAGTGTACATTTCGATATCGACAAACTAAGGCCATTTCTAGCGTCTCTCACGAATTTTAAGGTCGATATCCAGATCGTCCCCGACCTTAGGCTCGAGGAACTGTTCCAACATCCGCCACGGGAGCATGACCCTCAATTCATCCCGTTCTGGAGAGAATTTGATCTTCTCCTCGACGCCGCTTGCAATTTGACCTCATTGAGCCTGACAAGCGATGCCGACGCCTACAACACATGGGGGAGCGTCAACATTTTCCCTAGACTACAGAATCTGTCTCTTAACGGTTTCCTATTTGCCTACTCGTATCTTGACGGCGATGTCGTGCTCCGGACATGCTGTCTGGAAACGTTCATCATTCTGCATCACAACACGCTTCAGCATTTGTTGCTGTCTGATTGCTTCATCGATATAATGGCCGAATTTCGCTCGTGGGCGGAGATTTTCAGGGAGTTTGAAAGGAATTTGGGGAAGTTGAGGTCATTTGATTTTCAACTTAGTAATGGGAATGGATATGCTACAATGTCGATGGAGGAACCTGGAGGACACTACATCAACGCGAACGCGACTAACGAACCTAACTTTGCCGATACCAATATGTCGGAAGAAGAGATTAAGAAGGCGGACAAGTTGGCTTTGCTTTCTTTGCAGAATGCAATCAAGAGTAGAAACGAGTGACTTGGTTGTCCCAGTCAAATTAAATCTAGAGTCGAACAGCTGAAGGAGAAAGAAAGAAAGAAAAATTCATCCACTGCGCAGCAGTATTCAGCTCTCACATCATTTAAGTAACACGCTTTATGCATATACCAGGGATTTAATCATACTCACTGGTGTCTGTCAGCTGGACCGCGCCAGGCGCGCGTTCACCCCGCATCAGGAAAACAGGCGAGGATTAGAAGAGATATAAGATATAGAAGGGATAGTCCACATAATGTACCATTTTCTATCTAACAATTTTTCTCTAAATGTTATCAACTACATGAAAATTTCCTATCAAATCCTATTCAACGAATTTTTTTCCATGTTTTACAGGGGTGAGTTATATTTCTATCAAGTCCAGAAAAACGACGCTCGTGCAGGATCGAACGCGTAACCTTACAAAAAAGGTCATTACAACTGTCAGACATAACCGCCACACCACAAAGGTGACACAAACTATTAAATGTTTAACACCCAAATTATCCCGACAACGCGGTCACGACACAAAATCAAGCCGATAAACGACTCATCACCAACTTGAATGCGAAACCAGATTCAACTACGGATACAGCAAAATGACCCCGACAAAGCGCAGCGGGTATGGATTGCTCCTCCGTTGGAGGAGCACTTGTCGGATTCATCTCTCCGCGGACTTGGCGCGGCCGAAATATTTATTCACCCGACAAGTGATCCGATTTAATTTTTCGATCAAATGTTCAAACTCCGACTTACAAGCCATCCCGCGTTTTTCACGTTCAACACAAGTCCCAACTTACCACCATCTCCTACGTATGCACAACCGTCGCAACGCAATGAAGACACGACTCGGACGACGCCTGATGCAACAACACGATGTGTTCACCGCAGCTGTAAACATGACAAAGGGCGCGTGAGAGTCGTGAGGGGAGGCCAACAAGGTACGTGCATTCCTTCCACCTCCCTCAACTTGCCACCCTACTCCTACAACTACAGATGACACCACCGCCGTCTCTGCTCGGCTGCGAGTGAGGTACGTGCATTCTCCACCTCCCTTAACTTACCACCCTACTCCTACAATTACAGATCGCACCACCGCCATCTCTGCTCGGCTTTGAGTGAGGTACGTGCATTCCTTCCACCTTCCTAACTACCCCACTCCTACAACTACAGACAACACCGCCGCCGTCTGCTAGGCTGTGAGTGTTATTGTTCTTGTTGATATTGCTCGCTGACATGTACTATTGTAGCTTCAGCAAAACCTGATTAGCTTTCTAGCTATCCTCGCGCGTTGTCAATTCATGCCACCCTTCCAGGAAACCAGGAATAGTAGCTTTTTCTTAGGATATTCTCATAGTACATGAATGTTTTTGAGTACATATTAACCAAAATATAAATTTTCTATCTCTACTATTTGGGTGAAGCTTAAAAAATGTAAAAATCTATTCAATTCAAGCAATGTTCTATTTGATTATATCTCAAATTCTACTTCCTCTATAAGTGCATGCTAGAAATACCTGTAGTGCCGTTTCTACCAGTTGAAATAGTTTCCGACATGGCATATATTTCTAAACGTCGATTTGCAATCCGATCAGAGGGCTTAGATCTATTTCGACAAATAAACAAATAGAATCAATATATTAAATATAATTAAATATTTTTGCTAGTTCTATTTGTTCTATTCCTCGCCTGTTTTCCTGATGCGGGCACCTGCGACGCGACGCGACCGCCATGAAGTTGCTCTTCACCAGCGTGTGTTCTTACGCCGTCAGCTCAATCATAGTTGCCCCAGCACAATACAAATAAATACCAGAACAGCCAACTGAGCAGTAAGCACTTGTGGGCGAATTGAGAAGTTTGAGAGCCCCTAGGCTCAAAAATAAACTAATAATATTACATAATAAATTTCAATATATTCAATCTCCGCATAACCGGCATTTAACAACCTTTATTTTAGTTAGGGGCTTCCGGTTTGCTTCGTTTCCGCGCCTCAGGCTGTCTGCTGCTCCAAGGTGGCTACCTCGGTCCTCGAGCGACGAGACTAGAGACTACATACTAGCCCTAGGTCGATCGCTAAAATCGACATCAAATAATTCATAGCTGTGTTCAAGTCTTGGAATTTTCAATCGTTCAGGGTGCCGTGGTATCCTGATTTCTAGCGAACGGACTTTCACTTTCTGCTGACTGCTCTCTGCTGCTCTCCTACTATTACTATTACTACTACTACTACTGCTGCTGCTAGTGATCACTGATCAGTGATGTCACTGTTCGATCTCGACGACTCGATTGGCACTGGCAGCGACTACGAATCCGAGTACGAGCCAGAGCCAGAGTTAGGTGTGTGTCGCAGCTCAAAAGGCAGGAGTTTGGTTATCACTTGTACAACGGAACTGATGGAAGTGTATTCTTTTGTACTTCTTTTTTTGGATTTCAATTGTCTCGGTGGATGTTATGCTATTATGGTACGGGTATGGGTATGATATGGTATGTTATCCGCATTGCACAATCACTGTAACAAATCCAGAGGACGAATACTTGAAATTCTTGAACGAACTTGACATTGACATTGATAACACCCCGCACCTCCAAGCATCCCCCGGTGCGCACCTCATATCCACATTCTCCCCCTAAAAGTACCCGCTCCTCAAACCTCATCTCTCAGCAGACGATAAGCCGGTGGTTGAAGGGGATGTAGACGAACTTGACCTCGGCGATGCGACATATATAGGTATTATGACGGAGGAGAACGTCGAGGTCCGAGTCGAAATACCCAGGGCTTCAACTGCACCCAAGGCGCCCAAGGTGAATGCGAACAAGCGAATAGGTGTGTCCTATTTTATTATTTGATTCCTCGATGTTGAGGGCAACTTTGAACTTTGAACTTTGAACTTTGAATTTATAGATAAAGATAAAGATAAAGATAAAGACAAGAATAAAGATAAAAATAAACATGAGGACAAGGACAAGGACAAGGCCGAAGATAAAGACGAAGACGAAGACGCGGTCGCAAACGCGATGTTCGCTCTTTACATCCACGACGACATGTACTACCTTCTCTCTGACCCGGACCCTGACTCGGACAACACAGCTGCCGACACAGTTCCAGCTCCGTTTCGCGGCTCTCTTCCGCTTCCGCTCATGGACATTGACACTTCCGAGTCCGCGAGAGAATCTGAAGAATCTGAAGCTGAAGGCACGTCTTCTGACGATGATTCGAATGATAACGGCTGGGACGACGATGACTCGGACGACTCGGACAACGATGACTCGGATGACGATGACGATGGCTCGGATAATTCGGATTCTGAGCTTGAGTCGCTCTACGGTGAGGATCATCATACTGTAAGCTTCCTATTTCTATGACTAGCTAACCGACTACCACATTTCACTCATCAATCATCAACCACACTCCCACCCCCTCACTCACACCTCACTCACTCATCCAGGCCCGCCGATAATGAGACGGCAAAGTAAAGTAAAGCGCACACTGCGTGCAACGCGGGTGTACATGGCGCGAGCATCTGCATCTGCATCCGTATCGTCACCCTCACCGTCATCACGGAGGCAGTCGCCGCTGTGGATGACCGAGGCGCAGAAGAAAGCGAGGAAGAAATGGAGGTAGTATTTGTAGAATGGATGGTGTGCTAGGGAAGGGAAGGGAAGGGTGGGATCTAGATGTGATATGACATGAGATGACAGAACATGAACATGATATAACATGATATGCATTGGATTTGGCGCTATGACTTGACTATCTTGCTTTGCTTTGCTTTTGCTTTTTTTGCTTTGCTTTCGATTTAAATAATTCACTTTCTCACTACACGTTGTACTTGTACTTGTAAATGGTGTTATGAACAAGTACTGGTAACTGTAGTACTATTCATTGAATCATCCATCATTTCTCTGCTTTGATCCCATACTGTACTGTATAGTCCTGGACTCCTGTAAAATCTTTGAAATCCACTTTGAAAATTTGTAATGAGAGTAGGCTAAGGCTAAGACTATAGAAAATACAAGTTTACAAACTATCTATCTATCCCACTTTTCCACTGTTCCAATAGTAAAACACCTATACTTTCTGTCACTTATACTTCCAATAAACCCTCCGACGTCCGTCCTTGGTCCTTTATGCTTTATCCTTGTAATTACCATCATACCATGTAGCAGTCAATGGAGCTGAAGCCGGAGCCGGACATTTTAACTTACTTACATGCAGAGGTAACAAAAAATCCATGTACATGTACCATTGTACACCGTTACGTGCAACTCGACTCAACTCAATTCTATACATTACATTATTCAATTCAATTTCATGCTCATATACACAATGCTGTAAACACAATGTAAACACAATGTACACAGAACACAGAGGGATTACGACGGTACATTCAAGAAAAAAGAAAAAAGAAAATTCAGAAATGGGAGATCCGCGGGATAGTAAGTGACTCGATATTCAATTGTTTCAAGAAAGAAAAAAAATGGGGATGGGGATGGGGATGGGATAAAGGTGGGGATGGGGATGAAGTGGATGAAGGGGATGAAGTGGATGAAGGGGATGAAGTGGGATGGGGATGAAGAAAATGAAGGGGAATGGACGGGGAGGAGGGGGAGGAAATACGATAAATCATCGAGTCGAATCGAATCGAGATGAGAAAATGCGATGTGAATCATGATTCATAATGCGATGAAAAATCTGCTGATGATGATCGATGTCGATGAGGGCCTGAGGGATAATGATGATGAAAGTGAAAAGTGAAAAGTGAAAAGTGAAAAGTGAAAAGTGAAAAGTGAAAAGTGAAAAGTGAAAAGTGAAAAGTGAAAAGTGAAAAGTGAAAAGTGAAAAGTGAAAAGTGCAAAAGTGAAAAATGGAAAATGGAAAAAAATGGGAACTTGAATCAAACTTGAATTGAATAAAGTAATTAAAAAAACCAAGAATCCACGGAGAATAAAAATGATTAACGTGAATGAACAATTAAAAAGAAAAAGAAAAAAAAAAAGAAAAAAAGAGAGAAAAAAAGTGTCCCGCTAACGCTTCGTATACACGCAAACCTTGCTATTTCCTATTTCTTCTACCATTTCTTCTACCATTTCTTCTACCATTCTCGTTCTCGTTCACGTTCACGTTCTCATTCGCATTCTCATTGAATGTCCCAACTTTAGAAAAAGTAGAAAAATAGAAGAAAATAAAATAGAAAGGTTCCGCATTGCGTGTGCGTGTGCGTTTTTTGCCGTCGTCGTCGTTGTTGTTGTTTCTACTGGCCGCCTGCCTGCCTGCTCGCTCGCTCGTCTTTCCGTATTACATTCCGGCATTCAATATTCAGGCGTTATGCGATAATATATCCAAGTCATCATCCTGATCCTCATACAATCCTACAACCAAAAAAGAACATCAGCATCCCATCCCATCCCATCCCACAAAGAAACAAAAAAAAAAAAACAAGACTCACAGCTGGGTATACGTCTGCGTCCGACTCAACGCGCGCTGCATCGCCTTTCTCTCCTTGGGATGAACAAGCCTCGTGCCTCCCTGCTTTCGCCCTGGACTGCCCTGCGACTGCGACCCAAACACTCCATCGCCCTCCTCTCCTCCTTCTCCTCCTTCTTGACCCTGACCTTGACCCTCGCCATCGCCATCGCCATCGCCATCAAAAGGCGGCGTATCAACCCTCCCCAACCTCTTGCCCCTTCCCCCTCCCTGCCCCTGTCCTCGACCTCTACCAGAAGCACTCTCCTGCGACAAAGGCAACGCATCATTCGCGCGCGGCTGCCCGCTCCCGCTTATCACGCTCGCCGCGTCCGGGTACACCTGCGGATCGTACGAGCGCAGTGGGGCTGGGTACTGTTTCAGCGGCGGCGCGTATGGGTATGAATATGGATACTGGTACTGATGCGAGTGTGAGTGTGAGTGTGAGTGTGAGTGCGAGTGTGGGTACGCGGGTTGGGATTGTTGGTACTGGTGCGTTGGATGAGACGAGGAGGAGGAGGAGGAGGAGGAGGTGGGCGTGGGCTGTGAGGAGAACAGCGGGTAATACGCATGTGGCTGCGCCGCCGCTGCTGACGACGACGAGTAAGAGGAAGAGGAGGGTTGTGAGAAGGATTGTTGTCTATACGGTTGCGACTGCGACGACCGCATCTCGCGCTCAGGCGTCATCCGCATACGCTTCGGGCTCCGCTCGCTCTGCGCTTGCTTTTGTTCCTGCTTCTGCTCCACGACCTGACTCTGAGCATCGCCGGCTTCCTCGCGCTCATCCAGTCGGCGCTTACTGCTCCCCCTCCTCACTCCATTCGCACCCTGTCCCTGTCCCTGTCCATTCGCACCCACACCCGCATTCTCATTCCTACTAACCGCACCAGCCCAAACCCCCACCCTCTCCCCCACCCCCACCCGCTCCCGCTCCAAAATAACAGCTCTAACCCTCTCCTCATTCTCCCTCTCCCACCTCTCAAAGTTCTCCTGCTTCTCCCTCGTCGAGTCCATATACCTCCAGAACGGGTAGAGAGCTTTGAGCGCTGCGAGGCGCTGTGCGGGTGTAGGTGGTGGGCCGCAGGGGGTGTATGGTGTTGTCGTTGTCGTTGACGACGACGATGACGAAGGAGTTGATGTTGACGACGAGGATGATGGTGTTGAGGAGGAGGTAGAAGAAGAAGAAGAAGAAGAGCCGAGCGCGGAACTGATCATCGCGCTGATCGCTTGCACACCGTTCTGCACAACACCCCCCGCACCCGTCCCCGTCCCCGCACCCGCACCCGTCCCTACACCCGCAGCCAACCCCTCCGCAAGCCGCTCGCGCACTTTCATCGGTCTCCAAGGGTACGCGCCTCCACCCCACGTCTGCGTCTGCATCTGCGCAGCTGCTCCACCTTCATATACCGATGCTTTTCCTGTTTTGCCCACAGAACCAGCACCAGAACCACCACCACCAGCAGAAGACATACAAGCCGAGGCATACACCCCCAAAGACGCCCTCACACGCTCATCATAAACCCTCAAACTCTCCCAATCCTTCTCGTCCCCTCTCGCGCGGAGCTCCTCATGCGACAGCCACCCTATATCCAAAAGGCGTCGGAGCGTTTTACCTGGTACTGCGTACTTGCGTTGTCTCGGCGCCTGTGGTGCTGGTGCTAGTTGTCCTTGCGGTTGTCCTTGCGTTTGTGGTTGTGCTGGTGCTTGCGCCGCCGAATACGTTGATGTTGATGTTGATGTGGACGACGGCGCAGGGGCAGGGGCAGGGACGACCCACCATCTATAATCGCACTCGGAGAGCGCCTTGATAGGATCGAATATCTCAGCCGCAGGCTGCGTATTCATCCGCCTTATACGCTCTTCCGCTCTCTCCTTCTCCTTCTCCCTTTCCCTCTCCTTCTCCCTTTCCCTCTCCTTCTCCCTACTCCCATCCCTTCCCACATCCCTTCCCACATCCCTACCCCCTTCCTCACTCGATTCTCCAACCCCCACCCCCTCCCCATCAAACCCCGCATGAAAATGCGCCCTCGACCCACGCACATACGCAAAATCCCGAATCCGGATGCCGCGCCGTACAAGGTTGCGCATCACATCTTCGGGGGGCGTGTCGAATACTTCGGTGGATGCGTTTGAGATGGTGCGGGTTAGTTGTTGTTGGGGTTGTGGTTGGTGGTGGGATTGGGTTTGCGTTTGGGTTTGCGTTTGCGTTTGAGGTTGTGGTTGTGATTGCGATTGCGATGGCGATGACGACGCATGTCGTTGCTGCTGCTGTTCTTGTTCGGACGCCTGCTCAACCACCACCACCGACACACCCTGATTCTCAATCTTCTCAATCTCATCAGGGAACCGCGGAAGCTGCGACTGCGGATAATCATAGTGCGCCGCCCAATCCTCCTCCTGCTCCTCCTGCTCCTCCTGCTCCTCGTTCTCGGTGTCGGTGTCCGTGTCTGTATCGGTATCGGTATCCTCCTCTTCGCGTGCCTGGCCATTCCCGCCGATGTCATTTTTGCTTTTGCTTTTGCTTTTGCGGTTCGCATTCACATTCGCATTTGCGTTTGCGTTTGCGTTGGCCTTGGACTTGACGTTGGCCTTGGATTCGGACTTGGCCTTGGCCTTGGACTTGATAGGAGAAACAGGCCCGAAAATCTGCGCTTCGACCGCACACGCCTCGTCTTCGCTATCTGTGGACTCTGTTGATTCTGTTGCTGGTGATTCTGTGGACTCTGTTACGCTAGGCATTGGGTCCTGTAGAGACAAAGGGTGGAGTCAGTATCAAAGCACAAGTGAAAGAGTTGGAGTTGGGAGTTGGGAGTGAACAAGTAAAATTAAAGTTAAGCGTTGGAGTGAAGAAGTAATAGAAGTGAGGCAATCAAATCAGAGTAAAGCCAAACAAAACCATAACAACAAAACCAAGAATAAGAACAATGAAGAAACAAGAAAAAAAAATCAAAAACCACCACCAACAACAACAACAAAAAGAAATCAACGCGGGATCAACGAGCGACACGCGATGAGGGACAACAGAAGCGCGATGATAAATGATGGATGATGTCAAGCGACATAGCGAATGGATCGAACCATCGGTGATAGGCATACGATTCAATAATAGGCATAATAATAACAGGAACAAGAATAGGAATAGAAAATAGGAAGAAGAACAGAGTGAAAAAAATGGAAATTAGTCATATCCCAAAATCCAAATCCAAATCCAAAAATACCATCGCAGAGCCAACAAAAAGGATGACAGCAATTGGACGTTGGACGTTGAACGGTGAAGGGTGAACAACGGCGGTGTAATCAAGAAGGAAAAGGATGGCATGAAAAGCGTCGGTATGCTTCGAGCGGGGGGAGCAAAAAAAAAAAATGAAATGAAAAAAAGTAAAAAACAAGCGAGCAAAGAACAGAAAAATCAAAGCGAGCACGAAACAAAAAATCAAAGCGAGCAAAGAGCAAAGCACAGACGAAAAGAAATCAAAGCAAAGCAAAGCAAAAGACTCACATCAAACCTCCTTCTCCCCCCACTTACACGCGCACCACGCGCACGCGCCGCCGCCGCACTCTCACTACTCGCCCTCCTAAACCCACCCCCAACCTCGTCCCGCACACGCGCACGCGCATCTCCCATCTCCACGTCCTCGCTCACCATCGGCGGCGGCGAAGACAACGGATGATTATGAGGATGGGGATGGGGATGGGGATGAGGATGGACCTGGGCAGGCTCCGACTTTGAGCGGAAGCGCTCGCCGAGCGCGGGGAGTGGGAGGGTCATAGCTGCTGCTGCTGCTGCGAATTTACCGAGGGTGCGCCATGTTGGGAAGCGGGATGTTGATGTTGTTGTCGTTGTTGTCGTGGATGTGGATGTTTGTGGTAGTGTTGTCGTTGTTGATGATGATGGTGAGGAGGTGGATATGGATGAAGAGGGAGTTGTTGTAGATGATGATGATGAGGAAGAGGATGATGATGGCGAGGACGTAGATGTGGATGTGGATGTGGAAGGTACTGTGGATTTAGAACTGGATGCAGAAGCGGAAGCGGACAAGGCGGGAATCGTATCTATATCCATATCCATGCCCATACCCGTATCCATATCCATATCGGGGCACAATGACGAAGCTGTCTTCTGCGTCGGTATCATCGGTGTAGCAGCAATATTCGCTGTAGTCGTTGGTGTAGAAGTCGTAGTCGTAGTCGTAGTCGTAGTATCAGAGCAAGGCGCAAAACCAAAAGCAAACGGAGAAGGAGAAAGGGAACCCGACAAAAGCGCAACAGCGGGCCTCTTATAGTCAGACTCATAACGGCCCCCCTGTAGATCTATTGTCCCATTCGTGCCATCATCGCCATTCACATCCGCATTCACATTCGATTGTCCAGTGGCTCTGCCTCCATTTCCGCCCGGAGTGGCACCGGCACTCGCTCTCCCTCCCCCGCCTGCACCCGCACAATAACTATAACCACGACCATACCCCGTCGCCATCGAATTCGAGTCGAATCAAGTCGTGTCGAATCGAGTCGGAATCCTCTCGTCCGCAAACACAACCCGTAACGTAATCGTCCCCGCTGCTCCTGCTCCGAGTCTTTATCCCAGCTGACAAAACCCACAGGACAGGACAATGAACCCAAATCCCACTGGCCACCAGTCACAGGTCACCGGTCTTGGTAGAACACAAGTATCCAGGACTAGGATAAAGACAAAGATAAAGATAAAGACAAGAGCAACAAACCAGATAACACTGGTATAGTAGTAAGAAGCAAGTGGTCGTAAGGGTTGTAACGTTACCGTCAACCCGTACCCGTGCTCGCTCGTCAGTCAGTCCCCGTGGCCGTTACAAATCACCGTGGGAACAACTCCAAACCACAAACCCCCCCCTTTTTCCCCGCCCCCCTCGCGAATTGCAAGAAACGCCGAGAGACAATGGGGACACATATGTCATATACAACATGACTCGGCGCCGCATGGCCATCGCCATCGCCATCGCACACTAGGCCACTAACTGGCCACGCCCACTGGCCACTGCCACTCAAAACTGACTCATCCCGGATCCGCCCATATCCGGATCCGTGGCCGTTGCCGTTTCGGGCCTTCACATACCATAACAAGGCCATTGCATAATTTATCATTGATTACTAATACTAATACCAATATTAACCCCTCGGCCTCCAGAGTCCCAAACACTGCCGGAGCCTCCCAACCTCCCGGCCTCACCGCGCCGCTCGCGGCTCGACGCGATCACGGGGCCGGCCACGATACCACGGTGGCGTGTCATTATTAATATCATTATCATTGTCATGTCATTCGCCATTGTCTCCTAACTAGCCCCTAATCCCAAACGTTAAACCCCTTTATCTCGCGTCTCACTTCCACACAGCACAACAACAATGACAATGTAAACATACACAATACACGCTGCGGATGCGGGATCCCCATATCGTCTCCTCAGCCTTCCTAACGCGCCTCACCGCCTCACCGCCTTGCCTCATGCCTCATGCGCGCCTCATTCCCGCCCGCCTCATAATCTCCTGATCTCCGCCTCATCCATGCCCGCTCTACACCCCCAAAACATGACTCCATCCACACAAAACATGACTCACTCAACTCCACACACACACCCCGCCTCTCAACCAACCCGCTTCTCAACCAAGCAACCCATCTCAACCAACCCGCCTCTCAAGCGCCTTCCACCCCTTCCTCAACCCACGCCGCTCAATAACATGCGCAGGCATACAATACACAGGGTCGAGGTCCACAAGGCCCGGGTATCCCAATATCGATAGACCTTTTTGGGTTTGATGTTGTTTTGTTTTGTTGGGGGGGGGATGGAAGGGGGTTGCGGGTGGGGGTGGAAAGTGATTAGCGTGATATACAGCCACGAAAACGGAAACGGAAACGGAAACGGAAACGAAAGGGACAAAGAGGTAAAAGGCGATTCGAGTCAGTTTCAGTTCCACAAAAACCACAAAAACCACAAACACAGCACAAAGACCACACATTCATGCTCATCCGCGCATCTTCGCATCTTGCACGCATCTTGCACGCATCGGCATCGCACAGCCGTAGCCGCACCCGCGCACAAAAAAGTCCCAGTCCAGCACAGTCCATCCAAACCCCGAAAACCCAAAACCCAAACCCCAAACCCCCAAAAACCAAAACCCAAAAACCAAAACACAAAACAAAAACAAAACCAAAAACGAAGCGAAAACGCGCGCAAAAAAAAAAAAAACTCACCAGCAATCCCGAAATGGGTATGAAACACATCGACCATATCCCCTGGCCTATCCGCGATTCCGCCGCTTTCTGCGTTCTGAGCGCGTACGATCGCGTGAGCGAGCGTTCGTGTGCGTGAGTATGATCGCGTGCGAGTATTTGCGGGAGCGCGTGTTGTGCGTTCGTGTGCAAGCGTGCGTGTGCGGGGTGCGTGTGCGTGTGCAACAAACGGCGCCGATCGCAGTTACCGTAAAAAAGGTAACAAGAACAAGAAAAAGTTAAGACGAGAAGATGAGCGAAAGACACCGAATGACCGCGTCCATAACCGTTTTCGTATTCGTGTTTATAGTTGTGTTCGTAGGTCGTAGTCGTAGTCATAGTCGAAGTCGAGTCGAAGTCGAAGTCACAGTCGTAATCGCAATCGTATTCAAGAAAACGAAAGATCCAATCAAAAAAAAAAAAAAGAGAAAAAGCCATAATCATCAGCATTTCCGCACTTGCATCTTCCCCATCCCCATCCACGCCCACATCCACACACACACACACACACAAACATCCACAAACTCACCTGCGCAGACAAAATAAACCCCGTCAACTTGTCCTCATCGATCCACGAAAGCTTGTTAAGGATCGAGAGCGCGGAGAGGACCCAGAAGCTGTAGCATACCTGGTTTTTATTATTATTGTTAGCGTTTTTATTATTGTTAGCGTGGTTAGCGTGGTTATTGGTTTTGAGAGAGAGAGACGGTAAGATTTTTATGAGAGGGGTAAGATGAGAGATGAGGGGGTAAGAGGAGGAGGGGGTAGGAAGAGGAGGGGGGAGGTGTTAGTATAGTGTTTTTTTGGGTGCAATGTTAATAATAATAATGATAAAAAGAAGGTTAAAATGAAGAAGTAGTTGTGCAGTGTGCAGTTCATCGACACGAACGCGAACGAACGAACGAACTCGCGCGCGCTCGCGTGCGCCCCAACCCCCCAAAAAAACCCAAAAAACCCCAACCCAACCAAAACCACAAAAAAAAGCAGAAGAAGAAGAAGAAGAAGAAGAAGAGAAAAAAAAAAACAAAAAAACTCACATCCTCCAACTTCTCAGGCCTCCCATTCAACCCCCCATTAGGAAGCTGCCTCTCCGCCAACCAAAACGCGAGCGTGTCAACGTCTACTACGTCAAGTCTGTCGAGGATCGCGAGGGCCGCTACGCATACGAATACTGTTCGCACGCACACATGTACACATACACAAAAAAAGGAGTGAAAGAGTAGAAAGAGGAGAAAGATCAGTTTAAAGTCAACGTCAAAATAAAAAAAACAAGAAAACCAAGAAAAAACAAAAAAACAAAAACTAAATCTCACCTTGCGCCGAATGACTCTCCGCACCAACTTTCCTTCCAAACCCACCATCATAATTCCTACACCTTTGCAAATACTCCACTACCTTCTCCTTGCCCTTGCCCTTCTCTCTCCCCTTTTCCCTCCCCTCCCCCCTGCCCTTCCCCTTTTCCTCTTCCTCTCCATCCACCACACCCTCCTCATCCACCACACCCTCCTCACCCAACACACCCTCGCCAAGCACACCCTCATCCAACGCATCAAGCCTCCCAAGCAGCGACAACGCATTAACCGCACAATACAAAAACCGCGTGTCCTGCTCGCCAAATCGGTCGCCTGTGAATGTGCCGGATGGGTGTTGTAGGGAGAGTATGACTTTTTTTATATATATTGGGTGGGTTAGGTGTTGCAGTTTTTTTTTTTTTTGGTTTTGTGTGAGGTCGATTATCGAGCGCGAGCCAAAGTGAGATTTGAGATGACATGACATAAGATAAGCCAAAACGCAAACCAAAAAAAGCCACACCCAAAAAAAATCATACGCACAATTAACAACCCGCTCTACATCAACCCTCTCCATCGCATCCTGCATCACCAAAATCTGAATCGCGCTGAGTGTGGATAGGAGGTGCGCGTCGTGGCCTGGGTGGGCGCCGAATGCGCCTGTGTGCATATGAGTGAGGGTGCGAGTGAGTGAGTGTGTGGGTGGGTGGGTGAGTTAGTTAGTAGTTGGATTAGAAAGCGGGTTGAAAAGAAAAATGAAAAATGAAAGTGGAAAAGAAAGGAAGGGAAGGGAAGGGAAGGGGAAATTAGAAGGTTATTGATCATCCCATGCTCCATCCACCATCATCTATCCAAACTCTCCAATCCAAGCTCTCAAATCCGAAATCCCAACCCCCCAAAAACCCAAAACCCCTAAAAAACCCAAAAACTCAAAAAAAACTCACCAGCCTCCTCATCCCAACAATTCATCACAAACCCAATCATCTCCTCGCGGTCGAGCGCGTCGGGGCGGCCGAGGATCGAGAGGGCCGTGAAGCCCCAGTAGACGGCGTTGAGGCGGAGGTGCGCGGTGAGGTGGTATGTGAGGTCGTCTTTGTTCTGTGTGTGAGAGAGAGGGGGGAGGGGAGAGAGAGAGAGAGGTTTCGTGGGTGCAGGATGAGGAGGATGAGGATGAGAAAGACGAAGAGGAAGAGGGGAACGGGAACGGAAAGGTGGTGATGGTTGCGATACCAAACACAAACGGAATTTGAATAGAAGTGGAGGAGGAGAGGGAGTCAGCAACGAGAATGATACCGAGAACGAGACGCGAGACGCAAGTGGACGACACGAGCACCGCTAACGCACCTCGCCGAGTTTCTGGATATACGCGACGTGTTGTTCAACGAGGAGTTTGTCTGTCCCTGCGCCTGTATTCGCGCTCGTGCTTGTAGTGGTGCTGGTGCTGGAAGAAGGGTCCATTGTAAGTTACGTTACGTTGTGCAGAGCAGCAGATCGTATTCGAATTTGAATTGTATGAGGTGCTGGGATCGACGTTCTCGAGGTCGATGTCGAGGTAAAAGCAAAAGCAAAGCAAGAGGATAAGATAGAATAGAGTGTCCTTGAACCTCGTATCCACCTAAATAAAGTTCGTTGAAATGAGACTAGACCAACCGCAGCGTATGCAAGACCTCGCAAACAGCCCAAATCGATTCAAAACTCGAATGGAACGGACGATGACAACGAAAGATCTTTCAGATCTTTCAGGATAACGGATAACGAACAAGCAAGGTGATATGATAGATAGATAGTACACACTGTCGTATGTCGTATAGCGCAAGCAAGAGAGAGACTGGAACTTGAACAACCGTGACACTCCAGCGAAAGATACTGATAAGATTGCGTTAGCACTGATCAGCCTGTATGTACATCTGTTTACTAGTACCCTCTGATCCGGATTCCACGCCCAATCCTCCGAGGCCCGTCCGACGCTCCGCCCAGTGCGCGGCACCGGCACAGAACGCGCGCTTAGCCGTGCGGCGGTGCGATAAGATTTGACCGAATTCCAAATAATGAAAAAAAAAATTTTCAACGTTCACCTTTCTGGATGATTCAATATGTATATCGGTGTTATGTTGGGAGATGGGAGATCGCGGGATATGGTTGAGTAGCGAATAGAGGTGATAAGGAAAAAGCTTGTTGCACTTGTATTTGTACTTACTTTTGGATTTTGTTGTACGACCGTACCCTACCCTACCTACATCGACACCGACACCCATACCATTTACAGTGGACGATTACACTTATACCCTTCTTCACCGCCTTCAATTCAACTGACTGAACAGACTATCTCGACAGTATGCTATCCAACGGGGGACCATCTCTTTTTTCCACAATGTTATCCACTCTTTCTTCTTTTTCCTCCTCCTCATCTTCATCCTCCGTGTCCCCGTCTCCGTCATCATCATCATCAACCCCCACACCGACATCTCTCCCACCTCCACATTCATCTGTACCACCGTCATCACAAACACAAACACCAACATCATCACCCCTCCCCTCTTCCTCCTCTCCCTCCTCCCAACCCCCCACCAACCTCGACAAAATAGCAACCGACCACCCGCTCATCTACTGGTTCGTCGCGAACGCTATCAACGTGCACTGTCTCGATGCGCGGCTCGGGTGCGCGTTTGGGCCGTTTGGGCGGGTGAAGAGGGAGGGTGCGGGTGGGAGGGGTGATGAGGCTCGGGTTAAGGAGGGTGATGAGGCTCAGGTTAAGGATGAGGATGAGGGAAATGATATGGCGGGGAAGGAAAAGGATAGGAGCAAGGATAAAGATTGAGAGAAGGGGGGAAGACGGCGAGGTGGCGAGGAGGAGCCTGAGCGAACGTCAAGACGCGCATTCAATGTCGAACATCGAATATTGGATATTGGTTATCGAAGCGGGTTCAGCACAAAGACGTAGACGGACATGCGCCGACAACACGCGTTGTGTATGATATAACTAATAAAGCTAAAGACGCGAAGGGCGCGAGAGCTGGATCCTGGTGAGGAAGAAAGGAAAGGAAAGGTGGAGAGGATGAAAAGGAGACTCAAAATCAAAATCAACGACTGAGTGCTGAGCGCGAGCGCTCAGCGCTATTTATACCCATACCCGGAAATGACAACTATGTACCCTTGCTTCTTCGAGTCTCGACAGGTGCGCGTCTCATCCTACCCCATCCCACTTCTATTTCTATTTATTCTATTCTGATTCTGATTCTGATTCTGTCATCTTCTCATCCATCTGCTATATTCCGCCTATATTCCTTCATATTCCTTCGACATTCCTTCCAACCTCCGCCTCTACCTCCGCTCTGCGCCTACCCTCCACGCTCTTCCCTCATTTATATTCCACACACATCCCGAATGTTCGAATGCTCTAACATCCGCCAATGCGCACTGAAATAACATAACATAAAAATCCAGATCGAATCCGAATCTAATCAGCAGCGCCTTCGCCTGCGCCTGCGTCGCGTACGCATTCACATTCACACACGCATCCACCTCACCTTCGCATCCTCATTCGCATCCTCATTCGCATTAACATTCGCATTCGCATTCGACGTATCACATCACCCTCGCTCATCGCTCCGGAACACACAAGGACTCGTACTCAACGCTCAGTGCTCAGCGCTCAGCGCTCCGCTCAGATCGAACATCACCTCCCACCTCCCACATCCCTCATCCCTCATCCCTCGTCCATATGATACATCCCTCATCTAAATATCTACATCTAAATTATTTTAGTATACCATTATTTTATTCTAAATCTCCGATAGCGACATCGATACTCCTACAACTACACCTACTTGTAAGTAAGTAAGTAGGTTCGAACTTGAGTTATCTCCTCGGTCGGTTCGTCCGACGTCCGTTAATCGGTTGGTGGGGTCACCCATCACGCAACGCAGCGCGGCGCGGCGCAGGTGAATCAGGCAATCGGACAGGCGCCTGATCATGATCCACTGCTGCCTGCACATGTACAGTTCAGTGACACGGCCACGGCCCACGGCCCACGGGCGCCTAAGCAAGTCCTGTCCAACCCAAGTCCAAATAAACTAAAAATAAAATAAACAAATACACTCAGGCTTGCTTCCTTCGACTATTTACTAATTCTATTCTAATACTATGAGTCGGAGTCAGAGTCAAATAAATATATGGACTTGATGGTAAGTACTAAAGGTTGCAAGGAGTGCGCGTGAAGTACCTGAAGTTTGAACACAATTATTGACCAAGTTGGACTAGAAATAGAACATAGTCGGTCGACCGAATTACGACTAAGTCGACTTGGGAGGCTTAGTCGGGCTCGAAATAGAATATAGTCGGTCGACCTGATCGACATTGTCGGACTCGAAATAAAACATAGTCGTCGACTAAACACGACCTGATTGACCAAGTCGGACTCGAAATAGAACATAGTCGGTCGACCTGCACGACCAAGTCGACTTGGGCGGCTTAGTCGGGCACGAAATAGAATATAATTGGTCGACCGACACGACTAAGTCGACTTGGGCGACTAACTCAGACTAGAAATAGAACAAAGTCGGGTCGACCTGCACGACTATGTCGACATAGTCGGACCAAAAATACAACATAGTCGTCGACCGACACGACTAACTCGACTTAGTCGGGCTCGAAATAAAACATAGTCGGGTCGACTAAACACGACCTGATTGACCAAGTCGGATTCGAAGTCGAATATAGTCGGGCTAGAACATAGTCGTCGACCGACACGACCAAGTCGACTTGGGCGGCTTAGTCGGACTAGAAATAGATTATAGTCGGGTCGACCTGATCGACGAAGTCGACTCAAGTCGGGTTCGAAATAGAAGGTAGTCGGGACACACCACTGGCAAAGGCAATCAGCAAGAATTAGAAAAGGGTCATCATCCACGAACTCAACATCCAAACCGTACAATGTCGAGGAATCCCAGCCCGCTTCGAAATTATGTATCAGTATGTACGTATGTACTGTATTCAGGCATTTCCCGGACGGGGCACAGAGCTAAGGAGCGGCTATTGAATTGACTCCTTGCACTTACCGTCAGTGTGAGGCGTGCACTTACGAAAACGAAGAAGAAGAAGAGGAAGAAATGGGATGGGTCCCTGGAAATTTGAATTGGTTGGTGCTCAGCTCAGGGAGGGCGGCGATAACTATCGCTGGGCAGTGGGCCGCGCTTGGATCCGGGGTTAGCAGCCAGCTTGAGTGCTCGGAACGTGAACGTTGAAACCCTCAGCTAACTTGATTTGTTTGAGTGAAAAACGTGAGTTACGACTTTACGAGTCCTATGCTGAATCCAAAAGACAATTGTCAGTGAAAAACGAGTCGTAACCCGTAACTCGTAGTGGAGTGCCGCGGAGTGGGATGACCTCAGTGGAGTCGTCTACTGTATTCTGGATTCTGAGGCCTGAACATGAACTTTCAATATTGAATACATACTAAATCACTATGAAATTTCATTTTCCTTCTTCCACGTCAAAAACGCGCCACTTATGATACAATACTTGACTTCAAGCCTCAAGGGAAGAATTATTTTCTCGGAAAGTTCCGGTGGGTCCTAGTAAACTAACTCACGAAATAGAATAAGGATCTACAATATATACACACGTACGTACGTACGTACACATTTTGATTTCCAATTTGAAGAACAAGGGGGAGGCTGGAGCCAGCAAGTCGAGTTTTGAGATCGTGGCAACCTCCACCCGCTAGTTGATTTAATTTATTGTAATCACAGCGTGTAAATGCAAGTACAAGAAGTTCCAGAAGCCATTTGTGTGTGCTTGTAGGGTGTGGATCTGATTCTGACACGCCGCTGTCAACGCTGAGGGTACGCGTCCGCCGTCTGGGGAGCATGTTTTTTCAAATTCACGAGCTAATTTTGTGGTTCTTTCCATCATCATCACGCTCCGCGCCGTTTTTTAATTTCGAAAATTTGAATTCTGGCACCGGTACATATTGTCTTGTTAATAACTTCCTCAGTACGAAGCGTAAAGGCATTACCGCGTCTTGAATGGCCTTCCCACCGAGTGATTTCGTAGAAGTGGAGAGAATTAAACCCCAAGCACTCGAACTTTGACTTTGAGCGGTGGCGAAAATCGAAAATAACTAAGCGTTTACAGTATTCATCAACTCACCAAAACGCCTAATACTAATAGTAATACTGTATTAACCCATCTGGACATCTCAACATCAACGCGACGCGTCCTCGGCGGCATCTCAACCGCGTAACATAACCTAACATAACATTAAGTTTAACCATTAACATAATGATATATACGCGAATTAGCACCCCATCAGCGTTCAACGCCTTCTAGCGTCGATTATACGAGGAGAAACATGTAATCCGCTGGACATCGAAGCGGTCTAGCCACAACAATCAATTCGCCGACGCGTCTTCAGACTTCCGCGTTTCGCGTCGCTCCAGTGCTCTGAGCTGGCAAGTCCAAGTCAGTGGAACCTCTACCCCCAGGAAGGAGGTAAAAAAAGTATAAAGCCAACCCCAACAGCACCAACTTTTCTCCAGTCGAGTACTCTACATCGTCTACTACTACTACTTAAAAACCCAAAAAAGCAACCACTTACCCTCTTACCCCCATCTCCTTAATCACTATCAAAATGTTCGCCAAGATCGCTGTCCTCTTCACCGCCTCCATGGCCGTCCTCGTCGCTGCTGGCGACATCAACGACTCTTGCAACACCGGCGCTGTCCAATGCTGTATGTTTCCTTCGGCTCTTTCATTTTGAGTCGTTAGCTGATCATGTTTTTGTTGTTCGCAGGCAACACTTCCTACGCTGCTGGCACCAAGGAGGCTAACCTCCTCGCTAGCCTCGTCGGCGTTGTCGCTGGTGCTATCACCGGCCAGGTCGGTGTCAACTGCACCCCCGTCAGCGTTCTCGCCATTGCTGGCAACTCCTGGTCAGTTTAACTTTTTCCTCCATCTGCATTGCCCCGCAATCTTATTTTATTCTGCAATTTTTCAGCTCTACCCAGCCCGTCTGCTGCACCAGCAACCACTTCAGTAAGCTTCATTGCCTTCCCAATTTTATTAGTTTCTGAATGTTCTTCTTTTAGACGGTCTCGTCAACGTTGGCTGCAACCCCGTCAACGCCAACCTCTAAGTTGGTTAATCTGATTCGGTGGACTTTTGATGAGCGTAGTAGCTGGTCATGATTTGTGATTGAGATGGTGTTTGTCGCGTAGTAGTGGATAATTCGGATTTGGGATATCGTTTATTAGGCGATTAATCATAATACTCTTCTCTCGGTCTTTCACGTTGGGCAGGGAGGTTTCGTCGTCTGCCATTTCGTTGTCGGTATGTCTTTTGGTGGCCCGGTGTCCCATTCACTTTTGTCGGAAGTCGCGCAATTTGGTCTATTTGAATATTTTTGGTATTTAGAGCTATACTTGGATTTTATCGTTCATTAGCCATTTTTGTTGAGAAGGCACCTTGCGGAGTATACCGTTAATCGAACGCGGGCCAGGGGGTGTAACGTTAGTGT
Organism: Psilocybe cubensis; assembly: GCF_017499595.1. Lineage (NCBI taxonomy): Eukaryota > Fungi > Basidiomycota > Agaricomycetes > Agaricales > Agrocybaceae > Psilocybe > Psilocybe cubensis. The sequence goes on along the minus strand of NC_063010.1, from coordinate 1,249,444 downwards.
TTAGGCGTTTATTCAGGACAGTTCCAAAGATTCGGTAACCATAGCTCAACAAGCAAAGACCTATATACTGCAATTTAAGGTCAAAAACTATTGAAGGAGTGGGAATACAGAAAGAAGCTTACAAAATGTAGAACGCGGCTAGTAGAGAAATAAGAGGCGGCGTTGCGCGCATATTGCTCACGTAGCGGGCCCGAATTGGCTTATTGGCGCTGTCGGTGTCGGTGATGGACGCGTACAATCACGTACAACTCTGCAACTTGACAACAACGCGCCCATTACGTAGTTATAAACTAAAACAACTTCTAGTGTTGATCAGTATCGCGGAGACATCTAATCCGCTAAACATTCGAAGCTTTTTTCTCGTAAGTTTTGAAAAAAATTCTAGGCTGCTCACGTTTAGTCCCCGACGCGTCTACGCGTTTCGCGTTTTGAGGTGGCGCCGATCCATGGGGGAAAACTATAAAGACCTCAGTGGAACACCTACATTTCTTCAGTCAAGTACTCACATCGTCTACTCAACGCCAAAAGCAGCAAAGCTACCACCCTCTCACCCCTCTACTTTAACTTCAAAATGTTCTCCAAGTTCGCTATCTTCGCTGCTGCCTCCATGGCTGTCTTCGTCGCTGCTGGTGACATCAACGCCTCCTGCAACACTGGCGATGTTCAATGCTGTATGTCTTCACAATCCTTTTTTTGTGTTCTCTTCATGAACTCTTTCATAGGCAACACCTCCTACGCTGCTGGCACCTCGGAAGCCAACTTCTTGGGCAGCCTTGTTAACGTCGTTGCCGGTGCTATTACTGGACAGGTCGGCATCAACTGCTCTCCCCTTAGTGTCATCGCCGCTGGTGGCAACGTTTGGTCAGTTCCATCACATACTTTCTCTAAAAAATGCTGACCTTGGTCGTCTCAGCTCTACGCAACCCGTCTGCTGCACCAGCAACCACTACAGTAAGTCACTGTTGGGGTGTTCCTTGTTCTTTTTACTGATCTTTCGCGTTCTCGTAGATGGTCTCATCAACCTTGGATGCACTCCTGTCAACCTCTAGATTACTGGGTTCTTGTGTGGTTGCGTGTTATGGATAGTGTCGATTATTCTTTAGTAAAGCGTCCTCCTGTAGGCGGTTAATGACAATACCCTTTTGACTTTCTTGCTGCGTTCCTGTTAGTTCCGTCGTCTTTGTTGTCTCATTTCTCTTCGGAGTGATATTGGAAGCGTGTCTTGTCAATGGTAAGCGCTACGAGGATGGTCATGGTGGTTACTGGTGTAGTTGAGCGGCTAAGTCAGTTCGGAAGCAATAGCTTACTCACTGTAACCCTAACCATCAGGATAGATCATCCCGTCTGAATGCCGCAACTGTCAAAGGCACGATGTTCATAGGTCGTAAACGGAAACAACGGAAAGCCAATCTCACGTCTTTCCATCTTTCGCAGCGTCCGTGACCTTATCTTAGATTATACGGCTCTCCAAAGTATGCAGTGTGCAAAAATCTGTCGAGAATGGCGCCGCCTCCTCCGGTTCGCTGGATTCCGTTTCGTTTCCGAGCGGGCTCCAAAATAGGACTTGGAGTCGTATTGGGGCCATTCAAAAGTCCTTGCAAAATACACAATCCCCCAACCCAGAAGGTGGACCCACACATATCAGACGTCGCTCTATCAGTATCAGCATTCAAACCTATTTTTTCTCGTAATGCCTACGATACCTGATCGCTCGATCCGCATCTGCGCTGATAGAGGAGGCACGTTCTGTGATGTTCACGCGTAAGTTGCAAAGCTGTTTTTCCTGTGCTCATCACGGAGTTTATCTGATATGGCTGCCAATTAGATCGTACCCCGATCCTGAAAATCCTGAACAGAGAAAGGAGCTTGTTGTGAAGCTGCGTCAGTTTGTGGAAGACCATGTGCGATGACATGTAAATTGACTCCGGCCTTTCTGTATAGTCTCGCAAGATCCAGGTAACTATCAAGACGCCCCGACAGAAGGCATCCGTCGAGTGCTGGAGGCTGTCACCGGCGAACAGATTCCTAGGGGTTCAGTCCTCAAGACTGATAAAATTGGTAAGCTCTCTTTCCAAGATCTAATATCTTTAGGAGAGTAATAACCGACGCGTTGTTTGTTAGATTACATCCGACTTTCAACGACAGTAGCCACCAATGCTCTGCTCGAACGAAAAGGCCACAAGCACGCGCTCGTAATCACGAAAGGCTTCAAAGATCTTCTGCTTATCGGAAACCAGTCGCGTCCTAAAATCTTTGATCTCAATATCCGACGACCTGCTCCACTGTACTCCAAGGTCCTTGAAGTGGATGAACGAGTGACGCTTGTAGGATACACCTCCGACCCCAAGGCAGAGGAACATGCAGTTCAATTCGACGAGGACGGCAAAGTTGTTAGGGGGTATCGAGGCAAAGGCTGGGACGGACAGGGTGATGCAGAGGGCCCAGGAGAGATCGTGAAAGGTCTATCTGGAGAGGCAGTACGAATTATGAAGAAGCCTGGTATATTACTCCTATTAATTTCAAACGTTACTTTGGGTTCTGACATTCTATACGTAGATCCTGCCACCGTAGAAAAAGACCTAAAGGCGATTTACGATGAAGGCTTCCGGTCGATAGCCATCGTTCTCGTGCACTCATACACCTTCCCCGAACATGAACGTCTCATAGGCGGCATCGCGCGCAAAGTCGGCTTCACCCATATCTCTGAATCCGCACAGCTACTGCCCATGATCAAAATGGTGCCCCGTGGTGTCTCTTCCACCGCAGACGCATATCTTACTCCCATCCTACGAGAATATCTCGATGGGTTCTTCGGTGGTTTTGATAGCAAATTGAAAGATGGTTCCTTGCGGAGCCCACGCGTTGAATTTATGGGAAGCGACGGTGGCCTGCTAGACCTCAATAACTTCTCTGGGCTGAAGAGTATCCTTAGTGGTCCTGCTGGAGGTGTGGTTGGTTATGCACTAACTAGCTGGGACGAAAAGAGGAAGCACCCTATCATTGGGTATGTGTCATCGTTGCTCTAAACGAGCACCGCTCATTTGCAGTATTCTAGGCTGGACGTTGGAGGAACATCAACGGATGTATCCCGATTTGATGGACGATACGAGGTGGTCTATGAAACGACTACTGCGGGCGTTACTATCCAGTCCCCTCAGCTAGATATCAACACTGTTGCGGCAGGCGGCGGATCCTGTCTCACTTTCCGCAACGGTCTCTTCCTGGCCGGCCCAGAAAGTGCTGGGGCTCAGCCAGGTCCTGCTTGCTACCGGTACGATACAACCCAATTATCTCTCAGTATATAAAGGCATTTGCTTACAACACAAAAACCGCACAGAAAAGGAGGTCCTTTGGCTGTTACAGACGCGAACCTGCTCCTTGGCCGGCTGATACCTGACTACTTCCCCAAGATCTTCGGAAAATCTGAAAAGGAGCCTCTTGACGCTGAGGCGTCACGGTCCGCGTTTGAAAAGCTTGCGGAGGAAATTAACGCTGACCAGGATAAAAAGCTTTCGCTGGATGAGATAGTTTACGGGTGCGTGGTGGTTTCATTCACATTTGGACCGGGCTGAATTTCGGAGCGATGTATCAGGTTTATCAAGGTTGCCAATGAGACCATGTGTCGCCCTATTCGCGCGTTGACCGAGGCAAGGGGCCATGCTACATCGAAACATACGTATGTAAATTTTTTAACTGCCATGTAACAGGCAATTGAATGTACCTTTCTAAACCTGTGCCTCTAGTCTAGCAAGCTTTGGTGGGGCAGGCGGTCAGCATGCATGCGAAATCGCCAGCCTGCTAGGCATCAAAACCATCCTAATCCATCGCTACAGCTCTATCCTCTCTGCCTACGGCCTGGCCCTTGCAGACCGGTACGTACCCACCACCTACTCTATTTCTTCTATATCACTAAAAATCACCCACCCTCCTCTTCTCAAAACAGAGCATTTGAACTGCAAGAACCGAGCTCGACGTTCTACACCCCACAGAACGTGCCAACGCTCAAAGCCCGGCTTGACAAACTGACAAAGGAGGTGCGTACTGAGCTGGGGAAGCAGGGCTTCGACGACGACCATATTCACGTCGAGCGTATGCTCAATATGCGCTTTGAGGGCACGGATACAGCGCTTATGGTTCTTCCTGTGGACGGAGACGGTGAGGGCGACGAGGACTTCGAGGCGGCGTTCAAGCGCGTGTATAAGTCTGAGTTTGGGTTTTTGCTCGAGACAAAGGTCATCATCGTTGACGATATTAAAGTACGTGTTTTTTTTTTTGCCGTGGTATTCTTTCAATTTTTTGGTGTAGTAATTAATTTTTCTTTTCAACTCTCTAGGTCCGCGGCATTGGAAAGACCTTTGACACGCTCGGCCAGTCTGTCTACGAGGAAGTCGAGCAACTCACCCAAACGCACGTTGACCATGCCGCGAAAGTCGATTCAAGATACAGCGTGTACTTCGACAAGGTCGGCCGAGTGGACGACACGCCCGTGTTTCTGCTGGACAACCTGGAAATTGGCGACGTCGTGCAGGGCCCGGCGATGATCATCGACAACACGCAGACGATCGTGATCGTACCAGGTGCTAAGGCAGTGTTAACGAGCAAACACCTATTTATTACCCTAGAGTAATAATCTTTGAGTGTGTGTTGTTGATTGAAAAAGTAGCTGCGGTAGATTGTAGTTATATACAAACTACGGAAGACAACAATGGAATTGTATTTGTAACAACTCTAAAGCCTGACCCAAAATAAGCACGAAGAAAGGAAAGGAGGATATAGATATAGTTTATATGCTGCACTATCGATTAGATGATATAAATATAAAATACAGGGTATAGTGTCCACTACTACCACTAAAAAGCCAGGAAAGAAAAATAAAAAAAAGCAGTGACTAGAATCTGCAAGAAAATAAGTTAACTCGAACAGATGAAAACGGATACACAGATGTAACACTTGTAGATACTTGAGGAGGTTAAAGCAGGACAAAAATCTCGAATGTGAGTTCACTAGTGCGGTATGGGGATGGGAGGGGTAGAGTTGCTGTAGCGTGGATAGTAATTAACAATATATTTCTGAATCGATCACACGCCGGGCGGGTCGTGCAGCAATTGGCGATTGCATTTTTAAGGGTATAAACCAGGATAACGAATGGAGTGTGTGTGCAAGTGTGGGTCCAAAAGGGACGGCATTGTCATAGCGTAAGGCGACCTCGGATCTGAAAGACAGGAGGTGAGGTAGCGCCGGGTCGTGTGTCCAGCAGAAGTTTTTTTTAAAAAAAAACATTATGGAAACTTGAACACCTTCGGTTCCGATTGCGTTTTCTGGATGGGCTGGGTAGCGCGGTCCCAGCGCGAACCAGAGAAAAGTGTGATGAACTCTAGGGTGGGACAGAGCTTCACCCACGAGGAGATGAGGATGAGCTCTAGCGCAGAAGGAGGCGGTGGCGTGCTCGCGTTGTGTTTGCCTTTCTCCTTCTGCGCATCGGAATCTACTCCGTCATAATCTTGCTCATCTGGTTGATCGGGATGGTCGACGAAAAGCCGCAGAGAAGTAAGCATCTTGTATCGCGCCAGCGATGCATGCAGGCTCTTGTAAAGGGCCTAGCACCGGACAAAAAAAGCAAGATAAAAGCACACAACACACATTCCAATCAGATTCTGATCGCACATAAAGACAAAAAAGACGCAGACTAACCTCTTCACGTCCCGATGGAGCAGTAGAGCGTTTTGGAAAGGAGATTTCTAGCGAACGAAGGCCCGACCGTTCGTTGTTGGACGAAGTTGAAATGGGCGGAGTTTGAGAGTCGTCCGGAGGCGTGACGTCCACTGTAACCGGGCTTTTGTGGTACACCAAACCCAACGAGGCTCCAGCAGCGCCCACGACTTTTTCGAGCGTCCGTTTATCGACATTTTCGCTGAATCGGAGAGAGAGGTGCGTGATGCCTTTCAGGGCGCACATCAGAGCGGCAGGCCGCAGGCCGTTGTACAGGGTGGCGCTGATGTTCAGGGTTACGGATGTAAGCGTTTGACGAACGTGTGGCTCAGAAGGTAAGAGTAGCATAGCCAAGGTAGATGACGCATGGAGAATTTTCAGGTTCGGTAGCAACGTCGACGCGGGCAATATAGCGGATGGACTAGGCGGCGTGGATGGCGAATGGAAGATGGTTGAGCGGGGCGACGACAAAGGAGAGACATGCGGGGATAAACCGTTGGAAGTATACGGGCGAAGGAATGGCGTTGATGGCTCGGTGGTTGATTGGGTATCGTCAAGATTAAGGACTGGTATGTCTGAGGCTTTCGGAGGTATATCTTCAAGATTCGGGAATCGTAGGCATGTGATGTTAGCTTGGGCGTCCAACCAGGTAAGGATCTCCTTGATTTCGGTATCTGTCGAGGCATGATTTAGCAATGTCAAGCTTCTGAGACCAAACACGGAGTACTGGGAAAGAAGGGATGGGTCAAAGGAAGGTAATGTAAGTGAGTGGAGGTTCGACATGCGCTCTAGCGCCAGTGTGAAGGTTGCCGTTAGCAAGGCGTCCTGGTGCTTGAATTCACGACCATTCTGGGCAGACGGCTGTCCGTGTACGCCACTGCCTGACATGTAGAAAGGTGGCCAAGCTCGGCAGACGAACGTCGTTACTAGGTCTGTCAAATCCCTTCGCGACGCCAATTGCGCAATTAATCTTTCTGCCTGGGACGGGGAGAGCGAGTCAAAGTCTAGAGAATCATATAACGCTTTACGTGCAGCCGCGGCGTATAGTTTGGAGACTGTAGCAGCGATCGCTACGTCATGTCGAGGTAGGTGGGCCATGACGAGGACCAGGATTTCGGACGGGAACTGAATCGAAAACATCCGCGACAGCGGCGATGGCGGTTGTTCGCTAGTCGGGCTGGGCGTGATCGACGCATGGTGCGCCTTGACTTTCTCTCTGACCTTCCAGCTGAGCGACCGGAGCAGGTTAGGTGAGCTAACTGCCCTGGTCCGCTGGTACTCGCCATTCCCATCAAAAGTATACGCGTTGTAAACTTCCTGTGGGCCTGTCGGAGAAAACGGAGACGGCGGTAGCGACAAGTTGGAGTGTATAGTGAGCGCGACGGGGCTACCCAGGCCACTCGGCCTGCGTATGTCGTCTTCGGACTCGGTGGAGGAGATTATGGAGGAAACTTCAAAGTTGAACGAGCGCGGCCGGGAATTTGTCTCGAGCGCGTGATCGACGATCGACAAACTGGGAGGTGCCTTCTTGCGCGGCGTCGAGCCTGTAAAAATGGACGAGACGCGTTTGATGACACCTAACGCGCTCGTAGTCCGTGTTCGCGTCCCCTTTCGCGGAACATTCTCGATGGCGGCAGCAGCAGATATTGATGGTGCTGGGATCAAAGAGACGGCTGGAACTGTTTGTTTTTGGTCTTTTTCCTTCTCCTTAACGAGAAGTGGGGCTTGAAGCGAGCGTCGGCGATGGAGGAAGCTCATCGACTTGTGGGATTTGCAGGGCCGCCAGCGGGGGGCGTTTTGCGAGTAGGTTATAGGGATGAGAACAGACAGAGAAGGATATTTTTCGCGCTACTTCTTAAGTAACGGCACTGCCGTATGCATATGGCAACCAGCAACTGAAGACTTCTCGGTCCGACACTTCTGATGCCGCGGCGATATCTGACTATTCAGAATATAATCCATGGGGTTTTGAATAAAGTTACTAGCGCCAAATAAACGTGCAGAGACGTCAGTAAGAACAGTTGTGCCGCCGGGTGTGCCTAGGTGAAGTGAGGAGGAAGAGGATCGACTGCAAGAATGCTTTGAGTTGAGCCTGCAAAGTAAGACTCGCTCGCGAGCATTGCAAACGGGGCTAGTGTGGAGCCCCAGTGTGATCATCTGTTGGCACACAAGCAGGATATTTCGGAATATTAATTGCTGGACGCTTGTCCAATGTATCATTTCAAGAAATACAAGTACAGAATTGAAACACGAGGTATTTGTATTTACACGAGGCTGCAATCTCAACGTTCTGTGAGGTCTGCATTGTGTGGCAAATTGGAATCTGGAGTGGCAAGTATATAGTATGTAGGAGGGATTATATGAATTCTTACGCTACGGGCTTCATGGTTGGTCATGGTTGTTCATCAATGGTAGTGTGAGTAGCAAAATCGCTGCTAAAATTGGAGCAGTGGGATAATAAACGGTGAAAAAGAACAAAGTGTTGCAAGAAAGTCGAAAGATGATTCAAGAAATGAGTATCAAGATGGCAATCATGGAAATGATGATGATGCTGAAAAAGCCAAAATAAAGGTGGCCTGTGTCAATAAATGTGCAATGCGGCGCGCCGTTTGCCTGATCAAGTGAGTTGAGTCGAACCTCGGAGAACGAAAATGGGTCAAAAGATGCAAATAGATTTAAAGTGGCGGTTGGGTCGAATGAGAATGCGCGTTGCCCATGTTATGGACGTGCGCAAATAAAATTGCAAGTGGTGTCGCGGGGAGGACGGTACCACTATACGACTAACAAGTGAGTCGTCGTCGTCGGACCATCCGCAACAATCAAGACATGGAGGGCTAGGCTAGCCCGGGTCACCCGCCGTCGAACCAGAAACCAGGCAGCGATCATTATCTGTTATTACGATCCCCTGGAACAGGATACGGATGTTGAGGTCCAGTCTGGCCAGGCCAAACCCGCGCAGATGGCGAAATCCCAGCAGCAGCTGTTGCCGTCGTCATCTGCTCATGTGTATGCGTTGGCCTCGCAAACAATTGTTCCTGCGAGACCTGCGGCGACTGCCCAGACTGTGGCGGCGTGGGCAGCCTACTCTCGGTACTCGTCTTTACAACGCTCGACGATTCGCGCTGAACTTGCACGCGCAGTCGTGGGTCGCTGGGAGGAGATTGCGGGGCCGCCTGAGGGTGCTTTGGAACCCCATTTGCATGGCTGTGAATGTTGTTGTTAACTGGGCGTTGCTGGCATAGCAGATAGGCTTCCATCTCTGGGCCCGACATTGAGTTTGTGGGTGTGCTCGTAGAAACAACTTGAGCAGGTGCGGCGTCGCCATTTGTGGTAGCATTCGGCGCCGAGAACGAACGCTTGCCGGGCAATGTGCTTCCAGAACTACCTGACATAGGAATAGAAGAACCCGAGCTGTCCGACGATTGTCTACGTCCTAGCAGTTCAGATAACGGAGGCATCGACGACGACGCGCTGTCACTGAACGAGCCTCTGTTTCCGAGTCTGTCAGCAGCTTGTGCGCGTCTGAGCGGCGCCAACCGGTGGCCGTCGTCCATCGCAGAAGATGACGCTGAAGAAGGGGGAGGCGAGGCGAGACCGGCACTTGCACTGACAATCTGAGTTTCGTATGTCATCGGAGACGCTCTCGGGGTGGCAATGCCTCCGAACGCGACTGGAGTGTTGATCGGTGCTGTTGGTGCTGTTGGTACTATTGGTACTGTTGGTGTAGTTGGTGCTATGGGTGTTGCCGGCGCTGTCGTTGCTGTTTGGGCCACCGAAATGGGAGGTTTAACACCTGCGCTTGGAGCAGCATCTCCAGCGGCAGGAGGAAGACGTGAAGTAGACGTAGTGGACGAGGCTCTAGATACAGATGGCGAAAAATCAAGTGGCCCAAATGGATCACAGGGCTGAGGCGTCGATGCCGACACGCTGCGCTGGCCAGGTTTGATGGACGGTTTCGCAACCTGATTCAGCACACTTCCAGAGCGAGAAGGTTTTGCAGCAAACGCGGTGGGTACCGGAACGGATTTACGTTTTGTCGGCGATACTCTCTTGATCGTCGTCTTCGCTTTCCTTGTCGATGATATAGCCTTTTCGATCTTCATCTTGAGTTTGTCCGCATCCGGGGCAGGAGTGGGAGCAGGCGTCGAGGCCGGCGTCACTGTTCCCTGCTTCTTGACAGTCGTAGTCAATTTCTTCCTGGGTCGTGAAATCTTCTGACACTCGTCATCAGAATCTTCGTCCTCGTCGTCATCTTCCACCTTTCTCTTTCTTCCGGGTGTTTTCGTCATGAGTACAGATTCATTGTCCTCGGCTGTCTTTGCCCTGCCGCGTTTATTTGTGCCTTTGGGGTGCACAAGGACAGGTTGTGTATGATTTGCCCAATCCATCACCTTTGTCTTTGTGATTGTTTTCACGAAGTTTGCTAGGTGCAAGAACGCCTTGGTGTCCGCCTTGGTAAATAATTTTTTGGTCAGTGCAGTGAACCAATGGTGCCGCATGAAGCGAATGGCAACAGAGAGATGTTCCAGTGAGAAAGACCGATGAAGGTGCACAAGATACACCGTCATAACAAATTCCATAGAGCACATTGGGTATTCCAACAACGGCAGCGAAAGATCGGGGTCTTGAAGGATTCTGACAAAGAGGTCTATCGCGGAATGAACCTTTGCTTCCAACGCCCGTGTGTCGACGCCTTGTTTCGCAAGGAATATTTCGAGGTACTTTGTCGTCGCGTCGCAAGTCTTTTTTGTGAGGCCTTCTTCGATCATGTATACGATTTGCGCGAGGGCCTGGAAATCTTTGCCGCGGGATTCATTGCTGAAATGACTAAACCCTTCGGTGCTTTCCATCTTCAAGCGTAATGCGCGAACGAGGTCGGCGTATGATCCATTGATTGCAGGTAGTCGATCTGTTGATTAAGTTTCATGAGAAGCATAGTTCCTTAGTACGATATTACGCCACACACCTGCAGGTCCAAGGGCCATTCCGAGCTGCACACGCTATCAAATTGAAAATAGTCAATCACGCGGCATGAAAAGTTTGATTTTGAAACGAAAAAGGCTGACGACGCACATGAAAAATCTCTCGCTCTTGTTCAGGGGTCACTGACTCGTATTCGTAACACATTAACTGCTTCTGGTCGAAAGTTTTGCGTATTTTGTCGTCAAGAACTTTTCGCCGTTTTCCAGGTGCTGATCGATAGAAAACTCTTTTCTGTTGATGTCTGACAATATAATGAGAGGGGTTTATTGATCATAAACTACAAACGATCGCACCGGTCCCAAACTAAAATTTGGTTTTATTTAATATCATATCATAACGCGGAAGGCGAAAAAAATACTCACAATGGATCTATCGCACACAAAAATGCATGTCAAAGGTAGCTTTGTTCAGGAAAAATCAACCAGTTGAACAATGATGCAAACCAACCTCTCCGAGCATAAACCTATTCGCATTCAGTTCATAGATGAATATGCCAATTTCTGTCGCACATACCTGAGAATAGAAGTCAAACGTTGTTTTCCGTCAATGCACACCCTGCTCTCACTTCCGTCCGGATGATAAGTGACGCCTACATATGAGCATCCATGGGTACAATATTGGGTCGTCATTTGAAACCTTTTACTTACTGAACACGAGCGGCGGAATAAAGAAGTTTGTAAAGATGGAGTCGATAAGTCCAACCTGCTTAACGTCGGACCATACGATTCCTGACAATGCAAGTGATGATGTATGAGTAGAGAGGTAACTTCGAAACAAAGGATAACATACCTCGTTGGTAATCCGCTTCAAGGTCAAGAGACTCGGGCCCGTTTTTAAGCCATTCTGAAGGTACAAGAATCAGTTGTGAAAAAGTTAAGATATGTTGATAGGAGTACCAAAGAGACTCGAGATAGAATACGTCGTCGATCTACCGACTTTCAAGGGAGGAACGACCGTAGGGCTTTTATTATTTCGGGCTCGACTGTCCTCCGTCGCCTTTTGGGTCGTTGGTCTTGTCGACTTTGCTCTTACTGGGACTACAGGGGCAATAGGCTCCGTTGTTATGACTGGCCGCGGAGGTGCTGATTTAGGTGTTGGAAGGGACATTGGCGCATCGTCCTCTTCATCGCTCGACAATTCAGTCAATTCCTCCTCATCAAACGTGATGCTAAATTCCATAGGCGGCATAGCTGCTCGTAGTCGCTGAGGGGGAATATGAAATGAAAGGAGAGTGTTCAGAGATAAGAGGAATGAAGCCAGTAGAACAAAAGTCGCGGGCAAGATTGCTTTTGTATCCATATAGTACGGGGTCTCACTTTAGGAAAACCAATTTAAATTTGGCCCGCACGTAATTTCCCTCGATCGCGTCCAATTTAAGATGCACCGATCAGTCGAAAAATAGGCGCTGACGTAGCCGACATTGATTATGTCACTGCCGAAATGACAACAGAGGACGAGATTGGGATGAGAGCTTCAATGGCGATTGTGAGGTGTTTATTATCGCACAACAAAGAATCGGTTTGTTAGAACGCACAGGTGAGAAGTGCACACCTTTCTACACCAATGTATGTACTATGTGCTGGATATCGGAAGATAATCATGGTGTAGATAAGTTCGAGATATCATATTATTCATTGCAGAGTATCTGCATGAAAGGATTTCTTAGCTTCTTTAACATGTAACTAGTTCAGAATCAACATTTACTCAACTGATCTCTTCTGATAATCACAGAAAGAACCAAAAAACGTTTAGGTTGATCAGTGAATGTTGAGTATTTGTTGAATATATGAAGAAAACATAAACGTTCCAGTGCAACAGGGTGCATGTTCAACATGAGGCAGTTACTTGTGGGAATTATCTGGGTCGCATGATCACATACCACACGAAAAGAATCAATTTCGGCACATAACGGTAATCCTTGGGCACCTCAAGGAAGAGAATCGGTTTGCGATTAAACAAACAGCCCCTTTCACCAGCTTTGATGACTAAAGGCATTATTTGGCGCAGATCTGCTCAATAAACAATTTTGTCACATATCTTCTGAAGAGGGTGACCGGGGTCGTGACACATTGGAACAAACCACATGACTCACGCGGGCGCGTTTTAAACCATCACTCTAGCTTGCCTTTAGCCACAAGATATGCGGATAGAAGAGCTGGTAATCGATGGTATGCTTTTCTGTGCGCCTATTGTACACTTGAAGCTTATTCTACACTTCTCCAGGTTTCAAATCGTACCCAGTACGAACAGCAATTACGGGATGGGACCCATCTTTCAACGCCATCACTGGTCTTAATGGCTCTGGCAAATCCAACATTCTCGACGCGATTTGTTTTGTTCTAGGCATTACAAACATGTCCCAGGTACATGGAACAACTGCTTCTGCATCATGTTTTCATTCTTGACGCGTTTTGGTCTTCCAGATGCGCGCGTCAAACCAAGTGGACCTAATCTACAAGCGTGGCCAGGCTGGTGTAGTCAAAGCCAGCGTGTCAATCATCTTTGACAACTCCGACAAAGATAATAGCCCTGTTGGCTTCCAGGATCAAAAGCAAATCACTGTTACTCGTCAGGTGCGTGTACTCTTTCAAGTAGCCGACACCACTCAATTGTTATCTCTTTATTTCAGATCGCGCTGCCCAATGTGTCAAAGTATTTCCTGAATGGTCACAAATCCCAACAAGCAACTATCCAATCACTCTTTCAATCCGTTCAACTCAATATCAACAACCCAAACTTCGTGATTATGCAAGGTCGTATCACAAAGGTGATTGGGTATTTGGCGTTCTTTGTCCCTTTGCACCTTCTGACGTCTTTCACATCACAAATTTAGGTACTCAACATGCGCCCCCAAGAGATTCTCGGTATGGTCGAAGAAGCCGCCGGGACACGTATGTTCGAGGAGCGCAAAGACAAAGCCAAAAAAACGATGGGAAAGAAGGAGAAACGTGTCGAAGAGCTGCAGAACATATTGGATGAGGAAATCACCCCTAAACTCGAGAAGCTCCGCGCCGAGAAGCGATCGTACATTGCGTACCAGAAGTCCGTGAGCGAGCTGGAGCGGATAGGTCGGAAGTTGCGCGCGTACGAGTGGACAGACGGGCAGAAAAAGTTGGCCAAGTATGAGGCGGATATTTTGGCAGCGAACAAGAAACAAGACGACATCAAAACCCAGAAAATGAAAGCGCTAAAGGCAATTACGGCTGCGGAGAAAGAAATGGCAGGTGTGACAAAGAGGCGAGATGCTGAAATGAGTAAGGGCGGGAAACTCAAGAAACTGCAGGACGAAGTTACCGAACAGGGCAAAAAGGTGGCCAAAATCCGTGCACAGGCGGAAATCAAGCTCGAAACCATTAAAGAGGAGGAAAAGAAAGTCGTTACACTCGACGCTCAACTCAAAGAGGTGTGTTGCATATAACTTCATAATACGTTTACCATGCCAAATTGTCATTTTTCAGGCGAATGCGATCTACGCCAAGAAAAAGAAAGAGGTCGAAAAGGTCTCAAGCCAGTTCACAAAGATCAAGGACAAGCACACAGAGTTCGAGACAAAGCTTGCCTCTGATGAAGAGCTCTTGCAAACTCTCCTCACTGGCCTTTCCTCATCGAATGCAAAGAACAAGGGCGGAGGCTATATGGGCCAGCTCGCGGACGCGAAGGCGCGTATCGCTCAGGCTGCCTCCGAGGAGCAGCAGAACAAGGTGAAGCTCAGCATGAACGAGAAGGAACTCGCCAACCTCGAAAAGAAGATGCAGGCATTTGCTAAAGAGGCCGGGGATAACATGAAGAAACTGGAGAATGTTCAAGCTGCAGTTGAAGGCCTTGAAGGTAAGATCAAAAACTGTGGCTGGGGCGCAGAGCAGGATAGGGAATTGGAAAGGCAATTGAGAGAGGCGCGAGATTTGTGTAAAAATCTTGCAGAGGTACGATCACATTTTGTCTTTGCTCTGTAAAACTACTCACTAACACTATAAATAATAGCAACGCGAGCGAGTTAAATCCAGAATCCCTAGGCTAAACTTTGACTATGAAGACCCTACTCCTAACTTCGACCGTCGCAAAGTGAAAGGTGTAGCCGCCCAACTCATCACTCTTCCTGAAGAGCACTACAACAAAGCCACTGCTCTAGAAATCGCAGGCGGCGGTAAGCTCTTCAATGTCGTCATCGAAGACGAGAAAGTCGGCAAAGACCTCATCAAGAACGGACGCTTAAAGAAACGAGTGACTTTCATTCCTCTAAATAAAATCAACGCCCGCACTCTCGCAAACCAGGTTTGTGTCTAGATTGCGACCCCAATGACTCATTGGCTTATTTTTTTCTCTAGGAACTTCAAGCTGCCACTCGACTCGCCCCCGGCAAAGTCCGCACAGCGCTTTCTCTCGTAGGATACGAGGAGGAAGTTTCTAAAGCTATCGCCTATATCTTTAGCGACACCCTCGTTTGCGACGATCCTAATACTGCAAAGGAAGTCACCTTCAAGATTGGCGTCAAGTCCGTCACACTCGATGGGGACGTGTATGATCCTTCCGGGACCCTCAGCGGCGGGTCTGCGCCTAGCTCGACACAGACACTCATTCAGGTCCAGGAACTTATTGGTGTCGAGAACAAGTTCCGGGAGGCCCAGCATAGGCTTCAGACCCTTATGCAAGAAGAGCAGCGAACTCAGAACGCGCGCAATAATTGGAAGGGCCTCACACGTGATCTGGAGATCAAACAGCATGAACTGAAGCTTCTTCAAGAGCAAGTCGGGGGAAGCAATGCGTCTCTCGTAAGTCTTTTCGTTGCGATGCGTATCACTGCATGGACAAATCGTTAATTTTGTCGTGTTGCGTTTTTAGATCGCAGGGGAGGTCGAGAAGGTCAAGGGCATTATTGATAACCTGCGTCAGGCCCTCCAGAGTGCCAAAGACCGGCAACAGGAGGCAAAGGAGGAATGCAAAAAACTCGAGCGCGACATGGACGAGTTCAAGAACAATAAAGATGGGAAAATTGAGGAACTCAAGGTCTGCATTGCAACTGTTTGGTGAAAGTGGGATGCCGTGAGCTAACAGCAACATGTGGTTGTTCTATTATCGCGCAGGTCAATATAGCGGCGCAAAAAACCGCGCTCCAGAAGAACTCGGTGATTGTGAAGACACAGCAGAAGGAGCTTCAGGCCGCCAATATGGAGCTTGGTATGTACGCCGTATGGGCTATCTTTATCCCACTTATCCCACTCTGCCCCACTCCCTCCATCTCCGTTCATTTTGATGGCGTGCGCCACTTAACTTGCCGCTGACGTGCACCATGTGCTTTTTTCGTTTCCCTTTGTTTTTTCACAGAGCAACTCGAGAATGACATTTCCGGAGAGAAGGAGCAGCTCGAGGAAGCACGCGCTGGGATCGAAGCTTTACATCAAGAGCTTGATAAACTTGTGAACCAGGTCGCTTCCAGTGAGGTGCGTGTGTCGTCCCGTTGCTCCGTTAAATTTATGTGGCTGACGTTGCATGTGTATGTGTTGCCGTCTTCTTTGTCACTTGTCTCGATGCCTTTGACCTCGTAGGCCGAACATGCAAAAGCTGAGGAAAGGCTGCAGGAGGAGATGGCCACTTTGAGCCGCTTTGACGAAGAGCTGAAGGCATTGGACCGCGATATCAAAAAGCACAAAGAACAGATCACACAGGCTGATCTTGACACTCAGCAGCTCGATCATGATATTCAAGGCTATATGACTGAAAAGAACAAGGTTGCCCACGCCATCTCAAAGCTCGAATCTACAAATGAGTGGATTGAGACAGACAAAGAGTAAGTTGGAAACATTTCTTTTACGAAATGTAGAAGGCTAACTGAAACGTAGTCAATTTGGCAAGGAAGGAACACAGTATGACTTCAAGTCCATTGATCTCCTGGGCTTGCGTCAAAAGGCTGAGGAACTTCAAGCCATGCATGACGGTCTCAAGAAGAAGGTTAACACGAAGGTTATGAACATGATTGATAGGTGTGTTACTTTCTCGCAATCAATTCACGGATACTTGACACAAAATGTCCAGCGTCGAGAAGAAGGAAACGGACCTCAAGAAGAACATGGCAATCGTGAACGAAGATAAAACCAAGATCGAGGAGACCATCGAGGAACTCGATCGGTACAAAAGAGATGCCTTGCAGAAAACATGGGAGAAAGTTAGCAAGTTAGTCGACAGCCATGTTTATCTTGCGTGGCTATGGGACTGAGCACATGGACTCATTTTCACAGAGACTTCGGTGATATATTTGCAGAACTATTACCAGGGAACTTCGCGAAGCTGCAGCCGCCGGATGGGCAAGATCTTATGGACGGTCTGGAAGTTAAAGTCCAGCTCGGTACCGTATGGAAACAGAGTTTGACTGAACTGAGTGGAGGACAGCGGTATGTGTTCAAAAATGGAATTACTTGAAAAGCATGAAATTGACGTATCGTTTCGACAGGTCACTGATCGCTCTTTCCCTTATCATGGCTCTCCTTCAATTCAAGCCTGCACCGATGTACATCCTTGACGAAATCGATGCTGCTCTAGATTTGTCCCACACACAACACATTGGCCAGTTATTCCGCACACGGTTCAAGGGTTCGCAGTTCATTGTTGTGTCTTTGAAGGAAGGTCTCTTCACGAATGCCAACGTACTCTTCCGCGCACGTTTCCGAGATGGCACCTCGATAGTGGAAAGAACCGCTCAGCGATCGACGTCGGCGTTGTATGCCAACGGAAATGGAAACGGAGAGGACGATGAGAACCAGAATCCAAGGCGGGCACGGAGGATTGCTGGTAGTTGATGGGTGGAGGAAGTAGATGTAACGGATCCCTAATTATTTCTCGTTTGTCCATATTGCTGTGCTAATAGTGTATCATTTAAAAAGAATTGTAACCGCCATGGCGACACAGGCAAGTCCGACGTAAGGTGATAACCGCTCTCCTGAAGTAATAAGTTGAAAATTGAGTGTATGCGCGTAAGAATCATGTACGTGCCTATTCTGGCTGCCTTGAACAGTAAACCGGGGAAACTGTGACCCATAAGTTAAAGAAAAGACAAATTATAAATTCAATCATACCCGACTTTATTGCGGTCTACCATCCAAGGAGCAACGGCGCGTAGATATGTACATGTGCAAATGAATAAGAGAATCACCAATAGCAGGGATTGGAAGTTGAATAGAGCAGACTGGTTGACAAATTGACGTTAGTTGAGTGTTCGTAGTGAATAACAGATAACTTTTGGACTCACCATATCTTAGCCGTGAAGTTTGAAATGGATTGAGCTCGTGGTGACTGGACGACCTTGAGCGTCGTTGACGGTTGACACGTTGATCATGCTCATACTTGTGGCGTGGGAATTATATCTGCTACAAGCCCCTATTATTCGTCGTGATTAAAAGTTGTTCTCAACCACCGAATCGCTTTGCACCGAACTACATACATCAGAACTTCACATAAATTTTATTCAACTTTCCAGGTTATACGCAATCCTCATGTTCCTCATAAGGAAAACGGGTCTTTGTCACAAGAGATTTCAAAAGCTTTCATCTTCCAAGGGTTCTGGCAGGTTGCCAGTAAAATTCGCATCATACATCTTACCGAGCCGGAATAAACACGACGTCGGGTGCACCACCGAAACAAAGGTGGGGAAGAACCTACCTGCAACTCCCACAATTGAAAGCGCCTGATGTATTAACACACTGCATACCGAGGGCTTGGGTTCGATTTTTCCGATTTTTCGCGACGTCTGGCGATATGTACGTTTCAATTTACTGCGATTGTTCGAGGTGTTAGTTAACCCGGTGGATTTGAGAGGTCCTTGTGCTTCTCTGTATGCGTTTCTATATCGTTCGTACTCATTCAAACGTCTCATCATTACTTTTCGGCCACATGTGACGGTGCATATTGAACAGTGACTGACTTAACTAATGAAGAGGGAATAAGATATTGAAGAATATGTACGATTTTTGCTGAATTCTCCATTCTTCAAGTTCCAATCATTTATTCTGGATCCTGAGGTTGCCTAGATGTGGCCTTTCTCACACACACACTGCACACGACATTATTAGCATGCGTGAGTAGTGGGTAGGCGTGAGTGCGGGCATCTGTTCACACTGCCGGCGCTTAGATTGAAAAGCCCTATCGACAATATAGCGAAGGCCACATGAATCTCTTGTCAAGCGGATATCTGCATGTGGCTTGCATTTATCGTTTACGGCATGGAATTCAATGGCAAATCTAGTAGAAAAGTCCCTACCGTCCCGCCAAGCCCTTAAATCAAATCTATTTTTAGATCTCCATATGTGACGTTTTCAATTCAGCTCGCCAACAGTTTGCTTTCGGATAGCATTTGTCCTGTTCCTCTTATCGGAGGATATCTATGCATGCGACGTCAAGTTTAAATCTAGGGGTAAAATCAGCATGTGCATCTACTCCCCTGCAACAGCCTGTAACCCAGGTCTGGAGCAAGTATCATCTGATATAATAGTTTCCGATATGTTGCCCTACTCTCTTTTCACATTGGACGACACGGTATCTTCAATAAGAGTAATTTAAATTTATCGGAGTTCGGTCCTAGCAGTAGCTCCTTCTTCTTACTGCCCCACAATTAATTTTATGGACACATAAACGGGACTCACAAAATCTTCCGCGTTGAGGCACAGGCCATAATTAGATTATTATTTAGAGCCGGTTTAAGAGAAAAATAGTATCCCTCAGAGGAAACGACTGTTAGTTTTCGCTTCTTTTCTTCTCAAGTCAGGTACAGCTTTTTACGCAGCACTTGACAAATTGTAGGATTCTCCGCCGGCAAGTCATGCATGTAGTATTCGTTCAAGACTCTCACACACAAATATGTTGACTGATAGCTGACAATGCTAAATCTTGTTCCCGTCATATTGGACGTATTCGCCAGTATCTTCCGACTCTTTTGATGGACAGAATGAGCATAATGAGTGCCAATGAATTTCACACCTGATTGCATGACAGCAGTGCAGTTCAAAGGTCTAGTTGTTACCCAGAACTGATGATACCCAAGATATTTCACATCGATACATGGACGACTCAATACAAAAGTCAAGCCACGCCCCTTGGATTGAAGTTCTAGTTCTCCGAGTCGGTGAAAATACAAAGGTGAGACAAAGGTGAGGAAAAATATGAATTACAAGTTGACCAGATCATGCTACCCCTCTCTATTTCCCACTATCTCTGAGGGCCAATAAGAAGGGTTCAGACATAATAATGAAGCTGAGGACATGACATACAAAAAGGAATCCTTTAAAGTTGTCAAGTCCATGAACATATGGAGATAAAATCTAAGTTGTGTTCAACAATGTTTGTTTGTGTTTTTGTTTAATCGCAAGATACGATCAATGAAGAATCCTGCTTCCTTTTGATGCGGGTTTAACACAAACCATGTGCACCTCCATGTCGTGTGCAGTTTGAGGTGGTAAATCGGTTCACTCCTCTCCCTCCTCGTGATGGCTGCTATGTTTTTGGAGCATACTAGACCCCATTGACGTCTTTCCTCTCCGAGAAATTCAGACGCGACTTTCGGCAATTCTCCACAAGTAGTCAAAATGAATCGTCTCCGAGAATTTCGAACTCGTTTCCACGAAGTCTTCCTGCCGTTGTTTAAACACAGCATTCAACGTTTGAAAACAGTTAGATCTCAGAAGTTGTTCGAGTGACTATTGTTATCTCTTCGATTTCTTCGAATGTAGTCTATCCAAGGTAGAAGTTGCTGTTCTCTTCCTACCTACTGACTTATCATATCTATAGGGACTTCTTTTCTCCTTAAGAATGTCACAAATAACCCCGAGGGATAGCTAAACCGATATTCCGACACAAATGCTAAAGTGTCCATGAGTGCAGTTGTCGCTTAATTGAGACCGTCCGCGAGGTAACGGAGAAAATGGATGAGGCTCCATTCGTTCATTGGAGCTAACACCATGTTTTGAGTTCCTGAAGGCGTGTAACCAAATGTCTGCCACTATGTCAACACAATTTCAATGCAGATTCTTCTTCCGAATGAAGATCTCGCCACATCGATGTACATTGGGTTCTTATCTTAGAATCCACATGCTTGACTTCCTCGTTTCTCTTTAAGTAGCCCGATGCTTCGACAATTCTGCAAGCTTGCGTTGCTTCAGCTCCCAGTATGTCTCTCTCCAAAGACACCAAGCAAGAGAGCCAGCCCTCCGACATCGAGAAACTCGGTGGCGATCCGGGTGAGTCCCCTTCCGCTCCAATACTGCACCTTAACAATACTGACAACCTATACAGCCCATATTGCGGAGCTTGCCTTGCCCGACTTCGATGACCCCAACATCGACAAGAATGAGGCGCTTGCTGGAATCTTGGAGGACGATTCGCCATACCCGGAAGTTCGGTCTGCCGTAGCTAACACTGATGACCCCAGCATTCCTTGCAACACTTTCCGTGCTTGGGTACTTGGACTCGTCTGGGCTATTATCATCCCTGGGCTCAACCAGTTTTTCTTCTTCCGTTATCCTTCCGTCACTGTTACAGGGGTAAGTTTTCTCTTAGCTCATTTTATACCACATCTAATTAGTTGTCAAGATTGTTGGCCAACTGTTAATCTTCCCTCTAGGAAGAGCATGGGCTCGCCTCCTTCCAAACGTAAAGATATTTGGTGTCGAAATTAACCCAGGTCCCTTCACCATCAAGGAGCACGTACTTTCTACAATCATGGCCTCTGTCGGTTATTCCAGTGCCTATGCCACGGACATTGTCGCTGTCCAGAGAGTATACTACAACCAAACATTCAATTTCAGCTGTAAGTCTAATTATTTTATCTTGCGGTTCCATTCTTACCGTATCATTGTTAGACCAATGGATGGTTGTTATGTCGACCCAGCTTATTGGGTTCTCTGTTGGAGGTATTGCTCGACGATTCTTGGTCCAACCCCCGTCGATGAGTAAGTACACTATTTAAAGCAATAAATCAGTACTCATCATCAATTCCACTAGTCTGGCCTACCAATCTGGTTACATGCGCACTTTTCAATACCTTGCATGCCCAAACATATGCTGGTGTGGGTAACCGCGGGGGTATCAGCCGAGAGCGTTTCTTCTTCTACGCTTTCGCCGCCTCTGCTATTTGGTACCTTCTCCCCGGATATCTCTTCCAGGCTCTCAGCTACTTCTCTTGGGTATGCTGGATTGCCCCCGACAATGTTCCTCTGAACGAGATGTTCGGTTATGTCCACGGTATGGGTATGAGTCTCATTACTTTCGACTGGGCCCAGATTGCGTACATTGGATCTCCCCTTGCAACGCCTTGGTGGGCTGAAGCCAACATCGTCGCTGGATTCGTATTCTTCTTCTGGTTTCTCACACCCGTTCTCCACGTAAGCATTATTTTAATATTTGATCAATTTATTAGTGACATTCTATATTGTTACACAGTTTACCAACACCTGGAGCAGCAAGTATATGCCCATCTCTTCTCGTGGATCCTTCGATAACACTGGCAGCACCTACAACGTCACCAGGATCACCAACCCAGACACGACTTTCAACCAAGAGGAATATGATGCCTATAGCCCTTTGTTCATCTCTACCACCTTTGCCATTTCTTACGGCCTGTCGTTTGCTTCGATCACGGCCACCCTCACCCACGCATTCCTGTATTTCCGCAAGCAAATTTGGACTCAGGCTCGCCGTGCTATGCATGAACAGCCAGATATCCATGCTCGTTTGATGTCACATTATCCCCAGGTCCCTGAATGGTGGTATGCTGTAATCTTCGGTATGTGCTTCTGCTTTTTGTTGATATCATAATTCTAACAAATCGGTTTCTCAGTTGTCATGTTCGTATTTGGTGTTGTCTCTATTGAAGTTTGGGAGACTAAATTCCCTGTGTATGTTCAGTTTATGTGCAAATAATTTTATTCTGACGCTCTGCTTCAGCCAATGGTTCATCCTTGCTCTCGTGATTGCCTTCTTCTACGTTATTCCCATTGGAATGATTCAGGCCATTACGAATCAACAAGTCGGTCTCAACGTCATCACAGAGTTGATCATTGGTTACGGTCTTCCTGGTCGCCCTGTCGCCATGATGATGTTCAAGACTTGGGGTTACATTACCATGGCTCAGGCACTGACATTCACGTCCGACTTCAAGCTTGGCCATTACATGAAGATTCCTCCCAGGTATGTTTGCCGTTTCTATCGGTGTGCTTGGTATACTCGGTAGACTTACGCATTGATGTTATTTAGGGCAATGTTCTGGGGTCAGGTTGTTGCAACCGTCATTGCTGGAACTGTTCAACTGGGTGTTCAAGCGTGGATGTTCACCAACATCCCTGACATGTGCACACCTGGCCAGAAGGATGGCTTCATTTGCCCCAGCACAGAGACCTTCGGCACCGCCAGTGTTATTTGGGGAGTTATTGGACCTGCTAGGCAATTCTCCAAGGGCCAGATCTACTATGGTATGTGGTCAAGATAGTCGTCCTTTTTTGTTTAGTCAACTGACATTTATCTCAGCGCTCTGCCTTTTCTTCATCGTTGGCATTGTGTGCCCAGTCATCACTTATCTCCTGAGCCTGAAGTTCCCCAACAGCTGGCTCCGCTACCTCAAGTATGTTTTTCTTTTATTCCTTGCACTGTGCTTTCCTGACATGCCTTCAGCTTCCCTGTTATCTTTTCCGGCACTGGTCTCATTCCTCCCGCGAGTGCCGTCAACTACGTACCTTGGGCAATTGTTGGATTCATCTTCCAATACGTCATCCGAAGGCGCCACTTCTCATGGTGGACTAAATACAATTATGTCCTCTCTGCTGCTCTCGACTCTGGTGTTGCTGTTAGCGCGGTCCTTATTTTCTTCATTCTACAATATCCCAAAAACGGTTCCATCGGTATTGGTCTTCAGAACTGGTGGGGAAATACGTGAGTACCGGTTCTTACTGTTTGGTGATCATTAGTTGTTTAAATTTTCTTTCTTTTAGCGTCATGTGGAATACTGCAGATGGTACATCCAAAACACTGCTGACAGTAGCAGACGGCGAGTTCTTTGGGTGTGTAGTCATTTTTTAATTTGCTCGAGTGTTAATTACTAATTTGTTGCCGCGACACCAGACCTAGGACCTGGCATTGATTTTCATCCGACTCAGAATCCCCTCTCTCGCCTTGCGATACACACATGCTTTCACGCTGTTATTCATGTAGTTAATGTTCTGTATAATAGTTATGACACAGATGTAAAAGCACGCTTTGCTATGCTAAATTGATTTTTTTATCTTTGGGTAAACCACACTGCCAACAAGATTCAATTTGGCGCCCATAGTGCCGGCGCGGCGCATGAATTTGTGGATCTGAATAATTGACAAACACGGCAAATGTTTGGGAAAATAGCCGGCAGCTGGTCTTCACAAAGCGTGATACAGCAAGCTATGATGGTGTTTCAACTTCAAACTTTGGAGAAGATCACTTTTCTCAATTGAAGCTCATAGGCAGTGTCCGTCGTGATGGGCGCCATCAAATGCTTTGTCACCCATCTGTTAACCGAATGACTGTCCGTTACTGTTGGAGGAAATGGATTCCCGAGTTCCTCGAGTTGACCTCGTACCCTCATCGGCACCCCCAACCACACTCCGTCTGCAGGCCAGCGGAGTATCGCATCGAGCATCGACAAAATCTACATATCATAAAAACCTTCAGTAACGCCATTAGGACGCATTTGACTCTTTCATCGTTCGTCAAGTGTAACGAAATAGTCCTGGGCTCCCTGGTATCATTAGTTGAGCTTGTTAAAGCCTTTGGAACATGATTGATAGTGCGTACATTCAAACGGTTTTTCTTTCGGTCAACCAAGATTAAACTGGTTTGCTTCTTCTTCTAGATTCTGCTGTTTTATTATCTTTGGGATTGCTTGCTTTCTCGTCGTTGCCGACGACTAATGCTGCACTTAGTTGGTCCATTTGTACGAAAGACGAGTAAGTCGAGTCTTCACTTTTCCATCGCTGCTTCTGGTGTGTCATGCCATGGGCGGTCATATCTTGATTCGTTCTGGAGGTTGGGAGTGTATCAATTTACTCTCTGTGGCGGTGTTTTACTTCCTTTTACCAATCGTTGTTCATGTGGCTTACTGACAAGCTTCATTTAAAAGGTCAGGCAAACAGACGTGCAAAGATCGAGTCCCGAGAGGTATCCGGATCGCGATTGCTATTACTTGTCGTAAGTTTGATGTCACTGACCCTGCTTGAAAGTGGTGGTTAATCAGTTTTTGTTGATGATCCAGTTCTGGTATTGGTCCTGCTTGCCACGCTCGTGATATGTGTCATTCGAAATAGAAGAAGATCGGAGGCTTCGGAGAGGGAATATAATGTCGAAGCTAGTCAAGTAGATGGCCCTCCTACTATAATTGCGACGGAGTACAATCCCACCTCCGGTCCTTCCAGAGTGTACAGCGGAAACAAGAGTCCCTACTCTGGAGGTGCGGACGGCCGCATGAGCCCTCAGCCCCCGATGAGCGGGCCCATGTACCCTGCGACAGCTCAACACTACAGCAATTATAAACCGCACAGCATCAATCAAAACCACACTGCTCCCCATTCACAGGTTACTTTCCCAGACGCCTATCCCTTTACGGGCTACTCGAATGTACGTTGATATTGGCTATGTTCTGGACAAGCGTCGATGCTGACGCCGATTTCATAGTCCATGGGACCACCGAAAACTGCCTTCGTCAGTGGCGGATTCCCTAGACCACTCCTAGCTGGCGACAGGCTCAAGGACAGAATTAAGGAGCGCCCCGCTTCCATTTCGTCACTGACTACAACCGTGCCAGCTCCGGCTTATAGGGCTTGATAAACCAGTGATGTGAAGCCGATTCAGCCTGTTGTCGGAGCGATGTTTATGCCGTTGCACTGTTCAGGGCAGGACTCTAGACAGACGCCTTGGTCCGATGCCTGTTCTATGATCTATCTGTACATCAATAGCATGTAGATATGGAACAAGTTATTTTGACACCATCAGGGAATTGCTTATTCTTAAGTGAAGGCTGGGTTCATACCAGGTTTACGGAGTGACGACATGCCACACAGGTGATAGTATATATGATTTGTGGAACAAGAGCATTCTGTGAAGATTTTCTTTTTGCCGTTCCGCGAGAGATTTTTTCATTTGTCGGTTGAAAGGGATATCAGGGCAGACGGTATTTGCCGAAGCCCCCTGATCTGTCGTTGTTAACAACGCTCTCAGTTCTTGTTGCCCACCCTCTCATCGTACAACCCGATGCCCAGCCTATTTTCTCGTACTCGCACAACCTCGACACCACAGAAGCGACATAATCTACCCGCCGACGAGAACTATGGACTAGGGTCCTCCGATGAGTTTGGAAGGGTCAACAGCCGTCTTTCCAACCGCGGCGTCACCCTAGGCACGCCTTCCAAAAAGGACAAGAAGAAGGACCAAAAATTTCAGAAAACCTTTCCCTCTGGTCGGGAAGAGTCTGAGCAGCCTCTGGATCCACAGTTTCCAGATGGCGCTTTTCTACCCTTAAACCTCGAAAAACCTCGAAACGACAATGCTTCAGAATACCATAAAGAACACGATTACGGGTACCTATCGTATGAACGACACGTGGTGTTGGGTATCGAGCAGGTCGAGAGGCTGGTAGAGGTTGTAGCGGAGGAACTGGAGACTCGCGGTGGGATAACGACCCCCTTCATTTTTTCTACGACCGCCCTGGACATATCGTCATCTGCAATCAAACGTCTGATTCGCAGTTTCATTGGTTCCTGTGAATCTTTCTCTGGTCAGAAAGCCCAGGAGGCGGAGGCAAAGTGGAGGGAAGAAGCAAGATTTGCAGGTCCTCATGAATTGGGGATGTGTCTGCGATGGGGACTGGCTCGTGTCATCAGATCTGTTGGTGGTCAGGACGTCCGTGGTTTGGTCTCATGGGAACACTACGTTGAGTTCCGCGAATCAGAGGCAGGTATGTGGAATCCCCTTACATGTCGCCTTTTTTCTGTGGCATGGTGTGCCACCAGACGATAGGCTAATCTCTACTCTCCATAGCACTTCAATACCCTCCAATACATTTTGCCACACATTTCCTGCCACCTTTACCGCCCCCTCTTCAAGCCATTATCGTCCGACTTCTCGACTTGCTTTCTCGACTAGTCGCCAATAGTACTTCATCAGGGCATACACCCCCAACACTTTCGCCGCTCTTTGGCCCTCTTTTCTTTGGCCTTGGCCCCGCCACGCTTGCTTTCCATCATGCATACATTCATTACTTACGCGCTGTCAGCGCCATGGAACATCTCATTCTTTCTTTCGTCCGATGGAAAGACACCCCTCGGGTGCTACAGACTTCAAATCCTTCCGCCAGCGCAGCGTCTCTGGGAGTTCCTGTCAGGCTCAAAGAGTGGATTAAGGGATACCCCTCCATGCTGCCCGATATCCAGCAAAAGAAGCCTCAGCCTCGCAGAGGTGCCCGTACCGTTCGCGTCACTAGTGTACGCAGAAACGTCAGGATGTATTCTCCGGATCTTGTCAAAACTGCATCTACATGGGCATACAGACCACCGGGATCAAATGTTAGCAATGGTCTCGCCAATTCGAAGGAATGGGACAGAATTGCACCCGCTACATTAAAGTTGGCTCCTCGTTACTCGGAAGGATACAAGAAGAGGATGGACATGCCAGCCAACTTCAATCCAGATATTTCGCCGGGTGCTGCTATAAACATGAGTCCATCCCAGTCAACCTCATCATATCTATCTACTACTTCAACTTCCACGGGCAACAGTTCCCTTCTTCCGACATCAGATTATTTCGGCCTCAGTGGTGTTCGAGAAGGTGAAGATAAGTTTAGGAGTCTCACGGATCTGAAATGGGGTGAATTCGAGTCTATGGGATTCGGCGGTCTTGGGGACGAGAAGAAACTTCAGTTTGACCTGACAGAGTCTGCAAGAACAGTGCGTCATATTTTATCTTGAATTACGGCATCTTTTATTCATTAATTTACAGGAACGCTCGGCTAAACGGCAGACGTTGTCCTGGAACGACTTTTCTTCTGCAGGGTTCTCCCGCATGGATGCCCCTTTAAGTGCTACTCTCCAATTCAGCACACCTCTGACACATACCATCTCGTCATGGCCAGCACAAAGCGCTGAAATGACCAAGAAATTAAAGAAAACACAGAAGCAATTGCCAGCATTCGGTTGGGACACTGAGCCTGTTATTGGGACCGAGGAAGTCATTGAAGAAGCGTTTCTGGACGTATTCTGCGATCTCATCTATGGTGGCGGTTGGATGGATCTTGAAAGGGGTGAGATGCTTGACAGAGACTGCAATTGGGCTTTGGTGAGTTTGTCTTTTTCATTTGGTATGTGAATATCTTTATTAATAACTCATACGTTATTCGTTTAGGTCGAATACAAGTCTTTGCCGCCTTCTCGGACGACAGCTTCTGGCGGTGCAGATCCTCGTACATCGACAGCTCTTCTTTTGTTCGAGGAATTTGTTCCATTGGAATATCGTGAGCAACTAGCGATCAAATCATCCAACCGCCGACGTTTGCCGTCTCTTTTCTCTACATCGAACAAGAAGACCTGGAAACAGGCACCGACTCTTAATGGTCGTCCCTATGTCGTTGGGCATGTTCCACATAGCCCTTCTATTCGTGAAGTTGAATTCGAAGGTTTACTTCATGGCACAACTTCCACCAAAGTTCTATCACTCAATCCAAAGGCTTCACGTTTGCAAACTCCAGTAACTACCGCTCCGCCTCCCTTACCTGTTCCTCATGCAACTCAAGCCCCCGTTGTAAAGACGGTACCGGCGCCCACAGTTAAAGCTGAATCCGAGGCACATGCTGCACCGAAGAGCGACGAGATGCATTCCGACTCTACAACATCACCGTCCGTGAAGAAATCGTTGTTTAGACTTCCAACGACGCCCGGCTCGAATCGAAGGTCAATGATCCCAGCTGCCTATTCAAGCGTTGATTTTGAAACCAGAATGGCCAGCTATAGTGACGATGACGAAAATGTCAATCCAAATGAACCAGAAGACGTCAAGCAGAAGCGACGTGAATCGAGCGCGGACGCCTGGGTTGACATCTTGGTGGGGAGTCAGAGCCGGAGGATGGGGGGCCAGGAGGCTGAGTTCTCGGACAGAAAACGTGGGCAAGGTAGTAAGCCTTTGGATCCTGACGATGCTAGTCTGGAGGTAGCTCAGGTTCTTGCTGCTGTTCAAAACCGTGCTCCGTCTCCTTCGAGTGTGATGGAGCGTGTCGACCAGGATTATGGCATGGACCATCATCTCTCGGATGATTATGATATTGACGAGGTTGAGACGGTTCCTAGAACCAGCAATGTTGAAGAAGACTATGACAGCGAGTCGGGCCTTGCCTACGATGATTCCGAGATGGATCATGGAGACCAACCGCAATCCGCAGTTTTAAGTGCCCTTCAAGCTGCCAGAAACCAACGCCGTCTGGGTTATTTCGACCTCCATCCTGAAAGACGGAATGCTACACAGTCCATGATTGATGAAGACAATCTTCGAGCGAAACTTTCCAACAATGACAGCGAAGATGAAGATGAAGAAGAAGGACAAGTGCACAATATTGCTGAAATTCGACCACTTCCCGTTCCACCTGTCGCACCTGTTGCTCAGCCAACCATCCAGCAGCCTAGTCCTCAGGCCCCGGTCAGATCAACCGTTGCAACTCTCAATCGGTTACAGGATCTGAAATTAGACAATGGTGCAGCTCCTGCGGTTAATAATGGCCTCCCATCGACGCCAAGTAAAACCGCAGCTCTCATCGAAATGTACCGGGAGCGTGAGCGTGGCGGTTCTCCAAAGACCAACCCCATCAACGTTGTCCCTGTCGTCATCGCCCCCCTTGCTCCCTCCCGTCTTCCCGTCCGCACAGCTTCTTTGCCTAAAGAAAGCTCCCTCACGGCCACACCTTCCCCCAAAGTTTCACCAAGGCCGTCACCTTCTGAATCGTTAGCAATAGATCTTCCTCGCATCCCTCTTGAAGAGACTGGGCGAAGCAGCCCTGGTCGCTATCAACACGGTGCCCCCCTCCAGAACGTCATCGAAGAAGACGAGGAGTAGAAAGGATATAAATCAAGATATTACACATTCAAAGTTAAATCTCCTCTCTGTTGCAAATTTTGATTATATGTGTGTGTTTCTTTTCAGCTTCTGACCTGTCTGTTTTCTTTTTATGTTCTGATCGCTTTCCCGTATATACCACTTTTCACCGTAATATTGATACCTGGGCTCGCGAGCTGGATAACCGAAATGCCTCCAACTGCTACTTACAACTGCTTCATACGTACACACGACACATTCCTTTCAAACTTCCAACCAACCACTCCCTATTACTATTTACTATGTTTTCAACAACCTATCATCTATGCTTTTCCTTTCTTGTTTACTAACATGTCACTTTCTTTCTCTTTCTCGTCCTTCCTTGGGCATGCTACCATCAGTCTTTCTACTAAACCGGTTTGCAATTAACACACTTTGTACATCCCATTTTTTCATGGAAATAATTTATAAATCGGTAATTTAATATCGAGTATGTTAACACTTGCCTGTTGTCGTCAGAGTTCCGGGATACCTGCGAATAGAAAGATCTGTACAATACTGTGCAGAGAAAAGAAGAAGAAAAAGTCGTACGCCACATATCAGCTTACCCAGAATTGTTTTATTAGCACAAATCTCCCACTGTAGCCGCCATTGTCGGTCAAACCAAGTCCAGCTGTCAAATGCACGATGGAATAATCTGAGGCACAAATTCGTTGCATCCTTTCACGAAATTGTGGCATTTCAGTGTAATAGATAACTCTCTACGGGTGCAATGAGAAGAACATACTCAATATACAACATTTACTAATGCATCTACTACATAGCCCACAGGAGATGTGCTTTGCTCCGTATCTCAGAGACCAAGCTTTGCTATAGAGATGGGGTGAAGTAGGAGAACTAAAAGGCGGTCATCGGAGGGTCGAATAGAGGGCTAACGGTGAATTGGGGATGTATGGCATAGCATGCTACAGATTATAACGTTCCTATCGTGCGAATGTGAAGGTTGAAATATGACAGTAATAGTAGAGGAATTTTGGGAGGCTGGGCGTATGAAGAGAATGTAGATTTGTCTTCGTATTCTTCGATGTCTGATTCGTTATCTTCCCCAGAGCCGTGATTCAGGCGGGAATGTTTTTTTTTGTAGACCGGCAAAGGCGCAGAATGCTCGTAGGAAGCGTATTATCACCTTCGTGCCGTGTTTGGGGGTTGATATGCAAAAGTAGTAGGTGTTCTGAGGCCTGACCTCTTCCCGGGCGCAGATACATCACATTATAAATTGAAGGGCCGTCGGAAGCTCCCTGCGAACGCGTAAAGGATGATCCTACTACCAGATACTTTGCGTGCCGCCGTGCCTTTCTGAAATATCGGATGGACTTGCGTTGAGTGTCGGAGATTAAGAGAAGGAGGGAATGCTACTGGCTGTGTGCAAACCCACTAGTTTTCGTCCATTTGCGTGTCCGAGTCTATATTTTAGGGTCTTTGTGAAAAGTTGGACGATTTTGAGTGAAATATATGCATACAAGCTTGGGCTGGCCTTAAACTTGGGTCGAAGATCGGTGGAAGGACTGTGGAGAACCGAGTGGTCGGCGAAGAAGCACATGCGGTTGATTTGACGGTGCGTCTGTGAGTTCAAGTCTTATTCCGTTGCCTCCGTCATTAGACAGGCTATTTTCCCCTTGAAGTTTGGGCGTGTCCTGTCGGGTTAAATACAACATGGAGCTCCTTCGTGAGGTGAGATTCTGATGATTTGGAATTCGTATGAGAGTGATGCATTTGGGCTAGGGTCTGCGATCCGATGAGGAATTCTGCAATGCCAAGCTTGGACAGTCAGATGGCGAGCGTTTTGATTTAGTTGGCGTCTCACATCGATTCCTGAGCAACGGTCGGCTGACGAGGTTTTCTCAGACCTTTTCCACAATGTTGGGCAGCGTAGAGTATTTCGGATGTGGCGCAGGAATGGAATCGTGTTGCAACAGTTGCATGAACACTATTGGCCAGAATTTTAATGCGGGTGTTCTAGAAATCATATCTTTGAGCTGCTTTACGGTCTAGAGGTAGCCGTTTTTGTTGCGATTTTGGTTTCATAATGACATATCTATTAGCTTGAGAAAGTGAAGTACAGCTACGCACGAAAAGAAAGGCGTTTGGTGTAACAAAATTGTCACTGGACGCCATGTGCCTGTTTCGCTGTGACCTGGGTTGCGAACTTCGCCCAACATGTCAGCCACTTACCCAAGGTCCTATGTCCAGTGACCGCTTGTTCATGCGCTATACAACCTTCGAGAACGTTTATTCATGGTCACTGTGCACGATGTGGAGTGATCAGGCCTATAAATGGGGGCCAGACTCCTCGACCACTCTTCGCCTTCGGTCTGGAAACTAGATCACCATGAGAGGGCATCGGGTAGGGAATCAGGATGGTGTGGAATCTGTAGAACTTTGAAAAGCGTCAAGAGGTAAGGACCATTATTGCCCATACATATATGCAACTTACCTGAAACCCCCAACGCTACAACGTTGGATGAGCGACGATTCTTGGTCCTCTTTGAGATCGTAGCGCACGCACACCGGCCCAGATCACCCATTGCGAACCCATCCATCCAATGGCAGACACTCTCATGCCCGTGTTGTCCTTTACACTGACCATTGTATCAATGCAAAGTGGCAAAGGACATTACCATGGGAATGGAGAATGTCTGCCTATGATTGCAGCATGGTAATTAGGCAATGGTCTAGGTCTCATCTCACCCCATGACAATCTTTGTGGCTCCCTATTAGCACATATTGTGAACTACACCAACTATTGAGCAGGTTATTGATGGTTATTCCTGTGAGTAGTCTTTGAGTGGTTTAGTTGTGGCCCCACTGATGCCAGGCCAGCACTTTTGTTGCATCGAGAATGCAGCTGGATGCTAGGCACCAATGCATCCATGTTATCAGTGTGACAAGATTCGGTCAGCCTCTTCCATACAGACTCCCATCCATTGTAAAGCTTCTGCTGTACCGGAAGTTGTGATGCACAAGATATGCTCTGGGTCCCGCTGCAGAAGCTAAGGTCACTGCTGAGAACCCTCACCAACCGGGTGCCCGCCACTCGAGGAAGCTTTGTTTGCCGCCTATTGGAACCTACTGTGCGCGTGGCACTCAAAACAAGAAAAAAACGTTAATAATCGCTTGCGGTGAGCACCTTGAATTGCATATGCTGTAAACGTACATTTCTTGACAATATCTAATATCGGAACTCACCCGACTTTAATTGATAGTTGTGAAGGAGGATTATATCTCATCAACACCTTTAAGTCTATTGTTTCTCGAGACGGAGGTCCAGACAACATACCCCTACGTGTGGTAAGTATTATCAGCTATAGTTGTTTTCGGTATACCATTTGTTAGACCTTTGACCGCTGAGCGCTGAAACCCACCAAATATCGACCAGCAATCATGGCAAAGCAGCACACAAACTGGACGGCGGCAGCTAAGCTGCATGCTATGACCGCCAAAACCAGCCACCTAGGTCGGCTCCATCAACGCCTGCAAGGTTGAGCTTGTGTGCAATGTAATGGTGAACAGTACCATATCGAGTATGACTGACGAGTTGTGACGGCGGATAATATCCTTCTTCGACTATGACAGCTCGTCCATTGCCTCAACAACCTTTTGGATTTCGAGGGAGTCTTTGTGAATATTATGACCGCCAAATTCAGCCCCCTTGGTTGGCTTCATCAACGCCTGCAAGGTTGAGCTTTAGTGCAATGTAATGATGAACGCTATCGTGTCGAGTATAACTGACGAGCTGTAAAGGCGGAAAACTTCCTTCTTCGACTCTAATAGCCCATCCATTGCCTCAAACGCCTTTCGGTCTTCGAAGTTGTCTTTGTGAGCTGACGCTGCTCCTCTACGAAAAACCAGATTGACATGGCGTTTCCAGATATTGGAGAGCTGGCTCATTGTCTCGATATCGAATCGTACTGAAGGGCATTTCTAAAGGATCATGTGGGCGAGTGAATTTCTATCTACGCTGATGCGAGTCATTGTATAACATGCCTATTCATTCCTCTGCAAGGCCGCCTCCTAATCCTCCAGGTTGTTCCAATCACACCTCCGCTATGTCTTGTTTCGCCACCTAGAACACTGCCTGGCGGTGGCAGTAAATATAATACTAGGTCGACAACAGTAAGGTGCGTCCACTTTGATTTCTTGATCATTGGTTGCAAGACTCCGATGAATGGCGTTGTAGTATTTCAATGACGAGCGACGAGGACGATGTAACAAGAAGGTTATCTAGTGAATGAAGGGATGTTGGTCGACCGTGGAGGATTGCCTGCCGAACGGAGGGTGGAGTATTGCGGCTTGCAGTAACTGGGTTTGCCGAAATGGACCCCAACTTCCGTTACTATTTCCCACTCTCCTTCAAACTCAAGGCCTTTTCTAATAACATGACTTGAAAGCCTTGCCTTAACAATATGGTTAACAGTAATATTCGTCTAGAACACTCATTTCTATGGCAAACCAGAGCGAGAACCGCAAGTCATATTTTTTCAATCAATCGGCGGCCAATCTACTGCCCCAATTGCCAGGATTTACCGCAAAGTACACTCCGGTATCGCCATTTTAACACGGTACACTCTATCTCAAAAATTACACTGCACGCAGCGTATTACTTGCGGCTTGGCATAATACTCCCAATACTCCACAGTCGCATCCAAGCGCTCCCGCCATCAAGCGTCATGCTTTCCAGTTAGCGTCGACTCCTTCCACTGGTCATAACTATCGTCATTGACAAGAAGTTTCGAATACTGTGGAATTAATTGGGCCCGGTATAATATTGAAAAATCGAGTGGTGGCAAACGTCCGAAGGGTATTCGACGCCGCAAAATCAAACCTGACCAATCTGTTTGTGGAATCTAGAAAAAACGTGATCTTAAGGGTACTCCCTTGCTACAAATTATCCTTGTCGTCAGTATTATCTTGCAGTCATTAATGACGTGCTTACTGAAAATGTCCAGGCAGTAACAGGTCCGTATATATCGTCATGTTGAATTCCCTCAAACACTGCATTCGATTGTGACAAAAAATTCTCCGGGAAAAGCTGGACAAAAGGCTCGACGCTAAGTATACGTCAACGTCAATTCCATATTGATTACAGGAACCCAAAGTTGAATGGACGAACAAAAAGGAAGAGCATACAGGCTCCGTTGCTCCGCCTACGAAGGACATAATGGAATTGGAGACTTGTGTACCATTCGCTGTGGTGTTTTTGAAGTCGAATAAGCTAACTTCCAATGACCCATCCGCCGCTCCATCTACACGTATTTTTTGCTGGCTAGGGCTTACGTATATCTAAAGGAAATAATGAATTTTTCGAATAGGGGTTTCAATAATGCGCTCACAAAACCGCTGACTATATGATTTACGTTGACGTCGAATTTATGCTATAGAAATGGGATAGGTCAGCTCTCTTAACGGATGTCGTATGGGGTGTTCTGACCTGCATATAGTTGGCGCGGAACTCATTCGTTATATTCGGAGGAGTTGGATTGACAAAGTCCGAGGAATAAAATTTTTGAATAGGTGCGATAGGACTGTTTCCGCTGTTCTGTGCACAGACTGCGGTGCTGAACACTACCACAAAAGAGATAAAATACGACAACATTGCGTGGTGCTTGACAAAGGATCTAATTAATAGTGAAAGAGGTGGAATCTGGGTGGATAATGTCTCCCTTTCAACGACTAGTCACTCTTTTTTTAAGGTCTAGCAGGTGTTTCGAAATTGCGTGCATGGGCAAGACCGTGTTCTCCCAGCGCTTGACGCGTACAGCCATTTTTTGGGCACTTATGCCGGTGAGTTGTCACCGACCGCAGTCTCTTCGTAGACCTCAAGAGGCTTCATCATCTCTAACGGATTGTTGTCAACGGCGCAGTCCGTCATTTGGTGCCGGTATTTTGAGCACCGTTGTCGCTCCCTACAGGCCTCACAGTGCACAAAGAGCTACGTTCGATGGCTGTCAACTATCAACCGGTTGTTCTTACTGCGTTGCAACGTCGCAGATAAGGAATGCTGCGACAATTATGATCGATGGGCGGCACTACTCATACTCAGTCATAGGTACAGTGTAACCAATAAATAAAAATATAGTATTAATTTGGTGGTGGTTGTACAGATGCATTGACGAACCTCATCTAACTTCAAGTGAACATACAGATACAGATATATTAACACAAGGTGATGGCTAGGTGGCTGATGATACAGAGTTGCGCGTCGTGTGGAAATTGGATATAGGTACAGTGAGGATTAGGTGCGTCTGCTATGCTGATTCGTGTCGTCGTCGTATACCGTCAAGAAAGGGTCGTGAGGAAGGCGTGGGGATTGAAAACAAATCATTTCTCGCTCAGGTCCGGTAACTCGAATGGTATCTGGTTCTGCTCCCCGTAAAACTGTCGCTCAAGTTCCTCCATCTGCTTTCTCATGTTTTCCAGGTCTGACGTATCCACGGGCGTGGCAAAATCCTCGAGCTCAGACGCAGTTTCGGGAACAAAGATATTGTCTGGAGATATCTCCCAACTCCCCAGCTCCATAAGCTGTTCGTCGGTAAGATTCCAGGTCATGTCACCTTCGAAGCTAGGAAACTTGTCCAAGATGGTGTCTGTACTCATTTGCACGTCGGAAGAATCCTGTGTGGGATAGAGTCTAGGGAATTCAGATCCTGCAATTTGATCCAGCAAGGAATAAAATTGATGCTGCTCTTCTGACAAGGAGTCGGGTTGAAGAAATGGAGGCGAGACCTGCATGTCATCGATCGGGAACGTCGACGTGGAGGCAAAATTGGAGAAATCATTGTGCGCAAATGAGGTCTGCTCAGGGGTCGGGAGTGGGCATAGCTCATTGATGAGGTCCTCGAAACCTTTTCTGAAGTAGAAAGGCTTATCAGTCATTTTCATCTGAGTAAGCTAAGAAAATACGATCTCACTTTGCTTTGTTGATGATATCCTGCGACAGTGGGACAAACTCGAAGGGTTTGAGTTCTGTTTCAGAGGTCATCGCCCGAGGTTTAGAGCCTTGAGGAGAGAGTGGAACGTAGCGAACTCTAAAGGCCATATTGAGATATAATTAGTGAGGGAGGGTTTATGCTGTGATGTAGGGTTTGATTTTCCGATATTTATACATTCAAGGAGTGGCTACCCTTATTGCATCCTTACAATGAGGCCAACACGGAAGCGAGAATATATTTGGATCACTGACGCTTCTGACAAGCCATCTTTAGATGCCAGATAAGATCATCGGCCAGAATGCGGGGCTTCCAACTCCGCATACGGACCATTCCTAATAACAACAATCATATTGGCCTGATATTGAACGGACGCAGCGATGCCACAAAGACACACCTTTTTGCGGACCAAGGATGTGCTTCTCAGTGGTAACCGGCATTGTCGGCGACTGTGAAGTGGACTTGCTTCAAAAAGGCCAAGGCATTGTACTTTCGGAAGCTCCATTCAAGGTCAAAGCAAAGGTTTATGTTGTCTTACACAATTACAGCATTCAATTGTTCAACGAATGCATTTCAGAATGCCTAAATATGGAACAATGAATGGGCGATGGCGGTTCATTTACGGGTGGCGAGACAACCAAATTGGATATCAAAAATTATCAGTCCGCTATCGCGCCCCACATGGATTTTTTTGGCATGATAGTTATCCTCAAAGGAGCTGGGGAATAATCAGGGAACGTAATTCAATCAAGCAATGGTGGGACAAACGTATAAGTAAAATAGTTAAACAAGCGTATATGACTCCCAACGCAGTACGCTGTGTCTATTTAGTGATGCCTTTCATCGATCATAGTATACATATTTCCCACCACGCCATGCATGTGGGAATTTGGTAGGTTATTCTTGACGTCTGAAGACCGACAAGCAGGACACGAGGCTACAAGGAGGCTGAAACCGAGTATTCGAAAGTTTGAGCTGCCAGCAATAATGGTCCCTTTGAAGTCATAAAGCTGGGGGAGATAATATGGAAGGCCGTAATAACCAAATTTGTCAGACCTTCAACATCGTTGTTGAGATATAGTTGGGTGAAGGGCGCTAGAGACGAGGAAGAAGTCCAAAACGAGGTGAAACTGCAGGTAAAGTTGTACATGGGCCTGGAATTCCTCGTGGGAGTGGCGATGCTGCGGGAACTATGTCATCAATGTTTGCTTTTGCTAGTATAAGGACCGAGCGCAGTGGCCCATCGATCACAAACTGCTTATTTGGGCCAAATGTCACAAGCCACATTCACCTTTTAGTTCATGTTCAGCTACATTGGCGGCCGCTGAGGCTTCTAGTTATCTGGTCTGAGAATAAACTACACCATATATGTCGAGAGCATCTTTGACAGTGAGAGGTTGGCTGAGGTGGCCGCTAAATCCGCACGAGTCAGCCGATTACTTGAGATTGACAATCGGACCTTGGACAAAAAAGAGTCTAAGCTACTATGTATCATGATATGACTACCCACAGTCAAAATCTACTCATAGGTGAAGCTTGACAAAGGAATACTTGACTTGGATGTTGTTGCCATTGTAATTAAACAAGGGACAAAACACCTAATGGCTGAATGACTTGGTTAGGCTTTATAAAATGTTATAGTGCATTCAGAATTTATAGAACAAGTTATCTGATGCCGGCTTTTTAGGGCTTTTCATCCCTCAGTGTTCTATCATTGAAAAACGGGGTGTCATCACATTATCAATATTTCATCTAAGATACTTACGCCACTGTGTTAGCAATGGACCAGGGTCTCAACGGCACAGTCTTGCTTCAACTATATCACACTTTATTCGTAAACGCGGAACAGTACTTCAACTTAGAAGAGCAAGTTCCATACGCAGGCTTCTCTCTTCAATTCATGTGTCCATTACTCTCCATTAAAGGTCTTGAGGAAGTTGCAGATGTTGATTTTTGGTTTCATTCATTTTAAACCATTGGAAGCATCTATATATACTATCAAGCTAGGGCTTCTAAGAATGAAAGACCAGTCTGTTGTCGAAAAGGTCCATGAGCCACGATCTAATGGCATGTTTCTTGGGATGTATATTAGGATAGAGTTCCACTGGTTTCTATCATTATAAACTATAAGCGGCGAGAAGTAACCAATTTAACCTAAATTATTGTCATAAAGCCCACAATATGATTATCTTCTCCAAAGTAAAGGCTGTAGTCGTTTTATGAAGAAGCGCCGGACAGGCGCCGAGAACCGCAAGTTGCCGGTGGCGCACATGACGTTTTGATGCCTTATAAGCGCGTGACACTGACGCGTCTTCGTCGCGACCTGACATTGACAAGGGTGCCTGAATTCGTTCAGAATTAAACCTGTACATGCTTCTGGTTATCTACCCGTTGAAGGGTTCTGAATCGATATCACCGGCTGCTAGAAAGTTCACACGGCTAACTTCCGCTCCACTTCAACACTGAACTTCTACGCTCACGTCGCTGTCTGTGATTCAATTCTTTGACAATCTATGAGGTCAAGCTGAGGTCAAGTGGCCAACACTTCGACATTGATAGAATAAGATGATAGTATTAATGTAATCATGAGATAAAAATATGCTAGTTACTTTTGCTAGTCTGTAAATAGTCATGTACTCAATTGGTTTTTTCTGTGGGGCGGATATGATGCGCGGTTTCCGAGTGTAATGAAGAGACAATCATGCCATCCCAGACTGGTTTCTCTACTGATTTTTATAATACTGTCTAGATTTACTTAATTATCTTGATTGTTTCGAACTCGGCAATGAGGCCATGAGCGGTGGTGTGACGTAGAACGAAGGTTAACTCTACCAACGCATTTGTTAAGAAACTGCGACGTTGTTCCTCGTCCAAAATTTTGTTTCATGCGACATCGAGTACAGAGAATTTACTAAGATTATGTGTAAGCCTGATTGTATCCAATGTTTCTGATGGTATGCCCTCCAGGTCTTCTCTGACAAAAGACTGGGCCAAGCTAGCGGGAAGTCTCACAATAGTAACCAAGATGTCGACGTAATCCTCCACTTTATTAAAGTCCTTCATAAACCCTTCGTGTTCTAGCGGTGGCAGGAGAGTTATTTTGAAGCAAGAATTTTGCACTGCGTCTCCGTTGTCCGTGTCTGAAAATACTCCCGCAGATGTCGCTTGGAAAGTGTCGCGGATGGTGCCAACTATGATGTACCGCAACCACTTAGTTGACGATGCATTGCAAAGAAGCTTAGTACCAGGTCTTTTTCTTGCGCCATGAAGTTCCGCGGAGGAAGTGTCTGCCTGCTAGAGAGTTTTCGGTTTGCAGGAGGCTCGAGTGAACTGGGGACAGATAGGGTAAAAAAGTAAGGGCGTGATTGCGTAAGAAGAGAGATATTTAATGTTACCTGGTGTGAGACGTACCTTGGTCGGTCAAGCTTGGTACCATCATATCAAAGGTCAAAGAATGTACGAACGTGGGGGGAAATGGTATTTAAAACGAGCCTATTTGAACGTTTTTGGACGTAACGATGTATTTTGCATGAGTAGATGTTATGTACCTCCACAATTCCAATCGGTCGCCGCTCAGTGTATAACAGAACCTTGGAAGCAAACAATCGAATTTTAATTTATTTTTTGCCATTTTTACCCGAACGGCACTCATGTGCCTTTACGTCCCCCTCTGCGGTGTTTGCTCTTGACTGAATAACCTGAACCAAGTATTGACTGATGTGTTATGTGATATAGAGTAATCGGACGACTCATGTATACCTCTGCAGGGGGATCACTGTGTAGCCGCAGCTTTGCGCGTCTTCCGTGTACTGTTAACGAACTTGCGTACGATTTATGAACTTGAACGATGCCCTGGGTTAGCAGATTAGATGCCAAATATCCAAGTAAAGCGAGTGACTCACCTTATAAAATGCGTATCAATCAAAGTATAAACCTTGCATAAACAAATGAGCAGAATCATACTCTTTGGTACTCGAAACGTCATAGGAATAGGAAACGCCTACGTATACAGCCTTCAAGATGGCTAACTGTTGAGATAAGCGCCAGCTGTTTACGTGTACCATCCGTCCCAGCGGTGCATTTACGACTTAAAGATAAAACGCAGATGGCGTCCAGTAAGGCGTATACAGGTTTTCGATCAACTTTCTGATGGCGCAAATTAAAAGTTCACTCAAAGAGGAATCACTATAGTAGTATTTCCCAGTTACTTCGGTCGCAAAAAAAACCTTGGCAAACTATTTATAGCGAAAATTCAGTCGAGTCATCTGAAAGTAAGTTAGATAGTCGTAAATCTACACGTGTCTACATAAATATGTCTACTCGAGAGAGTGACTCATAGCAATTGAATGTACCTAATAACCACCAGCCAAAGAGCCCACAGGAGCCCAGAACTCGAGGCAGGCCTCAAGGTAAGCACCGAGTCAAGATCGTCAACGGGAAACGTCATTGACATCTTTGATCTCTGCGCGCGTCATTCCACCTGTACAAACTGATGTTATCGCGGAAACAAAACATGTGGGGCAATACAAAATTCTACTTGAGGGGCGCCCAAAAAAAGAGACCTCCATACCCGAAAGATTCAGAGGATGAGAATGTGAACGCCCAAATTAAAAATATCAAGGGTAAAGATGCTGGGGGTTGCTTCGATGCCAACCGAAAATGAAAACAAATATTGGCCCATTACAGTACGAAGGGAAAATGAAACCCCACAAAAGTCTGAGATTGCAACTGACAAAAGAAAAACAACAGCGTTCATAGTGACAAACATACTTAGAGAAAGGGTGGAAAACGTCCAACGAAAGCGGAATGCAATGGATTGTTATATTTTTGTTTGTGAATGGAGGAGTACTGAAATTATTGAACTTGTTGGAAGAGAATGAAATGTGTAAAGAGTGTGAAAAAAATGCATGGGAATACTGACGTTGTGATGAATCGTGAAGTGAAGTGAATGGTTTAGACGGTCGGTGAATCGGCAAAGGAAAAGGACATGTGACGGAGGATTGGATGACTGCGCGCGAGTACAGATATTGGCAGCGAGAAATAAGAGCCTGTACGTGAGGGGAAACGCCATTGATCATGCTGGCATGGGTTTGTAATCCGCAAAATAGGGATGCACGAGGGCCCGTTTTGCTGCGCAGTGTATGTAAGTTAAGCACTGTAAAAGCATTGTCAGATTCGCAAGGAATCCACATACCAGAAATGCGTTTCGCAGAATCATAGGTTAGCGTACGCTAGAGAAAGAATGACATAAAATAAGTAACCCAAAGCGGCCATAGAGGCATCATGTGTACCTTTAAAATGTCTAACCCATGTTCGTCAAGTGTTGGCACGATTCGCGCCAGGTCTTGTCGTGACCACTGAGGGAAAGTAGCCTTGTAATCGGGTAATTGACTAACTCCTGGCCAAACATCCTCGTTGGGAGTTCCAAGGATTCTATAATTAGAAAGACAAAAAGGTTAAAAGTGTCCGTGATAATCTCCGCGACAGGGGGCTAAGAATGATGGATGGGCACACACATACCGGAAAATTTTGAAAATCTGATCAATCTCCGAGTCACCAGGGAACAGCGGAGATCCTTGCATTGCCATTTCAGCGAAGATGCATCCCACAGACCACATATCGATGGCAGTAGAATAATGACGAGACCCAAGAAGAACCTCGGGTGCTCGGTACCACAAAGTGACGACCTGACACATGACAATGAATTCACTAGAAGTTGGCTAATAAGTTTTTCAGAAAAATTAATACCTCGTGGGTGTATGTTCTCATCGGAATGCCGAAGGCGCGAGCTAGACCAAAATCAGCAAGCTTAAGGTTGTCGCGAGCGTCGATGAGCAAGTTTTGCGGTTTGAGATCGCGATGTAGAATGCGATGCGAGTGACAGTATAATAGACCAGAGTTCAATTGATGAGTAAATTTCTATATAAAACGGGGAGAAAATCAAAGGTTAGCAGAATGAACGCGTAGTTTGAAAAAGTCGCGTCATGAACGCGTGACGTATCACAACTAATTTAAGTCACGTGACACATATGTCATTAGAACATTACTCTCGGCTAAATGGGAATGTGATATGATGTTGCATGAAAAGGGAGGAGAATGGAGATGATTGCGCCAGAGCAGACGAACACAATATCCCGCCCACAAAGTTATCAATAGACGGGTGACACGGGATTTTCGCGTCCGACGCGTTACCGTGACGCGTTTCCATGTGGGATCGAGCGAGGAACGGGACAGGGAAGAGGTGTAAATAAATGGGAAAAGAACGTACCTTGACGATCTGTAAAGAGATGGGCGTACGATTTTGGTTTCCAGTTTCAATGTAGCGCTTGAGGTCGACGTCTAGGAATTCGAAGACGAGATAGAGCTTTTGATCCGCATGCACGATGTCGAGCAGCCTGGGAAGCGAAGTCGGCACGAGATAGAAAAACTTTTTTCGCTTTCAAACAAGCTCTGGAAAGAGAAACATACCTAACGATATTTTCGTCCTTCAACTCCTTCAGCAAACTAATTTCCCTGATGGCGGTACTAGGCACCCCTTCGTCTTCCGCCTCGAGCCTAATCTTCTTCAGTGCGACAACAGATCCATTGCTGGTGTCTTTAGCCTTGTAGACAACCCCATATGTACCTATATGCAATGTGTTAGCAGCATGTTTTATGCGAAACAAAAGTGAGACGACACAGGCGTCAACTAACCTTCGCCTAGAGATTGCGAAATCGGATAGGCGGTGAAGCGTCCGAGCAAAAGAGCACGATCACATACCAACTTTCTCTATTTTCTGGTATCTTGAAGAAACAGGCGATATGTAATCAGAACAAGTGAAAAAAAATCGGAAACCATGGGACCCATGACTCACCGATCCATGTGTTGCCGAGGTCAAAGAGAGCTGCAAATCGATGTGAATGGGCAGTGGGAAAGCAGACTGTTTTGCTGCTGATAGTGGTTTGAAGACAAGAGTGAAAGACAGCTAAAGGAACTAAGAACGGTGCGAGCACGGGGTATCTGGTGTGCGGCGGTGGGATGGGGATCAGTGGCAGTGAGCGTGCAACCGGATATGCCCTGAACGCACTGGGGATATGGGCGGCGTATATGCAGGGTCAGAACAGAGTAAGTGGAGTGCTGAAGGCGCTAAACCCTGAAAAGTCTTGAAGGATGTGGACGAGAGAGACGACGAAGGAGACAGAACAAATTGCTTTCTTTACGCCGCCGAAATTCTACTCTTTTAGGGCTCATGAGTGCACAGCCACATGAATTTCCGCGCTCCCGAATTTCATCCAACTTGTCAAACATGTATGAATACAATAGAATCCACAGGAATGATGCACTTTCATACACTTAGTTACATTGACTTGCAGTGGGTGGCATTAAGATGGACGACTAATATTGTATACACCAATCTTCCATACGCTTTTCTCTCTCACATCATTTCTCCTACGTCCCACCTCCACTTGCTTTTTCTCATGCCGGTTGGAAAAATGGAGCGCGAGCCAACGAGGACTCTATCTTTCGGCAATCGAAACTGACAGGAGTCGGAAACAAAAACTAAACCTAAAAGCCGAGGCATGTGCATTTGCACTAACACAAAATACACATTGCATTGTGTAATTGCAGTCAGTTCTGGATGCTTTCTTCAGGGGTGCCCTGGTCCTTCTCTTTTGACCTCGCGAGCATACTAATTCGTGCCTGGTCAGCGTCTATAAATCGCTGAGGGCGTTCGACTTGAGTGGCCTCTTTGTTCCTGAATACAAAGATCATCGACTTATTGTCTCGGTACAACCTGTCGATGTCTTCGAGCTGACGGTTGGATGTCTC
Organism: Psilocybe cubensis; assembly: GCF_017499595.1. Classification (NCBI taxonomy): domain Eukaryota; kingdom Fungi; phylum Basidiomycota; class Agaricomycetes; order Agaricales; family Agrocybaceae; genus Psilocybe; species Psilocybe cubensis. Next base: position 1,204,882 of record NC_063010.1, on the reverse strand, counting down.
TGGATACACGAGCCAGACAAGCTAGAAGTACAGTGGGTTCCTAAACATCGAATCAAGTAGATAACGGAGGCAACGTACCGGCACAAAAATAGCGTTGAACACCACCCAAATGAGATAGAAACGCCAGCCTATATTAGCAATCCCAGACGGTGTAATCTGCACTACGATGTAATTGGAAATCCTGCATTTTCGACGTCAGGCATAATGGTTTAGATGGAGTGATACATTGACCAATAGTACCAGTTAGATGCAGTACCAACTGCTGCTCCCTTCGTTCTCATAGCCGAGCTATTAATTTCCGTCGGGTATAACCATGGCACTCCCTGCGTGTTGCAAAAAAACATGAGTGGATATCGTAAATGAAAAAACGTCATGTCGTGCCTGCCAACATATCCCAAAAAATACATAATAGAGAAAGAAGAACGCTGTCGCTCCTGCTCCAAATTTGGCGCCGTTGGCGGGATTATTCGCTTGAGAGAGTAGTGCCGATATGAAGATGTAGCACACGCATTGACCTGCCGCACCCCACATCATTAGTTTCCTTCGGCCAGCCCTTTCAATCAAAAGCAGCCCAGCAAAAGAGAAAAACAGGTATGAAACAGAGTTGCAGGCCGCGAGTAGTCGAGATAAGTTGTTTGACAATCCTACGGAATTCTGCAGGACAAGAGGGAGACTAATCGTCCGACTGAAGTCAATAAAGTTTAAGCGAAGTACGAAAACGACACGGACTAATAGCTCGTAACATTGATGCCAACCAGCTGTTGCATCCATTGTGTCCCTGTTCAACGGAAGTCATCGTAAGCTTCTTGGAGTTACTCTTAATTGATTTACCGCACCTCCTCCAAGGATTAGCCTTTGGATCATTCCAGTGTTACCGGTTCTTCCTTTTAGAATATCCCGCCAACTTGGTGCGGTTTCTTGTTCGATGCGTACGGCTTCCAAAATATTTTCAGTTTGATTAATGATCAGCTCATCTTTAGGTGTCGCATGTGATCCTTCCAGGGCTACCAAAACATTAACGCCCTCTTCGTGGTATCCATGTGCCAGAAGCCAGCGTGGACTTTCGGGCAGCCATGGAATAGTCGAAATTAAAATGATTGAAAACACTAGCTGAAAGGCGATAGGAAACCTCCAAGCAATGCTTCCTTGAGTGAAACTGAAACCGTACGTCATCCAATTGCTCAACGAAAAGCCAGCGATATTCATTCTGCATTTATCTATCACATCAATGATTAATTATGTGCACAGGGGAATGTGATACGCACATCATTTCAAAAACGACCAATTTGCCTCTCCAGCTGGGTTTCGAGGTTTCGCTCTGCCATACAGGGGCAGTGGCAGTGTTTATCCTAAGAAAGATAGAATGGATTAGATATGGGCTCCTCGCCAAGAAATGTCGCGAAGATAACATACCCATTGCCAACACCTTTATGTGCAGGGTCAGACTGTTTGATTGATATCTCAAAAAGGATAAAAACTCACCAGTCACCAAACGCGCAACAATCATTTGAGTCACTGTGAATGAACACGTTTGAAGGATCGCCCCGATAGACATGATCGTCACCCCAATCAAGAACGTCTTTTTCCGACCTAACCTCTCGCCAAATCCAAAGGTAGATACAGCGCCAAAAAAACTGTTGATGATCCATATCAAAACCTACCCGTACAATCGGACAATCATCAAACACATACCATCCGATATCATACAATGACACAATGGTCCCTTGAAGAGTTGGACTTGGATTACCCATAGTCTTCAAAAAGTCGTCCGTGACAATGATTCCACCGAACACGCCCTGATCATAACCTGAATAAAAAATAGATTGTACTCAGCCGAATATCAAGTTGATATATGCGTCATTTTCCAGCTCACCGAATAGTGTCATAGCCGTTGTGCACGCTACAGTGACCCATACATTGAGAGTTGCGCCCGTGAGTCCAAAATACGGAGGACGATCGCCTGACATGTTTCTGAGAGTCGAATACCAGCAAGCGAAGATCGAAAGAAGCGTTATAAACCAGACAAGGCATTGGACGAGTATTTATACACATCCAGCTCCAGACTTCGCTCTTGTGCTGGCGCTCCTATCCCACTGTGACGTAGAAGCCACATCTTCACAGTAAATGCCAGTTAATCTATTTTTCACCTCCTTTTCGAACCATCAACAAGTCAAGACGCGCTTTGCATTGATTAACTATGCCATACCCACACACCTGCTTCATTTCCGCTGAAAAAGTGCTTCTATCCTTTATGCCAGAATTTGCGGTATATTGCTGCCAGCGAGAAGGTGAAAATGAAAACTGTTGAAGATGAGAAGAATCAAGGTGTGAATCGTCGCGAAGCCTTCGCGTTATTGACCGGGTATATACGGTCCGCTATACCCGGATTTACCTCCGGTCACATGGCACAATTGAAGTCTGCCTCGAAGCTTTCTTTTCGCTTGAAGCAACCCAAAGTCTCACCGCTGAACAAAAAGGATAGTAGATAAGTTCAAACCATCGCGTGTATTGATCGTGCGTCTTTGAATGGTATATGCATATCCACCCAGTAGGGATGAAAAAAAATAGCAAAAATTCTCATTAATATATCGTGAAGTGAATTTCCGAAAGACATGCATTATTGAAAGACCTGCTAAAGAGAGAGAGGGGACGCGGATGCGATTTCGTGAGTGTGTACCAGATAAATAAAAAAGAAAGAAGAAACCTAAAGAGAAATAGAAAACAGAAACATAATAGAAAGCCTATCGATAAAGAAAAAAAGGACAACAAGAAAGAGAAAAAGAGTATAAGACGAAGATTTGTTTGATATAACAAAACCTATAAAGGGACGTCGCCGAAGAAATAAAAAACCAAGAAAGACATTAAAACGAGAGCGGTGGGTGTTAGACGTAGGTAGGTGTAGGTAGGTAGGTAGGTATATGATTCATGTGGGATTTGTGCAGCAAGCAGAGCGCAATAAGATTCCAGAGCAAAGGAGTGAGGCGGGATAGAGAAAAGCGTGAGTTTTGACTCATTGTCGGAACGTTGGCCGATCGATGAGGATAAGAGAGAGGTTATAGCTTCAGTTCAGTTAGGACCCGCCTAGCCAGCATTTGATACTGCCAACCATCTCCACCCGCACGTCGGAATTGGATCCCATGTAATGGTAGCCAAGGCACCTAAAGATTATTAATAAGTCAAGCAAAAAAAGGTTAAAGGCGCACAGAGACATTACCTTTACAATATTGATCTCAAAGCGGACGCTCAAGCTATTATTACCCATACTCTCAAACAACTCGCGGTCGATTTCTCCAGTTGGCATAGGGCTTGGACTGCGCTGTGGCGACGCAGGCCTCGGCGCAAAGTCGTGTGGGATAGGGGGAAGCACCTTGCCCTTATCCTTACTCGAAATCGCGGGCGAGTGCGACCTCGGCGGGGGAGTAACACCCGAATCTGCACCAGGATTAGGCGTCGAAACCCCATTCGTCTGGATATCACCTGAGGCTGCGACAACTGTGTGGTTCGACGACACATTGAAGAACGACGAAGACCCACTGCTTGGTGTTGTCATCAGCGTCGCACCCGACGGCCGTCCCGTCGTCGACGTCTCCTTCTCCTTTTCCGACTTCTCCTGGTCTTTACTCTCCGTCTGTTCGCGGTCCTTGCCCTTGTCACGCTTCATCCCAAACGAGAGCTTAGAAACCTTTCTGGCGATCGATGGCCGGTTATTACTCGGCGTCGATGGGGATGTGTCGCCTGATGTAGTCGATGACGCCTGCTGGTGGTGCGAGTTACCACGAATGGTCGATGTCTCGACCGAGGAAAGGTCAATAGAGGGCAAGTGTATACACTCAAATCCTCCCTTTGTTTCCCGATACTGGACCTGCATCCTATCAAGAACGCGACGTATATCTGCCTTAATAGCAGTAGGCGGTTTTGTAGACGTGGTAGCCACACTGTTTAGTAGATAACCATGAATAAAAAAGAAACCACGATAGTGACACTTCAACATAGACGTACCTAAACAATCCCTTGAGGAAAACGGGCTTGAAATCTTTTTCATTCGTATGCCTCTCATCCTCCTCCCTAAATGTTTCTTCCATACCCTCCTCACCCAAGTTTTCACCAGTACGCTGTCCTCCGTCCTGCGCTTCCTCCTCCTCTCTCTTTTCCGCCATATCCTTTTCCGCCTCATTTTTCGAAAACAGTCTCTCGGTAATCGGTCGTGAACTACCATAGCCCGTCGATGGACGGCGGTGGCGCCCAATCGTGCCCCCGGATGCACTGTTGACCAGCGCGGCACCGGTGCTGCTCCGCCTCTCGTGCCGCGTCGTGCGCCCTTGAGGATCGAGAATAGTCGCTGCACGCCGATGCACATTCCCAATTGGCTGGCTGACGCTCGCGGAGAGAGTCCGTGTCGCCGAGGGTGTCGTGACCGTACCTTCTGCACCCTCGCCAATTGGCTGTGTTGTTTTTTCATCTTCAGCAGACTTGACATCACCAGAAGACGGCCTAGGAGACGTCGACGCGCCGCTGAGAATTGTACCCCTTTTCCCTGACACAGTCCCATGCCTCTTCCCATCATCGCTCCGCCCACCACCCACCAGCATACTCCCAAACTTGCGTACGAGCGTTGCACCAGATGAAAACGCCGACCCATGGTCATGGTGTTTCTCCGCACCCTCCTCTTGCCTCTCCGCGAACGAAGTTATCTCCGGGCCAGCCGTTTGCGGGAGTGCAGGCAACCGACTAACACCCTGTTCGTCCGCGCTCACACTCTCCGTGACCGAGCCCCCTCCTCCAAACATGCCACCCCAAGCACGCCCCAGATTCGTCGGCCTCTGGCTAAGACTGTGACTTCTATTATGCTTAGTCGGTGCCGGGGGACGCGGGAAGTTTTGTTTCGGTGCAACGCCCTGCTGCTGTTGCTCGATCTCAATATGCTGCCTTTGCTGCACAGAAGGCGATGGTGGCGGAAGCCCTGGATCCCTTGCACGCGGCTGCGCAAACGCTGGCGAGGTTGGCGATGGCGCTGCTGTATTGTCGTACGACATGCCAGAGTAATGCGACGTCTCGGGTGCGGGAAGTCGGGGCAACGGCATGCTGTAGTCCGCCTTGGACTTGGCGGATGGGAGTGGGTCCTTCTTCGCCACTGCGGGCGCGGTGAAGTGTGGCTGAGTCGTGGCGAGGTACTGTTGCTGGCGCATCGAGGTTTCGTCCACGGGTGTCGTCATGTTGAGGGCAGCCTGGTTGGCCGCATCGCCTGAGATCGACAACTGTGAGCTCGCGAACTGGCCGGGGCCATATACACGATCGCGCTCTAGCTTTTCGCGTGCGAGGTAGTACATCGATATCAGAGGGTGGAATCCCTTCGTCGGGTCCATCGGCTCCCGGTTCGAATCTGCAAATGAAGGATGAGCGAGATGATGCTGTGAATGGGGTGGTGAATGACTCTGAGGACTCCCTGGTGGTGACGACGCTGGTGAGAACAGCTTGCGTCTATAGTAATCGAAGCCCGAGAACCGGCGGGACTTTTTGCTGCTACTTGAAGCGGATGCGTCGTTCTTGCCGCTGTTGCTGTCGAAGGAGATTGCGAGACTTGAATTGGACACGGACTCGCCCCAGCGGGAGGTGCTGTTGCCATTACCATTCAAATTACCCATACTCCGTTTGCGTTCCCAATGCTGCACCGCCCGAATGTAGTTTTCAGACTCGAGGATGCGGATGAGTTTCTGTTCGATTTCGTCTTCTGTGCCGAACTCGAAGCCCGTCATGCCCTTGATCACTTGTCGATCGAGTTCGTCGGCGCGTAGAGGTTCGCGATGGACCATATGGATCGCTGGAGGACCCGTGTGGCCACGGATCATCCATGGGTGGCTCATAACTTCAGCGAGAGAAGCACGGTTGGCGGGGTTGGTGACTAACATCCGCGAGAGAAGATGTTTGCACTCTAGAAAGATAGTAATCAGCCATGAAGGAAAATGGTTACAAACTTGAAATTACCGGAGCTGAGCCAAACCGGATACTCTACTAGACCACGTTTGATCTTTGCATGGAGAGCTGGCATGCTCTGGTCGTCAAAAGGTACTTTACCGCACACCAAAACGTAGAGGACAACACCAAAGCTCCAGACATCAACCTCGGGGCCAGTATAGACCCGAGCATTGAGCAGCTCAGGGGCAGCAAAGTACAAAGATCCACAGAATGTGGATAGATGATCCAAGGGATCAAACAGATTGGACAGGCCAAAGTCTATGATTTTTATGTTGCCCGTCTGGGAAATGAGAATGTTCTCAATTTTCAAATCTAAACATAGCGAATTAGAGTTTTTTAATATCGGGAGTAAGAAGAGTACGTTACCTCGATGGACCACGCTATTAAGATGGCAGTACTCGAGCGCGCTTCCGATCTGGCGTGCGAACTTGCGGGCGACGCGCTCACGCAGGCGGCCGTGGCTGATGATGTAGTCGAGCATCTGGCCGCCGTTGACGTACTCGAAGACCATGTAATAGTGGTGCTGGTGGACGATCATCTCGCGCATGCCGCAGATATAGGGGTGGTAGAGAAGCATGGAGAGTGCGGCTTCGCGAAGAGTCCGAATTTCCTTGGATGCGTCCCGTGAGGCCTGGCGCGCGGCCGAGTCGTTGTTCCCATTCGTCTGGGGTGGTGGATTAGGGTAGACACGGGGCAGAATTTTGACGGCAAGCTATTCAAGTAGTTGAGAAAGTTGAGAAAGTGCGATAGCGTAGATTAGACGAACCTTCTCTCCGGTGATGTTGTGGGTGGCGAGCTTGACCTTGCCCATGCTTCCTGCGCCGAGGGTTTTGCTGAGCGTGTAGTCGCCGAGGATGCGGTTGGAGCGACTGGACCTGCCGGTCGTGCTGTTGTGGTCGTCCCTGTGTCTTCTCCTTTCCCTGTTTTCGTCACCCGCAGGCTGTGACCGGTCCCGGGAGTCTGCATCGCGGCTGCTAGCTGGGGGCTGCGATGGGGCGTAGGCTTGCGGGGGCATCGAGACGGGTCTGGCACGATGAGAGTTGGGTGTGGCCCCTCGAGGAAGTGGTGCTGAGCCAACCGAGCTGGCGTTGTTGCTGTTGCTGTTACTGTTACTGTTGCTGGAAGGGGCGTGTGGGGTTGATGGCTGCTGGTAGTGTGATGGCTGGCCTATGGCCATGTCGAACTCGTGGCCTCCGATCATGCCTCCCTGCGACGGGGTTGGCTGACCCGCAACAGCGTCCTCCGGGACCTGGTTCAGCTGCGGGGCGAGTGCTGTCGGGTAGGTGGACATCTCTTTTTGTTGAGGTGGGAGCTGGACTACGGTGGGCCCGTGCACCGGATTCTTGAGAGATAGACGGGTTGTAGAGCGCAGAAAGATGGGAACAACGATTCCAAAGACACTCGAGGTCACTGACAAGATCCAAAACGCCGCTCAGCGTTGTGGGATTCCTTCGGGACCAGCGGGCGGCCTCGCTCCTAATTTGTCAGAACCGGCCTTATTTAACATCAATTGACCCTTATTCGACCTACTTTCAAACTATTTTCGCTTCTATGTGTAGCTGGGTATTTCCTACAGCCTAGGAGGTATTCTTGTATTAACATCTACCCCAGGCTACTGTGGCATATCAATAATATACGGGCGGGCTGCTCACCGCCGCAGCCCATTCGAGTCCGAGTCTCCAGCGACACAATAACACACACCGCCGCATCATCTTAAACACATAACAAATGGTATAGACAGGGGAGGTATAGTACACAACGTATGTATAAAAGCAAATCATTCTGTTTTCGTGTTTTTGACAGGCAACCATTTCACCGGATTGCGGTTGAATATGGGCCACGGAGGAAGAACGAGCTGAATCACACCGCCGCTCATCAATATGTATCATTGGCAAAAGACGAGAGTCTGTTGACATACCAATGCAAGGGTTACAGTCGCCAGCCCCATGATAGCGAACGTTATACGGATATCCTGTAGTACGAACCCCACAACGAACGCCAGGACCTAGAAAAGCAATGAGCACACGCTACCGAATAGTTTGCACTCAAGATGTCTATCCATCTCGCAGCCTAATTTCAGCACAGAGGCGGAGAAAGATACTCACACCAGACCCAGCTAACGTCGCCTTGCTAATCAGGTCAACCAAATTCTGCCCCGCGAAATCCTAGGTTGTAAAATAAGTATTGGTCAATTACATTGTCATTTCACACCAACGAAACAAACAACTCACAATCTTTCCCTCCAAATACTCCTGAATGATATTACTCATGACTGATTATAGAAATATAGCAAGACAGCGGCAAAGTCGTCTGTATCGAATCCTATGCGGTGTGTTCCACGTCGAAAACTCGTCTTGTTCAGGCACTGAGGAATGTGAATCGCGTATGATATGCGTCTTTTTAGGTCACTGTCAAAATGCAGGTACGATATACCGCACTTTTGAGGCAGCAGCGGGGGTTTCGCTAACGTTCGTGGCGAGAAACAAGGTCAGAGTTGAGATTAGGGTTGCAATGGCCAGCCAATCGTGACCTCATTAACGTGTCCACGTCACGTGCTCATTGTAGGTGAAGCTGCCGGCGGGCCGAGTTCACAAAGACGCGACTTCATGTCAAACTTTTTTTTACTCTAAGTTCAACAAACCTTCGACGCTCGAAAATATTATATGCAAGGCTCAGATCCCAATGATAATATTTAAATTCCATTTCAAACTGCTACAAAACCAGAACGTTCAACGTTCTATTGAAGGCCAACTCTGAATTTCCCCACAGGAATCAAATTCCAGAATCCAAAGCTCAAATGGTTTCCCTATCTTCCCATCCATACGTACGTCCTTGGACAACAACACTTCAATCAATGGGTAAACGGTGTACATGACTTTACTATACTGTACGTATAGCATTAATATCATTATCAAGAAACGGGAAAACGACCAGAACAAGAACAAGAAAGCAGGGATTATAGCAGGGGGTCACTGAATCGTGAGATCAGATGTGTGTACAGAGTATATAGTAACAGTTAAGTAATATCAACACATAAAAGCAGTCGACGTCAAAAGGCAGTATTGGGCCGGATATCATCATCGAACGTCGAAGATTCAAAATTGAAATGCGGAGAGGAAAATGGGGTTTGAGTTTGAATTCCAGATTAATTTGGCCTAGAGCTCGCGCTTCGGGATGGGTGGTTGGCCAGGTACACGCTGTCGCCGATCGCACAAACACACCATAAAGTTAGTTAGCAAGAAAGTTAAGGGGGGAGGAAAAGGGAAACCAAGCTGATCTAAATCTTGGGACTTACTCGGAGCTCATATGTGCAGATCATGTATCCTGTTTCTTTGCTCTTGCTCATATATGCGTTCTCTACGACGTACATCCCATCGTAGCGGTACCTACCATGCCACACAAAAAAGTCAAAATCGGCGGACATTATGGTACAGACAGATAAAGTAAACCCTCACCCTTGTGCAGGCGCATATACAGAGTTGGGTTTGAACCCGCGCACGACGCGTACAGGACGCTTGGTCTCAAAGGATCTCTGTATAGTGGTAGCACAATCAGTACAAACAAGTCAACGATATTCTAGAAGTAAAGCGGGGCATGCACCAGTAACGCCGCATTGTCTGGGTGGGTGAACGACTGGTCCTCGACTTGCTTGCCGTTTCCCGTGCCCTGATCACAGTACAAAACAAAATAAAACAATCGTCAGTATACAATCACTGCATCATCCATCGATTAAGATAGAAGAATAGATGGCTACGCACGAAGTTGTTGTCCCCCTGCCCGCCTGTCAATCACAACGGCGTAAATTCGCGAATAGTGCCGGTGAGAAAAAAAATCGAGAAGTGAGTCAGAGTCAGCGTCCTAATCCAGCCATAAAAGAACAATGGGAACAACGAGGAAAAGGGCGTACCGGTACCAGTGTAGATACTAATAATACAAAATCCCATCAGTCATTCCACGCACCACAAGAGAAGCAAAGTGGGATACATACATGAAGTCCCCCTCATCCTTATCGTCGCGATATCCCCCGGATACGCAGATGGAGAAGGCACCATCTTTCACAGTGCCTGCGATCCCGGCGACTGTTGGAGCATGGATACCTGCTTTGGAACACTCAATTCTGTGGATGAGTGGTACTATGCGTGAGTAGCGTGAAGAGAACATAACAGGCAGAACGTACCGATTTCTGAAGGTGTGGAAGATGGGGTACTTTGCGGGCGGCCCAAAGCGAGGATCTTGCTGGGTTGGAAACCAGTCAGGCTGAGATTCCATAAACTGTCTGCGACTGCAATGAATTAAGATTAGAACTAGACGGGATGATCAGCGGAAGCGAGGCCAGTTGAATACGCACAGTCTTTCAGCCATGTTGAAGATGAGATTGTGGTGGTTCTGAATGAAGAGCAGTTGTTGCTCTGTGGCACGGAGCAGCCATGGTTTTGTAAAGCACAGGTGCCCTCATTGTGTGCATGTCTAGAAACATCACCTGATTGAAAGGGAGTCATTAGCGCGTCAAACTTTTTGCCCACGGCCCCATTAACTCGTTATCTTGACATTTGACAACTTTTGTCCTTGATCTCTCCTTTCACGACACAATGGCAACAACTTCTTCAAAGAAACCCGTCGCAATAATCACCATAGGCATGGCCGGCGCAGGCAAGTCAACATTTGTCCAACGCCTCAATTCGTATCTCCACTCGCGCGACCCCCCTGCTCCCCCGTACATCCTCAACCTCGACCCCGCCGTCACCTACGTCCCTTACGAGCCCAACATCGACATCCGAGACACCGTCAACTACCAGGAGGTCATGAAGCAGTTCGTCTCTCCGCGCTTCCGTCTCTGCTTGCGTTGACTCGACATAAAGGTACAATCTCGGTCCCAACGGCGGCATCCTCACAGCGCTCAACCTCTTCACCACAAAATTCGACCAGGTACTAGGGCTGGTTGAGCAGCGGGCGGACAGCGTTGAGTAAACATATTCATGTCTCTCTCTCGCGAGGATGTCTGATTATTTGTTTGATTCAGCTACGTTGTGCTTGACACACCCGGGCAGATTGAGATCTTCACCTGGTCAGCCTCTGGGGCTATTATCACAGACGCGATCGCATCTTCACTACCGACTGTCGTTGCATATGTCATTGACACACCGCGTACGACGGCACCTGCGACCTTCATGTCCAATATGCTCTACGCGTGCAGGTGAGCGTTCTTCTCCATCCACCCCAATCAAACTCACATACTTTCTTCCCTTCACCCAGTATTCTCTATAAAACCAAACTCCCTTTTATCCTCGTCTTCAACAAAACCGATGTGCAGCCTCATGACTTTGCAGTCGAGTGGATGACCGACTTTGAAGAATTCCAAGCAGCACTCGCCGCACACGGAGGCGCGCGCGATTCCGAAGGCGAGCCAACCTACATGAACAGTCTCATGAATAGCATGAGTCTAGTTCTGGATGAATTCTACAAGAACCTCAAGGTGCGTTTTTCTGCTTTTTGTATTTCCCTTCGTTGGATATATACGTCTGAGTGAGACTGCTGTGTCGTTTGCTGATGCTTTTGGCGGAATTTACAGGCTGTGGGTGTGTCGAGTGTAACGGGTGCAGGGTTCAAAGAGTTCCTAGAAGCCGTCGAAGGATCACGCGAGGAATACGAAAAGTGCGCCTTCCTCTCTCTCTCTCTCATCCTTTTCTTCCATTCCAATTGACCACTTTGACGCTCAGAGAGTACCTCCCTGAACTTGAAGCTGCGCGTAAACAACGCGAGCAGACTCTCCAAGCAGCCAAAGACGAGTCAATGGCGCGCGTGATGAAGGATCTCGCAATCGACAGGGAGAAGAACCCGCGCGGGGCGCTTATGGACCGGTGGGAGGAGGAAGAGGAGGAGGACGAGGAGGACGCGGACGATGAAGCAGAGCTGGATCTTATCGATCGGAGTACGTCCCTTTGTGTTTTCTTTCGGGAGTTGAGATGAGATTGGATGCTGATGTACCTTTTGGTTTAGCGGAGGAGCGGGGGCCGCAGGAGTATATCGATGTGACGAGAGCAAGGCGGCATGAGAGGGAGGATATCAATTGGCCACGGCCGGGGTGATATGTTATGTGATCGTATTGAGTTCCAAGGTGAGCGTTTGTAGCCCTCTTTTTTTTTTAGTACTGTTTCTCCTGCCTTGGTGCAAAGTTCTTGTGTTGACCACCTATCTTCTTTTTTTTTGACTCTTTTACAGATCTACAACACGCGTTGATTCAAGTCCCACCAAAATTACATTGTACAGACACTAACTATAGCTAATAAGTTGATCGAAATCAATTGTATTATACTCACATGTCAACGACGAGACGAGACGAAACAAAATAAGAAGACTGGCATGAAAGTACTTTGTTTCCAACCCACCCACATCCAACTCTCTACGGAGGAGGATGATAAAGAGTTCTTATGTTCATATGCAGAGAATCAAAGCTTCAAGCTTCAAGTTACATCCAACAAAAAAACAAGCATATATATGTACAACATCAAACAGACCACCACCACCGCCACTGTTATATTACATTGAATTTATACTCTCCTACCCACCCACACTCAAAGCCCTTTGGACTTGATTCCGAGCGCCTCCCTGCGCGACTTTGACGCGGGATCGAAGAAGGGTTTCTCGCCGACACTCACGACGCGGTTGCCCACACGCAGGCCATCATAGTCCGGTCTGCAAAAAAAACAACACAAAAAAAATCGGGGAGGAATTGAGCTTCAAAATCCAAAATCCAAAATCGAAAAAATAAAAAAGAAAAAGCAAAAAAGAGCACATACGTAGCGGTGTGGAACGTGGACCGATTATCCCAGATCGCAACATCGTTTTTCTCCCAGCGGTAGCGCACCTGCAGATCGTGGTTCTCCGCGACGTGTACCGCGAGGTAGTTGAGCACGTCCGCGGACTCGTCAGATGTGAGCTCGACGATGCGCTTGGTGAAGCTTTTTTGTTTTTTTGTTCGAGGGTCGCAGTGAGTTAAAACGTGTGTTGTTAGATTGGTGAAAAGGCGTACTTTTTGTTTACGAAGAGGCCTTTGAATCCGGTGACGGGGTTCGTGCGGATGACGGGGCTATTCATCATGATCGTCAGTCAGTCCAGGTAAACCGCAACCGCAAGCTTTGTATATACAGGTACATAAAAAGGGGGACTTACTGTACAGCAGTCAGCTCGGATCCGACGTTCAATGGTGAGCCGCGCGGGCCAGCAGGGATCTCAAATCCTCTCAATTTCGCAGCCTGATAAAGGTTAAAGTCAGGCCTTGGTCAGAAATGCCCGGGAATTTCAAGATACACCCTTTCAAGCGCTGCACTTACAACATGGAATTGCTCTGCGTCATGCACGGCCGTGAGGCCCTCGAGGAATTTTTGGTATGCGGGTGAGAGGCGGTCGTATGCTTCGTATGCGCTGGCCCACTGTGGATTTATGTCTGGGTTAGATGCGGAAGATTTTTGTTGGGCATTTGGGCATGTGGATTCTTACGAGGGTGTCTCCGCCGCCTACGGAATGCAGTCAGATATTTGGATTTTGGAGAACGAACAGCGTAAAGGGCTTACTAGGAGGAAGGGTATGGATTTTAAGAATCTGACAAGAAAAGCGGAGTGAGTATACGATATGGAAGAGAGAGGGTGGAAACTCCTCGACGTGGACGCACAGCATAATCTGAAGGAACTGGCTCAAAAGTAACATCCGAATGCCACCCGCGGCTAGCAAGCGCCCTCTCCCTCGGGAAAACCCTTCACACAATAAAAAAACACACAACAAATCAGCACACACATGAACAAAAGAAAGCTCAGTACAACAACAATCCGCACTCACACTGCACTGCTAATGACCTGCACATCGTCGCCGAGCTCGGACCCGTCCTCCGTTAGAGGATGGCGATGGAGCTTCGAGTCCGCGGGCTTGCCTGTAAGCTCGCCGAGGCGCGTCGCGAGCAGTTTCTGCGTCTCGATGTCGATATCCTGCGCCTTGAAGAACACGACGCCGCGCTGCGAGACGAGCGTGGCCAGGTCCTTGATGAGCACGTCCGCGTTGGGTGCGGCGAGCAGCTGCGAGAGCTGCACGCTCGCGTCGCTGAAGACGGTGCCGATGTGCGGTGTCGCGTCGTAGTGCGCAAAGTTGGCGAGCGAACCGAGGAAGGATGGGACGGACATGTTGTGTTGTCTTTGAGATTGTTAACCTGGAAAGGAGGAAGTTTTGGGAAGTTTACGCTTTTCCGAGAGGATCTCTGCTATGACTCTTATATGCCTGTGCATGTTAGATAGATAGACAGTTAGACTGGACAGCCGGAGGTTGAGGAGTAATACGCGCGTCGAATGATTGTGTATGTGTTGATCAGCACGCCATCCATTCGTTCTTGCATTGGGCAATGGCGCGAGGGGTTTACATTTCGCCCATGAAGCTCTCACAGGTAATCGAGATGTTTAAACAAATAGATTCAGATCTCTATACTCTAGTATCGGTCAATAAAGGGCTGCACAAGAGTAGAATAGAGTATAAGGCTACAAGCCGTCTTCTAATTTACCCCTGACCTGGAGCAATTGGTCGCGTTGACCAATCACAAGGAAGAGATTGGCGACAAGTTGCCAAGCGAATGCCTCGACGGCAGACTGTATGGCGACATAGCAAGACATAACATAGCGCCTGGAGAGACAGTTTGAAGAGCTGTCGACTGAGACCTTCTGGACAAAAATCCTTCTCGGAGTCTCTTAAACCGAGGCCTTTTGAGGCCCATTGACCCATTTCCGTTTAGAATGCTTCAAGAGTGAGATTAGCGAAGTTGGAGTCATTCCTTCCATCCGTTTAGCAGCGCCCTGTAGAATGTCGCGTCAAAATGATTGGCTCACGCGATTTTGAAAGAACTTACTATCGTCGTCGGTTTAACTCTATACAATTTCTCGATAATCTCAGAACTCAACCCTGCGACAGTGGAATAATCCATCTGGGGATCGAGAGTCAAAGATTCGTCAGCGCTAAACGCTTTGACATCAGCTTCCTGCCGAGTTAAGTGCGCATCGTACAATCCTATCAGACGTGCACAATTGTGAAATGATTTCAAAATGGAAAAGGTCGCGAAACACACCATCGATGCCAATCCGGGTCAATATCCGAGGGTGTATGTTTTGGAGACTAGGTATAGCTGTTGTAAGGCTGAAAGGGGTGATTCTGGGGTATCGTAGCATTTGGAAGGCGCTATGTGACCCCCAAGTCAGACATAATTCTGCAGCTACCTTGTTGAAGTGACTCACCTCCGCTTGATTCCGTCAAATTGTACAGTAATACCATGGCTGGCCCACGCTTGCGGACTCAATGATATTGACCTTAAAAGACTCTTCGTTTCCTCCATGGTATCCTTGACATTCTCAAACACTTTCCACCTTTCATCGGAAACAACTCCAGCCTCACGTCCTGAGCAAAAGAAATGTCACCATTCGTTATCTTATTGCATCAGAGAGGATCTTCATACATACCTTTTTCCGTAAGACGCAAGTCCGCGTTATCACTTCGGATACTCATCCGATACTCTGATCGCGATGTGAACATCCGGTCTGTAGGGCGTATGATAAGTGATGTGCCTACTTTGGATTCAATAAGTGAAATGAATACACACAGGGCTCCTCTGCTCCTTTGACAATGAGGTCATCAATCATCACACCAGTAAAGCTATCGGCGCGGGTAAGCACCAATGGAGGCTTATTCAGGGCGGCTAAACCAGCGTTGATTCCTGCAACTGCACCTTGAGCAGCGGCTTCTTCGTACCCAGTTGTTCCGTTGATTTGACCAGCGAGGAATAGACCCTAGATTGTGTTAGATGGAACATCCTTGATCTCTCAATATAGCTCACCTTGACGCGATTGGTTTCCAAAGTAGCTAAACAAGATGCGATGTGTTCAGCTTGAGGAACAATGGAAGTATAACACGATATACGCACGCCCTAGCTCCCTGGGGTCGATGTAGTCATATTCGACACCATAGGCGGGTTTGACCATTTTCACATTTTCAAGACCTGGTATAGTCCTCATCATCGGTTCTTGAATTTCCTCGGGAAGACTACACGATATTCCGTTGGGATAGATGACATCTTTTAAACTTGGTCAGCCCCAAAAAGAATATCTCGAGCAAGGTTAAGACAAAACTGACCGGAATCATAACCTTCTGGCTCAAGCCATACGGTGTGTGATGCTTTATGACCAAAACGAAGAATTTTTGCTTCCAAGGACGGGCAATAGCGTGGTCCTAAAAGTTATGAACTCTTAGCATGTCAGAACAAGAAAATAAACATTTGTTTAAACCTTTGCGAGTTTCCTGGATGTGAACGCTGCGATGTATATTATCCTTTACAATTTGGTGTGTTGCTGGGGTTGTTCTTGTTTGATAACATGCAATTTGGTTTGCCTTTTACAAGAATTGTTACATTGTTTTCAAATTGTTTGGCCGAATGATTGGCTTACCGCGTTGTCTACGGCGTCGTTCAAGAAGCTGAAAGGAGTTGGAGAGACATCTCCTACTTGCTGCTCCATCCCGCGAAAGTCAATCGTATTGCGGTCCAACCGTGCAGGCGTCCCTGTTTGTAAGCGACCCAGTTTAAATCCTGCAGAGTTTAACGACGCTGAAAGTCCGATAGAAGGGGCATCGCCTAGCCTTCCTGCTGGAAACCGTTTCATACCTGTGCAAGGTTAGCACATATACCAGACTGCAAAAACAATGCGCCATACCCATATGAATTTCTCCAGATAAAAATGTTCCAGTGCAAATAACGACCTGAGAGCAATGAATGACTTCCTGATTTTCTGGAGCAAAATTAAGCTTAAAATGATACAAAAATGAAATGCAACTCACCAAGCTGAACACCAGTTATCTTTCCCCATGGATTCTCCGCGTTGGTAGGATCAAATAACAGGTCAAATACACTTCCTGCACGAACGTCGAGACCAGGATAATTGAACAGGAGATTCTGCATGCTTCGCTTGTATAATTTTCGATCAATTTGAGCTCTTGGTCCCTATGTGACGCTTCAGTAACAACTGGAGGATAGCTTCTTATAGAGCATATTACCCAGACAGCAGCACCTTTGGAACGGTTGAGAATCTGGAACTGTATCCCGGCCTTATCTTCAAATATGCTCTAGCATTCGTACAGTACATTATCACGGAATGACTTACCCGCAACGCGACCCATCAACCCATCAAGTGCATCCACCTCCCGTACCAGGGTTCCCTTTCCGACACCGCCGATCGATGGATTGCATGAAAGCTCTCCGACAGTCTCGAGTTTCTGGGTCAAAAGAATGGTTCTAGCTCCGGTGCGTGCAGCACCTGCTGCTGCCTCGCACCCTGCATGTCCACCACCAATTACGCACACTAGTGAAATAATAGAAGGCATAAGTTTCTAGCTGGTCGGACGCGTCAGAGATTCAAATCATAAAACACACCGTCATAGTATGGGATAGATTGTTGCGTATAAAAACGAGATAGATTGCGTCGGGTGCATGGTATTCGTCTAGATCCCAGCATTGCCAGTCCCGCCAGATAATGGACTACAACACCAATCACGGTAATGGCAGGAAGAAAAAGTTATTTATGGCCCTTCCTCGGCCATGTTACTTGGCATGATGCTTAGTCATCCTCGGTTAAGTAGCGTGAGAATTCTATTTTCAGAACACCGAGCTTGAAGCGTTAGCCGAAATGCTCTTTTGTGAAATTAACAGCTTGCTCTTTGTTTAGTTCTGCCACCACCTCGGTTTTCTTAACTTATTCGTTTACAGGTTTAGAGGTAAAGATACCCTACGCTTTCTGTGTAGATGTCTGACGCTTTTTAGATGGCGATGGCTTCGTGTGCAAATTGCGGTTCCATCACTGAGTATTCGCTGGAACAGGTGTTGTGTGCCAGTGTGGACCGCCAACAACTTCTTAAAAGATATGACTTGGAAGAACGGAATCTCCTACAACACAATGACACTGCTCACATGGACACGCATATTGACAGTTTGCAATTCCTCATCGACGAGCTTCGGAAACGACGCGCTTTGGCCTGTCGAAGTCGGAATCGATATGCCCCCGTGGCACGCCTACCCGTTGAGCTTCTGTCAGAAATTTTTCGGTTTACGCTGTCGACAGACATCCACAAGGATCACAAATGCTTTCAGCCAACCACTGTTCCCTTGTTACTTGGAAAGGTATGCTCGGAATGGCGGAACATTGCTTGGGGCTTGGCTGAGCTGTGGTCATCGTTCCATTGCCGTGTTTCTAAGACACGGTACTCGGCGCAAGCAACCCTGTTACGTGAATGGATAGATCGCTCGGGTGGTCGACCCCTCGATATCCGTATAACCCTTGAGGACGAAGACTCGTGGAACGTGTCCGGGATAACGAGCACGCATATAATTGATGTGCTTCTCCTTCATTGCCATAATTGGCGTTCTCTCGACCTTATCCTTCCTGAAACTTGGTATAACAAGCTTCAGAATGTCCGCGAAAAGCTAGAGAATTTGGCATCGGTGACAATACGACCACCTGGCTACATATTCATACTTAAATCACTGAATGCATTCGCCAACGCACCTTCACTGAGGCGCATAAGTTCATCGCATTATTATATGCACGACCTTCTCTTTCCTTGGGAACAACTCACGGAAGCCACCTTAGGTACAGCCTCCACGGATGAGGCAATTGAACTCATACGACGGTGCCCAAATCTAGTATCCTGCAGGTTCGACGACCTTAACAGTATCGAGGGCGAATTCCCCTTGGACGGGGTTCTCCACACCGGGCTTAAACAACTGCGCATATATCTGAACATATTCGCCACCCTTGCTCCATTTATAGGCCCCTTGACATTGTCTAATCTCTCTCTTTTAGATTTGTCTGTCCCTCCAGCGCATTCTAATCCCTTGAATACAGTCGAACAGCTACTAGACCGGTCGGAGTGTCCTTTACGAACCATCAAAATTACGGGCATATCTATTCAGGACGAGGATATTATTAGCTTCCTCGTTTATAACGATGCAGTCAAAAACGTCAATAATATGATGTCAAAGGACCAGGATCCTGCTGTACTCTGTTCGACACCAGCAACCTAATTCTGGTACGCCATTTGAAATCCCTTGGAAAGTCTATTCGTTAATTGTTTTTAATTAGAACATAATGTTCGACCTACAGCAACTTCGATTTTGGCTGTGCAGTTTAGACTTTATTTCTATATCTCATATGCTTTTGACATAATGCTTAATTTTGGGGTTTGATAGCACTCAAGGTCTCTTAAATTTTTTTCAATGAAGTATGGTATCTTCCAGGGTAATGTTTGCATCAGATGATATGATTTACTCCCCAACAGGGGAACGACAATGTCGGAACTGTCGAATTATTTATAACTAGGTCGCGTCCAAGCGCTCTGAAAGGATGTACCGGATGCTATAGCTATCAATGGTGATCACTAGTCAGCCACCGTTCGTTGGCTACTGCAAATCTCATGACCAGTGCCTTGTGAGCTCTTACACACCAATCAGGCGACAACTTCATTCATTCCCAGGAAGCCCGCTGCTTCGCCTCTCAAAGCTTAACATTAACCATTTCAATACATACACAATGTTACTTGCTGACAATCGTACTCTTCGGATACTTTCAACCGCGGAGAATGAAGGATATGGTGTGCTTGCTCAGGCTTGGTAATCTATGCTAAACAGCATTTGCCTGACACTTATCGTTGACATCCGACTATCGCCAGCTATGACTCCCAGATGGCAATCAGTCTCGTCCGCGCAGCCGAGCAAGCCCAGAGCCCTGCGATAATTCTGCTCTTTCCTGTAACTTTGCAATACGGAAAAGGTCCTTTCTTGAGATTGTGCCTCGACCTGTATGTCCAACTTACTATCTGGGCCACATTTGAATGGAATAGCTTACTTCCTTGTTCTGTGTTTCTGAAGTGCACATCAGGCATCTGTACCAATTGCTGTGCACCTGGATCATGCCACCGATCCAGAACACCTGGAACTTGCTTTATCACTTGCAGAGCAAGGTATTATCTTCGATAGTATAATGGTTGATGCCAGTCATGCAGAGGTAAAAATACTCTTTATCACACTTTTTTCCAAACAAAGCAAATCCCGTTCGTCCTAGAATGACGAAGAAAACATTTCCATCGCCAAGCCATACGTTGATCGGGCGCATAAGCTAGGCATCGCAGTTGAGGTCGAAATGGGACGTCTTGAAGGCGGTGAAGCTGGTCTTCGCATGATTTCAGACGCTAAGCTCACCGACCCAGCAAAGGCTAAGGCCTTTATGGAAGGGAAAGTTATAATTTTCTCAAACAAACAAACAATCTGAAATTTATTACTTGTTTAGGACTGGCGCTGACATTTTAGCGCCCAGTATCGGGAACCTTCACGGTGCTTACCTTAGACCACCGGATTTCCGTCAGCATATGTAAGCTCTGGACACGTTGACGCGCTAACCACATCGTTGATGGATCTCATCTCAGACTGCAGGACCTTTATAAAGAATTTAGAGGAAAGGTCCCCATTTGTTTGCATGGGACAGATACTCTTCCAGATACGCTTTTCGCCGAATGCATCAAAAACGGTGTCAGCAAGGTTATAGTGACGTTGCCCATTCTCGTGAGATTAAAACTTACTTCTACTGGTAGATAAATATAAACAGCTGGGGACGTGATCCATACGCAAGGGTGCTAGGGGAAGCTCTTCTATCGAAGTCGTTTCCTGAAGCTGTGGACATCGCGTCCGATGTTCTTGTCAAGGAGTGCCTCAGATTTTTCGATGTGTTCGGGTCGAAGGGCAAAGCATAAGCGAAGAATAGCAAAGCTCAGTAAGAACCAAATTTATGTGCCTGCGTTTTTACTTCCCGAGAATGAGCCCAAAAAAATTTAAGCTGAAACCTCCAATGGCGTAACAATGAAGTCCAAGGCGTGAAACTGATCAACCTCTATATCTATGCGAGCGGAGTGAGTGTCTGAGAAATATTTCAATTTCCGCTTAGGCAAATACAAATCTCCGATTGAACTTCGGCTTGATGGCCGTCTTTTTGTCTGCCCATTCCAGACCCTGGTTGGTTCGGACATGCTTAAAACTTTCACGTTCAAACTTTGCGTTTACTTTCAATTGACATTCGAGCTGCATACTATATATATGCGGGTGTGTCTGATGTAATATCAACGTCGAATCATCGTACTGTGGAATTCCTCGCTTTTTTCCCCTGTACGGTGAATGTTGAAGCGTCATGGGGACAAAAAGGGCTTTTTATAGTGCGCCGGATTTCCGTGAAAGATACTAATGTGCGAGAGTCTGAATATTCCTCTTGATTCTACGCGTTTGAACGTCCCAAGCCTGTAATGTCCAGCACTGTTTTAATAACTGGCGCAGCAGGGTGGCTTGGGGGACTGGTAAGTCTCTAACTCTTTTGTCATGTTTTGCTATTGATTTGTGGTGGATGGACTAGCTGGCTGCTGAACTCATCAACGATCCAAGAACTCCTGACCTCCGTTTGATTCTGGCTGACATTGTCGAGCCAAATGCCCCTCCATTATCAAAGTCGATTTGCATCAAGGCGGATCTCACCGACAAAGCTCAGTTGGAAACCCTATTTTCCACTGAGTTTGGTATTCCTGATACCGTCTACTGTTTACATGGAATCATGTCTCGAGGAGCCGAAGATAATTTTGACCTAGGCGTCAAAGTCAGTATATCGCTCATCTTCACGACGTTTTGCCTTAACGTTTTGTACGAAAATTCCAGATCAATGTCGATTCCGTTCGTCTATTGCTTGAGGCTACGCGTTCTTACTGTGAAGCATCTGTCAAATTTATATTTACATCTTCGCTGGCAGTATATGGTGGACCTCTGGTGAGCTGATTGACGACAACTTTCTTTTCCATATTTTTCATGGTCGACTACAGCCTGATGTAGTGACGACTTCGACTATCGCCACACCTCAAGGTTCGTATGGCTTTGGTAAGCTCACCTCTGAGCTGTTTATAAATGAATATTCTCGCCGTGGGTGGGTGGACGGGCGTATAGTACGTCTGCCTACGATCCTGGTCCGCCCTGGTGCTCCATCACTTGCGAGTTCTTCTTTCATCTCTGGTCAGTAAAATGCGTTTAACTATTGGTTTCCTTCTCCTGACATATATTTGTACATTTGTTCGTAAAGCTATCATTCGCGAACCTCTTCACGGTGTAGAGACAGTTTGTCCCATCGGCGACTCTATCAACTCTCCCGAACTTTCATTGAAGTCATGGCTCGCTTCCCCAGAGACGACCATTAAAAACATCGTAACGGCAAAGCACATTCCTGCCGAGAAGTTTCTCCCGCACACGCGCGTAATCTGTCTTCCAGGATTTACAGCCACTGTTAGAGACGAGCTGGAAGCTCTCTTCAAGGTCGCTGGTCAAGATGCTTTGAACCTTGTCAAATTCAAAGATGACCCTGTCAACCGGCGTCTAGTATCCTCATGGCCTTCAGCTTTTGATAATTCTTACGCTCTTAGCCTAGGATTTGCAGTAGATGAGGGCGGTATGGAACCCATCGTCCAACGGTTTTGGGACAGGGTACATGCCGTTGATAAGTAATAGGTCGGAAGGCATCGATCCCATTTTTATTGGCCCTCCGTGGCTAATCGGACATCTTAGGGTTTTTGAGTGCATATGCATGTACTTTTCCTTTTCGGATTGGATTTGATTCTATATCGTTTTGAAGAAGAAAGAACACTTGTAACCTGGTGAAGCCGACAGTGAACGTCTACTCAATAGCCAGAGCACACACAGTTTGAAAGACTCAAGAAAGAATTCGATTCGTGTCCTATACGTCTGTAAAATACACCTTGAGATTGAAGCAACGGCCGGCATGGGTTTGAGATAGTAGGCGGCTACTTGGCGCCTGCGAAACCGAGTCGGTGATACCGCTTGCAAATAACCATGTTCGATTACCGATGTAACTTTACCCAGGCCCGTCAGGCTTCCGTCGACCTTCCACTTGTCGTCCTCCACGTTCTCTATTTCTCATAGCTTCTCGAATAGCTGAAGAATAGGTTATCAGTTGGCGCGGGTTTTTCTCTTGACTCTACATCCAACCCTTCCTTCCAAGTTGCAGTCTTCAGAAACATAATCAACATGGCACCAGATCCCGTCGCAGAAAAATCCGGATTCCTTCGCATGTATATGTCGAATCATCCTGACACGCTGGTTGCATATGCGAAGTGGTTTGGGAAGGTCAAAGAGGTCATCACCAGCGCGGAAATGACGGCGATCGACTGCAATGTACGTGTCCCTGACACTTTGGAACTCGGATTCGTCCTGACTCCCCCTAACGATGGTTCATTACATAGAGCATGACGTTGACCTGCACGATGAAAGGAGGCTCGAAGAAGGAGGTCAGGGTCCCTATAGAGCCCCCACTTTCTGGCTATGAAGATGTGAAGCCTCGTCTGCTCGAAATGAAAGCGTTTGCTCAGGAGGGACTAGGAATGGTGTGTCTCTACGTTACCTATCACACAATTCTTGACAAACCATTCGCGCTTAGATCAAAGCTCCGCATATCACAACCTTTGAATTCCCCAGGGACGCCTGGGTAATGACAGTGTTGTATTTCTTTGGGCTATTTATCTACAATCTCCCTGGTCATCCATCCATCTTCGGCCAAACTGCAGATTTCATAACTGCGTACACCGGAACCACTGTGGTTAAATGGTTACTTTGGACTATTTCAGGCCTTCACAGCTTAGAATCGATCTACATGTACAGCCTGTGCCGAAGACATTCCACTGGATTTGCACTCGGGGTGCGTTGACATGCTACGTCCAATGTCAATCGGTTGCTGATAAAAAAGCTTGTCGATACAGGCCATGTATGTTGTATCAACTTTCTTTGGCGGCTTCCCAACCTGGGTCAATCTAAGGAAAAAAATCCAAGCAGCTCGTATCGATTCTGTAATGAAAATCCAGTAATTTCATGACGACCGTATGTGTATGATTATTTATTGTTCGAATGACAGCCAATTTCTTAGTATGGTCCTGGGCCTGATTTCTTGTTTTTAAATTACTTGGGATGAGAAGATAAGCTTGTCCTAAGTGTCTTGTAATTTGTGTTTTGTCTATCGCGTGAATAGTTCTTCATAAGAGTCGGATAATCCTTGATAAATTTCTATATCAAATCGCTGAAGGGCATCTCGAGTCTTGACAACAAGTTCGTGCTAAGTATGACCTGGCCGGCACAGCTTTTACCGAACCTTACGCCGACTGTCACCATCTTCAATCTTTATCAATCATGTCAACCTCTTTATTTGCCAACAGTCTCTCCTACAGCTCATTGGTTATATAATGTCCATCCCTCCGCAGTCGCAGTACTACCAACGTCCGTGCTAGATGTTTTCGGAAGCCTTGGCCATGCCACCTGCGGGCTCTAGTTGTCTGCAAACAGGTTCTACGCCAATCATCACAGGCAACGACATTCCTGACGATGTTTGGCGTATCATTGCCGGTATACTGTCGGACTCAGGGTACCATGCTGTTAGATACATGGGGGTGAACCGCACGTTCTACGACCTTGCCCTCGACCAGTTATATAGTAAGGTACAGTGGTTCGCCCTTGATCAGCGCTTTTCGAGACAGCTTGAAAGATTACAGTGAGTTGCACTTTATCCTCAGGAAATCCATCAGTGTAACACCCTCCTGCATTGACCATAGATCTCATCTAATCGCTTGTCGAGTGCGTGTCTTGCACATACGAGCCTGGTTTATCCAGTATCTCCTGAAGCGTGACATCTTGTATGATCCTCCTTCGTCTTTTCAGGAAACAAATACCGTCCTGAAGGACGCGATCCTATCCGTTGCTTCAAAACTCGGAATAAACACCAGTTTAAAGACCAACAGAGGATATGATCCACAGTGGGTTCTTCAGCACAGGCATGAACGATCCAAGGACGGCGCTCTTTCGTTCGAATCAACTATCAATCCCATGGTCAACGCCGTGGCAGGAATGTCAAATGTTATGGAATTCAATTTCGAATGGCGGGATCTCCCTATGAACAAGAACACGTTGATATTTTTGACATCAGCAAGAACATCGTTCGATAACAGTCTACGCAAGCTCGTTTTACGAGCGCCGATCTCCAAATTCAAAGATCTTCTTGCAAATACCAATTTTAATAACATCGAGGAGTTGGACTTCCACTTTGACTATCGTCCAGGGGGTACTGTGTCCGAAACTCCGGACCCCTACGTGAAAATATTATTGGAGACTGTAGTCCCATTTATTGCAAAGCGTCGAGACCGTCTCCAGTCTTTACGTGTGTCGTCATCGTCTGCCACCAATTTGTCGGAATTTTTTCATGCTCTTCCCTCCTACTTCCCCTCTCTTCGAGGCTTTGGAGTTAACATCTCTTTTCACAAAGATTTTCTCTCGGATGCAAGTGGCCTCTGCCAAATCCTGGAGTCTTGTGCGGTCAGCCTTCGACAAGTCATTCTATCTGCCAATTGGGAGCATAACCATCTAGACCCTGTCAAGTCCCAGTCTGTTCAAAGTGTTGATCGCTACGCAAGGACAGATACAAACAACATCAATCCCCAGAGTGATAATAAACCTTGGGTTCGCATGAATAATCTGCTACTGGCTCATCCCAGGTGTCTTTCATCCCTCAGGTCTCTCGAAATCCCCTTCATTTCGTTGAGCAACACTCTACCTATCATCCAGCGTTCATGTGACACATTGATACGGCTTTGTCTGAAAGGTCGGTACCTCACTACAAATGAAATAGCTCAGGTTATAGCGCTGTTCAGCCATCGGTCACTCGAAATTCAGTACCTTGAAATTGCTGTCACCATGTTGGATATTGCGCTATTGGTGGTTTTGGCGAAGGGACTTCCTGATCTGCGTTCTCTCGTTCTAATTTACGAGAAGCGCCATGATGATGTGAGCTTATATCCACTGAAATCTGAGAAGCCTAACCCAACTCTCTGGAAAAGTTAACACATCCTGAGCCTGATAACTCTCTTGTCCATTGGAATTTGTCTTCGATTGAGGTTCACGATGGGCGATTTCGAACTATGGATCCAGTCTATCGCCGGAACTTCACTTCGGAGCGCATTGCAAGACAGGCTATCTCCACATTGTTGAATAATTTGTGAATTTGACTATTGTATGATTTTAATCTTTATCGACGCTTTCAATTTCTTCAGTCGAGGTCAGGTCAAGGTTGGGTCAAGGTCAGTGAAAATGTTATTCGTATACACAACAAAAATTACGGGAACCGAGAACGTGTTTTTAGACTTCCTTCTGTTTAGATGGTTTAGATTTTAGTCAAAGAACTGTACTGACTGCTCCACGTTCGCTAGTCGGGCGTTCTCACCTCGGCGCTGTTATTCTCTTATTTCCATTTTTACTAGTGCTTCTGCGCGACCTAACCGACTTTAGGCTCAAACGGTGGAGCAAAATTAAATTCCTCTGAAAAGTTCGGTGGGTTCACGCATTCTCTTCTTTCATTCTGAAAATCTGATTGACTTGCCTATTCAATTTTAATATGTGATCATTGTGATGTCCTTGACAATAAATTGATTATGCAGCATGTTCAATGTTGTATCAAGCATTATGTATGAGCAAATAGTGAGTAAAATCTGCACAATGATTATCCAATTTAATAAATTTTATGACATGCAGACAAGTTAGTTGGTATGGTTGAACACGGTACTGTCGCTGCTCGGGAGTTACGTATCGAGACTTTGAATACCTCAACTGTCGCCTTGGTGCACTCTTTTGCGGAGAATCCATTGACATTTAAAAAGTCCAGAACAGCGGTACATCTCTTTGGCAATCTTAAAAATACCTCTCCGTAGTTCGCACATAGGTTATCCTGACGGCACAGTGCTTTGCTGGCAAAGGGTCAATCCACTTTAATTAACACATATGTTGACCTAACACCGCTCAAAATGCAGGGTCTCGGGTATTTGGAAGTGTGCCGCTGATTTCCGTGACTTAATGTGTCCGACGCGGAGACAGCTTTCCAATTTATGTTCTCGACATTTGCACATGTGTCTAAATTCAAGACGGCGAATGGCATTGTTTAATCAGAAAAAAAATTACGCTCGTTTGAGCAAACCATGGTCGCAAGTACTCTTTCCATGTTGACGCCATTACAAATATCGAACTGAAAGTCAATCAACTCCACAGGCGCTTACTGCACTCGGAATACACCATGCCGTGATAACGTTAACGTCTGACTTAGCCATTATGCTTCTAGCGTCGATTAATGTGTGTCAGAAAAAAAAAAGAACGGGAACATCTGTATGTAATGTTTGACAAAACAAGCGAACCTGCTTCTAAATTACGTTGCAAAATTTTGGCCCTACTCCTTCCAGTGAGCTTGGAAATGTATAAAAACTCCATGGGCGCAGCGGGATTCTTTAGTCGAATAACCAACTTCGCAGTCTAAACACAACTAACAGCCAATCTTTACCAAACCCACTTTCTTTACCCAACAATGTTCTCCAAGGTTGCTATCCTCGCCGCTGCCTCCATGGCTGTCTTTGTCGCCGCTGCCCCCACCGGCAGCTCTGGCGACATCCAGGATTCTTGCAACACCGGCGCTGTTCAGTGCTGTGAGTTCAAGCAGACTAATTTTTCTTCAGTTTTGTTGATTTATTAAATTATGTGTAGGCAACCAAAGCTTCTCCTCCGATTCTTCTGAGGCCAACTTGTTGCGCACCCTCCTCGGTGTTGTATTGGGCCCCGTCACTGGCCAGATTGGTCTCCAGTGCACTCCCTTGTCTGTCCTTGCCGTTTCTGGGAACTCTTGGTCAGTTTAACACACTATGATCTATTACACCTCATTCATAGTTTTTAATTAGCTCTTCGCAACCCGTTTGCTGCACTGACAACACCTTCAGTAAGTTGTTTCGTCACACGTTTTTCTTGGTAAAGCTTATTAAATTTCTTCTCCAGACGGCCTCATCAACGTTGGCTGCACACCCATCAACGTTAACCTCTAAACTGTTTCGGCCTTATCCAGTCGATACTGTTGTAGCATTGTCTGGGTTTTTCGCAGAGGGTTTTGATTTAGCTGTCGTCATTCTTTTGAAAAATATTCCTACATACCATGGTATCTAATAAAACAATTTTTGCGCGCAACGTGTTTGAGTTTTTTGAGAGCCTTTTTGTGTGTTTGTGGAGAGTTACAAGAGAACCTTAGGGACATATCCTTTGCCGACTAACCTGGTCTTCAGTTGTTTTGTTAAGTTTTTCTTTTGGAAAATATGGCATTGTCCATGTTCTTGTTTTAGTTTCTGAAATGTCGGAAACTGGTGTTATCATGACTTGATTTTGTAAATGAAGATCATTCTTTATCATATTCAATGTTAACCGGTGCGATGTCTATGGCGGACAGCTCTACACTACTTTTGAACAACTCTTGTTCAGCCTTTTCTATGAAGCCCATTTCACCTTTAAGATCTTCATAGAACTGAGGCGTCAACCCGGCCTTTTCTCTGTCATCGACATTGAAAGGGCCTTTAATGTCGCCTCTCCATCCTCTCCTCACCTCGTCTCTGAAAGCCGCTACAGGTTCAGTTGCACCTTCCTGTGCACATATCCATGTAAACCAGCGGTGTCCCGAGGTAACGTGCGTGACCTCGTCGGCATGGATGATCTCCATGACTTTGACTGTTTCCAGATCTCCGGCTTTGCGGAATCTCTCAATAGTGGCCGGATTGACGTCCAAACCGCGAGCTTCATGCACAAGATGAATTATAGCAAGTCTGGAACGAAGAGATTGCGACGTCACGGTGGCCGACTCCCAGAGCGATGCATGTACAGGCATGCTGCCGTATGGCGTTGATGGTGAGATGGCTGCAAGTCTTGAAGTGAGTAAGGAGCTGTTAAGCGATACAGGAAACAATTATTTATCAGTTTATTTTTCGCAGTCTAAAAAACGAGGAACTTGCAAATGCTTGGATTCATCAAGTGCCATCTTCGCGAAATCAGAGAAAAATGCGGGAGGAAGATTTGGATGATCTGGCCCAAAGCGCGCCATGATATCCCAACTATTTACCATTGACGTCAAAGGGAGAAACAAAGCAAAATGATAGCTACTTACGCAAGATCGATTCTGAATGATTTCAAGTATGATTAGCTAGAGTCTATAAAGCGTGGGTTAGATCAACGAGCACTCACGCCCATTGTTCGATATTGGCCAGTGCATGCAACATCACAGCAAGGTTTTTACGGCTCTTGACCTTCTGGGGTGCGACGGTGTTTTTTGTATAAGATACATCTCGTGAAGGGACGTCTGGCGGTCGGGGAGCACTGGCGGATTTGTGTCCAATAGAGCTTAGTTTGCCTGTTCTGAAAAGGTCGACTGCATATCGGGTACGCTCTACCTGGTTGTTCTTCCATTAGTTATGCTGTCCAAGAATCGGGGAACATTCCTACACACCTTCAAACTAGGATTCGGGGTATTTAGAATGAGGACCGCCCATTGCATGAGTGTTTTAGGGGGGTTGACTGGTGGAACAACAGGTTCTATTTCTCCTGTTTCGACGTGGACCGTCGCCTCTGAATGCTGAATGGTTTTAGGTGGTGGCGGTGGATCCGCAAATTCTTGAAAAAAAAAACAGACTGTCAAAATTCAAGCCAAAGGCCAGAGGATGACGGCACACCTTCTGATACAGGTCGTAACTCGACTAGTCGCCAATTCGTTCCTTCCTCTGGTGTTTGCATATAAACCTTCTCCACCCCATCTTTTAGATCAACCTTGACTTCGACATCGTATGTGCACGCTTTTAGGCCTGTTTCGCTCTTCCCTGTCTTTAGGTCAAAGTCATACCTGTCAGTGCGAATGTATTGTATTCACGAACATGAGGAACAAAGAATAAAACGACATACCTATGCCATGGACATACGGCAACCAATCCAGTCTCGCATTCCTCGATATCTGCATGAGACATGTCTGCTCCCAGATGTGGACAGCTAGATTCCATCACATATATCTGTCGTTGATTTGAACTTGGGCCGGTAGATAGGGAAATGTCATCTGTCTGGGACCCGCACGATTCACTAGTGGGGAGGTCTTTAATCCCAGGATCTTGCGCTGTGGACAGACGAAACAAGATTAAAGAGTGGTATTTGCCTTCCTGTGATCGCAATGTAATCATATATCGAAAATGGCTAAGGAGTTCATGTAATGGGGCAATCCTGCGCAAAATGTTAGCGATAACATCGACGTGAGATGTTCAGAAGTAGTAGGTTATGTGCTCACTGGAGTTGCTCCATGGCGCGGATATTCTTCTCGTCGCGATTCAGAGATGAGGTTAACGAATTGATATGTTTTGGTGGAGTTAATGTACCCAGTAGTCTTGAGGGCCTTATCTGATGGAGTTTTTGCTGTATTGCACACCTGTTGGCGACATTCAAGCGCCCTCGAAGCGGCAATTGAAGCCACCTCATGACCGTGACGGTTGCTAAAACTCACAATTTATTGCCGAATAGCCGAGCAAGTAAGCTTGAGAACTTCAAAGTTACTGACACTTCAACTAGACTTCGAACTAATTTGTGTAAACAGCAAACGAGAACTGGGAATTGCATTTTGGGCGATTAAATAGATGCTAGTTTTACATTGTACTACAACAAATGGACAGTGCTAAAAGAAAGCATTATACATTACTATACATATGAAATGCACAAAATTCCGAGGTGATTGAGCGAGAGACCCCCAAAAGAAAATCGCCGAGACGATACCAATATCGCAGAGAAAAATTTGAAAATCTAAATTGAGTATGCGACTAAAAAAAAGTCTGGATGCCTACGACATCATAACTTGTGGTTGTGCAGCGTGGAATATTCCATAAGACGGGGCCTGCATGTGTCCAAGATATGGAAGAGGGCTTAAGTTAGCGTTAGGGATGGCAGGGGGTGATGGAGATCCTTCTGGCCACGAGAATCTGGAAAAAGGGTGAAGGGTTAACTCTCTGCCAAACAGGAAACTTCAACGCGTTCTAACTCACCCAGGCATCATCATGTTCTGCCACCAGGCAGGATTCTTGATTGCCTGCATCGTCGCAAGCATTTCCTCATCGGAGAACACACCTCCGTACGTCATATCGAAATCAGCACCGAAATGAATCTGCCCTGTGCTAGTGGCGAAAGTCGCCTCAGGCATGTAGATAGGGGTCTCCATGGCCTGACTCGGCGCATGCGTGAATGTCTGACCACCTTGATCAGCGTCGGATGAGTGACTGGTAGACATCATTGATGCCAGACTCATTGACGACATTCCCTGGTTCTCGGATCCGGCCATTTGACTCTGCGGTGGGACGACGGTCTGGAGACGTCCGAGGGTTGCACCATCACGGCGATGGCGTGAAAGCAGTCCGGCGAGGAAACGAGCGTACAGCTTAGGGGTATGCCTGTCGTCGATCGCGATTTTTGGAGAACTCAGCGTTTGGATTAAGCGGCCAATCAAGTCGAAAATTTCGTTCTCTTGTTCCTTCTCGAGGAACGCCGAGAATTCGGGTCGAAGCAGCTATAGAGCATGTGAGTACGTCGTCGAACATTTGCTCAATAATGACGCACCTTAAGCAAGAAGGCTGAGGCAAATGAAGCAAACACGAAGTGACCATCTGGGGCATAGCGCATGAATCCAGTTGGGGCCAAGCCGTCGATCATGTTCTCAATAACTGCTTTCGCAGAGTCAAGGCACTAAGCGCATATAATTAGGTAATTGTGAGTGAAGACTGGACAGAGTAGACTAACCGTAGTGAAAAACATGCGGTCCTCGTTTTCAAACCCTCGTTGGTACGCTTGTTGGAAGCCGAAGGAGAACATCACGAGTCGTGAGTATCCAACAAGGCTGCGTTGCCATTCAGAAGATGTACACGAATATCTAAAAGATGAAATACTCACAAAGGAAGCAGTGAGCACCGAAGGGCGCAAGTAGGGTCTGAATATTAAAAGTTAACGACCAATCTTGAAAATGAAAAAATCATATCGCCTCACCATTGACATCCGAGTCCTCTTTGAAGCGTTTAGACCATTCTTCATTGTACGCTTTCAGACGCGTATCGTGCTTGAGCGTTACGCTGCGGAAGTCGACTTTCTGTATTGCTAGTTAGCACGGCATATATGACAAATATTTAAGGGCTTACTTTATTGAGACCGGTCGGCGACGATGGGTCGCTGAAGACCTCGTCGTGGAACTTGGCCACGATTTGGAGCAGGGCAGAGTACCCACAAAGATGCACATCATACTAAAGTTCAGGTTTTAACGACCGCAAGTCATCTCTAAAAACAGTTGCCTACCTTGAGATTATACTGCGACTTCTTGTACCAGTCAGGTGCATTGCGGACGATGCTGGAAGCATTTCAAAGTCAGAAAAAGAAGAAAAAACCACATTCAGAGCAAGCGACATACAAATCTTCCTTCAGCGTTGATGGTTTACCAAGCTGCGTAGCCGTTGACCTATCGAGGTTGAAGCAAATCATCCAGACCCGCGTCTTATTCAGGATCTCTCGTTCCTGAGTCTCAGAGTGCGGCTTCGTGTTCGGTACTTGGTGCAAATTAAGATCAGTTGCAATTCTGTTCGCAGAACAACATTCGTCAGCCACCAATGCCGAATCCAAAAGTAGAAAAATTAAGCTATACCTAATTGCGAGACCTGTGTACAGCCAGCTTCTGTCCTCTTCCCATCTGCGGGCAGGCACGGCGTATACGCTCATAAGAATGTACGCCTGGCACAGCTCAACAGACTTCCACCCGTCAATGAGGGCGTTCGCAGCGGAGTGCTTTGCGAAATGCATGGCGATAGGATAGATTTCGGATTTCTCGACATAGTACCTGGAAGAAATAGCACAGACTAGTATGATTGTCAGCGTGTGATGAGATAGGCAAATGTACATGTGTAAAATACTTACTAACGGTGAACAGGAAGGGGCACCTTGCAAAAGTTGAGGCAGGCGTGTGCAGCACGGGGTCCAACAAGGAGATAAATGGCTAGAGATAACGTCAGGCACTGTGTGCAAGCTGTCATAATAATGCAATCGCACATTGACTCTTTCGTAGAAACTGTAAAAAAGGCATAGAGTTAAGATGCTGATAATCTCTCCTGGAAGGTGACAAGAACATACATTTCGAAGAGTTTCTCGACGTCCTCAGGGTTGACGAGGTTGTGGACCAAAATCTCCGGTGCGCTGTGTTGTTCAATTAACGATGCACGCATGTCAAGATCCGTAGCGGGCCCTGCAAAATTAACGGAACGGATGGTTGTAAGGTCCCGAACTACAATAGACATGAGTTATGGAAATTAGCGAACGAACCTGGCATGAAGTATGTCTCATTGGCCACACCCTGCACAAATACGTCAAGTCAATCAATAGAGTCTAATTAAACTTGCAGAAGAACCGAAATACATACAACATTGTCATCGTTAAGGTCTT
Organism: Psilocybe cubensis; assembly: GCF_017499595.1. Taxonomy (NCBI): domain Eukaryota; kingdom Fungi; phylum Basidiomycota; class Agaricomycetes; order Agaricales; family Agrocybaceae; genus Psilocybe; species Psilocybe cubensis. The sequence continues at coordinate 1,171,467 of NC_063010.1, read as the reverse complement.
CCTCATTGAGACCCAAATCTTTGGTCTGATCGCGCTTTTTCTTTGACTTTGTGTTGCTCAAACTGAGGTCTGCGATAAGCCCAAGGGGCACATGCGACTCTGGCAGCGAGGACTGAAGCTTCTCCGACGCATCAGCTGGAGCTTCAGCGAAAGTGTCTTCTGGGTCATCTCTCAGCCCGCCGAGTATGGTGGCGGCGTGGGTTCGCTTGCCTTCGGAATCTACATCGGATTCCTCATCGGCTCTATCACGAGGGTTGGAAAAGGCCCGGGGCCCGGCAGGCTTCCCTGCATCTCGGACGCTTGACTGGAGGCGGTCTAGCCAGGCGAGAACATTCCTGTTGTTGCTGTCAGAGGGTGAAGTAGCCATACGGTATGATGCGATCGACAAGGGGGTCGCAATGTACGGGTTGTGCAGCTAGTGAATTAACAGCCGTGAAAAATCAGTGCCCAACAAATGGGTAATGCAAAAGAGGTCGACGAACCTGCTTGAGGAGGGAGTCGATGATCGAGTCCTTTTGCCTGATTTGTGCCAGGAGATATTCGCGCTTGCTGATATTGGGAGAGAAGTCAGCAGACGGCGCTGGAGACGGACAACGAGAAGGAGAAGGAGAAACAGAGAGTGTAGAAGACAGAGATGGCGATGATGGCATGAACGACATATTGGGTCGTTTTGAAAGACTCTGTGGTATGTAGAAAGAGATAGGCTCGAAAGAGGGGGAAAAGGCGAACGAGATCTTATGAACAGACCCGCCTTGATGTCGGCCCTATAAAGGGTTTACAGCACCCCTGTCCATGACCTTCGTATTTCGGGGACTTGACCCAAACAGGTCCGAGGTGGAGGTAAAAGTTTACTTTCTCACACGCTCCAGACTCCAACAAGGACACACATCATGGAACACCAAAAAAAGAAAACAAAAGAAAAAAAGAAAAAAAGAAAAAAAAAGGCGAATAAGCTCGTCCGAAAAACCGATGAAAATTTTCCTGAAGAAGACAATGACAAGACAAGAGACATGTACTCACTTTGGCGCCGTCCTTGGTCTGCGGCCCTCAACGATGCAGACATGTCCGCCCGATTTGCACCGTTTGCATGTATTCTCGTGCTTCGGAAAATCACATTTCATCTGTACGACGTGTTCGGGCGAAAGAAGTAGCGCCGGAGCCAACGCAAACCAAACGAATGAGCGCATGAAGTCGGGAAGAACAGGCGGACATCATATTCCGATAGGTGTCCAGAAGGGCAACGAGGAACCGCCAAGGGAGTAAAAGAGAGTAATTGACGTGAACCACACACGGAGAGGGATCACGGAGGGGTAAATTTCACGAAGATCAGATGATAGGGCGCAGGCAGGAGCAACAGTGGGAGTGATTTGCCGTTACCGATGCGACAGTAATAGAGTATAGGTTGAAGTTGATGTAATATGTTTAAAAAAGAAAAGTAAAAAAGAAACAAGGTACGTCAGTAAATCCGCAGCGGAAGCGACAGAGTCAAGGTAGAAGGAGAAAACGATCGGCAAAGTGGGGAAGCGGTATACTACCGAAGAAAAAAGTTGGCGTACCTTGAGTTTCTTGCAATGTGTGCAGGCTCCGGGACTGAGTATATTGACATGACGGGCGCATGGACGAGGAAAAAGCGGAATTCGTCATATCATAAGATCATTAACCGAGTCGACATATGTCGGATTCCGGAGAGGCAAAAGATGCGAAAGTAAAGCAAAGACCAAAGCATAGTGAATGTTGTTCAGGTTGCGAGAGATTAGATGACCGGTGGTATGATGGTGAGGCGGTGTCACAAGTCACGGGAGACAAATTGTGCCGAGTAACATGAGGTGTGTTATTTTTGGTATTCACAACCGCCGGGAAGACGACAAGGCATCCAGTGCAAGGCGATGTTCATAGCACACAGGAACAGTCCACAATGAACACCAACGCAAACAAGTCGCCCGAGCCCATACCAAAGCGAAGAGATGCCGCAAGTAACCCAATCAAAGACCGGGAGAGAAAAGCCGGCCGGTCCCGTATGTTATAGTTGTTGGAGCAGCAGGTGAAAGTGTCCCCGGTGCGTAGTCCAGGCGTTTAGGCCAGTCGGATAGGGCGACATATCGATTGAACGGGCGTCAAATTTTGAACACATTGTTGGGAGGCGGTCAATCGCCGAGTGAAAGAGAATATCATAAATTGAAGACAAAAAATAGAATCAAGCAGTTCGTCAGTAAGAAGCACAAACACGCCAAACGACAGAAAAACTGAAACGAAAACGAATGCTCCTCCTGTTCTTCGCAGACTTCTGATCTCTGGGAGCGACAGGAGCGCACGACCAGGCACTCAAAATGCATGTTCATTGCCTCAAGGCGTGTCCCACAGCAGACGTCACTGCACAGACCAAAGGCGGTGCGCCAGGCAAAAAGATGTTCATACTGGTAAAATAACACTCACAGACGTGATCTGACTTCTTTCTTGCCTCCCTTTCCAACCACACCCAAGCCGCCTAGGCCAACGCCAATTGCGCCGCTCATCCCAAGACCAGTCCCGTCGTCATCGTCGTCGCTTTCGGAATCACTGGCATCTTCCGCTGCATACCTGCTTCCCTGATTATTGGACCACTCCGTATGGTCGTCCCTTTTGGCCCTCTTTCGCTTCGCACCAGCTGCAGCTGTCGTTGTTGCCGCCGCCGCACCTGGTCGAGGAGGAGAGGCCGTTTTGGCCGATCCATCCGGACGTTTGGCACTAGATGGGATTACTCTGTTTATCTGCGATGGGCCCGCTTTTCCAGCGCTAACTTGATTATCTCGAATTTTAGACTGTTGTGACTGGTGGCCGGCCGAGCTCGTGTCAGCCTTCTTAGTGGAATAGATCGACTCATTGGTCCAAATGTTAGGGGGTGGAGATAGCGAAGAAGCATGAGATGACGCGTTTGAATTAGAAACCGGAGTGCCAAAGTCAGATCTATTGCGTTGGGATGGTAGGTATCTTGCCGTCTGGGGAACGAGAAATTGCGAAGACTGGCTAGGTTTTTGCTCAATTTGGCCAGAAGACAGGTGGGATGGTTGCTGTTGCTGGCTGAACTGTTGCTGCTGATAGACAGGATCTGGAGTGTTGGAGTAAGAATGTACAGCAGACTCGGGCGTCGTGGACGTATGGTACGAGTGAGCATTTTCGGGTGAAGGGGCACTACTATTGTTGCTCATTGACAGCATTTCCGGATAGAATGCAGAATAGATGTCGCTTGACTGACTCTGGTAAGTGGAAGTTCCACTGACGGCACCTTGAGTGACAGTGTCCGGTGTAGACGCAGCATACTGGTTCATCGAACCTGATGCGTACTGACCCTGCATAAAATTGAATGAGCTCTGTCCGCTCTGATGGACAGTCGGAGCGGGAGCAGTGGGTCGTCGGTACGACGAAGAATACTCGACCTGCTGGGGCTGCTGCTGCTGCTGCTGGCTGCCACCATGAAAAGAATCGAGCCATTGCTGATATTGACCCTGGTTCTCATTCTGATGAATATCATCCGGATTGTAGTAGGAAGAAGTGGGTGGAATCATGGACGAAGAAGTGGCGGGCTGTTGTGCACCTTTGGGAGAGTTTTGCTGGTTATAAAACCACAGATCGCTAGCGGCTGAAGAAGACTGCTCAAGTTGACCTAAAAGAAGTAGAAAAGTTGAGGATCGAATCATGGACAATGCTGGAGAAAGTAGCTACCAGAGCGCGCAGAGGAAGAAGCTCTCTGGTTTTGCGAATTCATGGAGTTTTGTGCTCCGGAGACGCCTCTAGGATGGATGGACGACATTGAAGTTATGATTAGAGGTAGTGATATGCCCGGGATATGGTAGGAGGGGACGTCGGAAAAGTTTGGGGCCCGACGGAGGATGGATTGGTAGGGTGGTGTATATATGGATCTGGCCCGGCATCTCAGGTTCTTGTGGTGTTGGCTTACCTGCCGATGTTAGCACCGAACGTCCCATATCGATGGAGAAGTCCCTAACCACCACGAGCCAAACTGCCCTCGGCTCGTGCCTATCAATTTCACATCATGATCGACACAATTATTACCCCATTCCGAGCAACCAAGCTTATATCCTACAACCTTCAAAAAAATCATTTGTTCAAACTGACCGAATTTTGTCACCATTTCTTGCTCATCAAATCATCATCTGCTACGATGATTGCCAACAACTATCTTCATCAGATATTCCATTCTTAGTCTTCTAGTGTCTTGTGTCGACATAATATTGGCATTTCTTGACATATAATTCTCCGTCTCCTCGACATATCTACCCAAACTTGGCCTCTGTCTCCCAGACTTCCCTTTGTTCAAAACATATCTCCCTGCAATCTCTCATAACACACGGCATCCAGGGCCGGCTGATTACGCTCTTTCACTTGTCAAATCCACCTTTTCTTATACTACTGATTCTCTTTCTTTTTAGTTCCCCCCATATGTTACATGCTTCTCTACCCCACCCTTGGTGGCATGGCAGTCTTGCCGTCGCGTCTCTAGCGCGACATGTCACGTCGCGAGATGTTTTAACTTAGCTCCGAACTTATTCGCTTCATGCTTTTGGGCGCCCATTATCTGCCAAAAATATATCCGACGGCCATCGGTCTCAACAGCGTCCGTCTACCTCAATCCGACTCCGAGAGTGTCCTTTGTCCCCATTTTGTGCATGCATTTCTATCGTCGGAAAAGGAAGGTGTCTATTCATACAGTGTGCCTCACCACTTCCTGGTTCCAAGATAGCCACTACAGCGTCCTAGTCGACCAAAAAGACAACAATCTACCACCCCTTTCACCTCACAGAAAGGCCTGGACTTCAAAAATCGATACCCCTCACCAGTATGACCTTCTAATCAATCATTCGAAGGCGCCCTGAGAATTGATCAATTGATCCTTCCTATGTATACTCTTCAAAGGCACAAGTTTCATCAATGCTCTCGTACTGTGATTCTGTAAGTCCATGACCTCACCTTAACGCGTTCTACTCCGTGCACCATTCCACCAGGTTGGAGCACGGAGACCCATCCCAAAATTCGCGCGCCTTCTATCTGTAACAGCTGCTGAACGTGAACCCCCGTCTCTGCCTCGTTTCGCCATGTGTTATCAGCTTCTTTCTGACAGGCACCCCAATGATTGGTTGGCTGAACACAAAACATACACATTCTCACAATGCCACGATCTCTGTTCGTCTTCGATCCGTGACTTAGTGAGCATCTAAATTAGTACGCGTTCAACATGCAGGTCGGCATTTGTGGTCATATGAGTCGACCCTTTCCCTCCACCGACATCGAAGCCCGGGACTTGGCTTTGTTTCTTCCTTCCGGCCTCTTACAAAAACCACTTTTGACACTGACAACGTTCGCGGACACTAAATAATAAAAAGATTGAAGAGGAATGCTCTTCGCTAAATAAACAGCCTTGCAGGTTTAAGCATTTTGCGGTCTACCAAGGATCCATCGCCGTCGAAATCATCTTCTCCGGTCTCCGAGACATCAGCTTTCTCCGAACTTTAATTTTATTGGACGTGAAAACTGGCGGCACGTCAACAAATAATGATGAATATCCTTAGCGGTGAGGGTGCTGTCTTCGTCCTCGAACGTTCTGTAAACACGAGACGAGTTCGATTAGCAAAAGATATGTTTTACTTTGATTTACTACTGGCTCGGTAAGCCAAGAACCTGTTTTATCTTTTTTTTTCCGTGTCATTGGCCGTTCAAGTTCGCGTATCATTAGCCCCACTGAGAAAAGGCGACGGGTACCGTCGGACAAGCAGAATTTCTAAGACTTCGTCAAACTTCGTTGAAATAATCAGAAACTTGACTGTGGGAAACCGACAATTGAATGAGTAAATCGCGCACTCGCTCCCTTTAGGAAGCGTTCACATCAAGGATGTGGTAAGTTTCACCGCTTGAATAGCTGATGAGAGCTTCTTAATTGTCAATTAATGAACGCGGGAGCTGCAGCTCGGAATATCTCGCCGACCAATACAGACGCATAATTCAATAGAATCTGGGTCTTGCCTGTCGATAATTATAAGTAATATCATGAAAACCTCCGAACCTTGAGAGAAAACGGGATCAATTTTGATGCACTATCATATCAGTACCTTCATTCTTGATTAATCTGATCAAAAAAGCTTAGAACAAAAAGACTATAAAGACCTGCGAAAGACGTTCATTCCAATGAGTGAATTTCCAAGCCAAGTTAAAGCGCCCCCTCCTCGGTAAGGAAGCTCCTGGGTCCCCATCCGGCGTCAAGCCCCTAATGACTACATATCACGCGCTTGAGTGCAGTGTTCTCAAGTTCGACAGACAGCTCGAAATCCGTGCTCCCATGCGCGTGTGTACTATTCAAATCCTGATTAAATCAAGGAAGCAGGAGCCCAAGCCCCGAACGTGAACCCCAGCAGTCGGGTTCACCCTTCAATTCGAACTTGGACTTTCTGAATTAGATAGCCACACATGACATCAAGTGAGAGTTAATGCGGGTATCCTCAATTGCGCTAATAACCGCACTGAGGCCAAGGCTAATCAAATCATATGTTCTGTGCTGATCCTAGATCCAATACTATACCAGCAACACGGGCTCTGCAGCAGCGATGATTTGCGTGCGACGGGTGATAACCTTCCGGTGCAAAACTGCTGTTGCAGCTGCACGCACAAAGCCCTCCATTGCTCACGCTGATCGTCGCTATCCCGGGGAACATCAGCGCGGTTCGAACCTTCGACTGATGCAATCCTATTACTCCACTCCTTCTATTCTTTCTTCAGGGCTTCGACAGGCGGAAGGGGATTGCGCGGGGATGAACTCTGCTCTTTTTTCTCAGTCGCGCCAAGTCCGCCACTATCTATATCCACTATCTCGTATCGATTTGGATTTGGATAGTTCTATAGCTCCTGAAGGTTAAGGGTGGAACTTTAAACAAAAGGCGGCTTGAAAATATCTGGATTTAGTTTATAATATCAAGTCCAAGTAATCTAAGTTATCATACCTCCTGCCCAAGTGGATCTCTTTTGGGCCTATAAACATCAACGCTTAGTATATAATGTGAACCAATCCAATTGATTGATTTCCTCTGTGAGATGGGGTCGTGACTTGCTGTCTGTATTCATGTCAAAAAGACTTTCATCCAAAATCAGAGAATTCTGTTAGCAGAGACCAAATATAGATCTTCACCGACATACCTACTCAGTGCTAATGCTAAAAGCTAGTAAAAGACACAAGGTTTGACTGTTTTGGATATTAAGGTTTAATTCATTCATTTCGCATACGAGGCGACTCATATTTACCGTGGCCGCTACCGCATATTTACTGACGTTAAGGTCCGTTAGATGCCCAAGGTTGTCGAAGGTTTTCCCGCCTTGAACTGCGCATCTTTCAGAGATCGAGACCTCAACGACCCAGAAAGATCGATGGAGCGCAGCATCATGGGACCAAGGGAATTACGCATCCTCCGTAGAATTCAATTCTTACGAAAAGGTCTTTTTCTTAACGCTTCGAAAGAATCAAGTCATCACGAAAGTGATAACTGATCCTGTTTGAAGTCTTGTTATCAGTCGTTGGTATATGTTAATGCTGGCGTTTGCAGTCAAGTTCGGTTACTAATTAGAGTAACTCGCAAATAGCTTATAGCCGATGATGGTAATTTGATATTGTCAGGAAGAACCTCTGTGGCGTTTTCCATTTTTGAATGTTAGGGGAAAACTACATTTGTACGGCCTGCAGTCCCACATTGTGTATTTTAAAAGCATGAAACCGGACAGAGCCTGAAGCAGTTAACCCTCGCGCGATGTGAATATGGGTCAGCTGAGCTAGGTTAAAAGAGATAGAAGAGCTAGATAATATTTCAAACAACCTGGAACGAGTTACACCAAATGACGCCGAGGATATTTAAGCGCCATCACTTTTTTGATGGTGTTTCTGGGAGGTAAATATAACAATGATATAATCGTCATTCACTGAGTGCGCGTGTGGGTGATTCGCTTGGACTCCAGATCCTAAGGCTGGGGTACGGGGCACATCACATTCACACTCCCGAATGCGCGCCAGTGACTAGATACGCGCGCACCGGGCAAGGATAGGTGAGTAACCGAAAATTAGTCCTCGGCTCATAGTTAGCCATTCTCTCTTTGCTGGACTCTGGAGTCTGCGGTATATTACCGAAACGGGTAGGATAAACAGCGAGCGGCTATTTTTAACACAAGCGCGCGGCGATGATCACGGCGATGATGATGTTTTGTGTCGCTTACAAGGCTCTATATATTGATATGAGATGTGATTGTAGCTAGATTTCTTGCTTACATTGATTCCCCGAGGCCATATGGATGGATGACTATGACTACAGTTGCTTGAGAAGAATTTATTGTGATACACGTATCATCATTATCCTCAACGCGATGTACAATGCGCTATATGCATGCGAGGGTAGGATTTACTTCATAGTCTCCGATTCTCTGGATATAATCGTGATATTTTATCTGCTTGATAACTCAGTCGAGTCTTTGTGCACTGTGCATAATTCGGGCAATTTTTATCCGAGCGCATTGCTTATTGATATTGTGATAAAAATTACATACATAACGGCTCCAACCTTGCTTGACATGCTCAAAATGAAAGCATATAACTTACAGCATCCAGAGTGTTAGCTACGCAAAATCTAAATGAATATATCTTTTGGTGCAGTTGAATCATACCCGTCACTGCCGATGTGCGACCGGCATATCCCGAAAGCATTGGTGCTCATTCTGCGACCATTGCAAACATTAATTACATCCTCACATCAACGTGAGGAATTTTCTCTCACTTTTTCTATTTTACGGACATACACCAAGTATCTGCGCTCTTTCCGAGACGTCATAAATCACATTCATGGAGCATGCTAAAAATAAACCGCGTAGTGTTTACACACGTGATCGTGAACTAAACTTTCAGGTGTTTCCCGGATTGTTTGCAGCTCGACCTCGCCTTCTTGCTTTCCTTCTTGTGCTCGTCCCGATTTTTTGTCCCTCCGAATAAAACCCTAACTCACTCACGAATTGGACTGTGCTGCAGATGCTTCAAGCTGATCCGGATGGCGCTGTGTTATACAGGCGCTTGTGTTCATTCCGGGCTTTGTCTGCGTGCCATGGGTTTATCGTGTGCGAAGAGGAGCTGCTATTCCTTGCATGTATGGCAAGTACTTACAGGTTTTGCATTCGTGCTGGAAGGAGTGTCCTTTCATCACAATGTCCTGATGCCCGTCGACTTATACCAACCATCCAGAGGCAGCCAGCAGCATTTGTCCAACTTCTGCCTCGTTCCTTGGATGGCCCCAGAAGCTCCCCCGCGGCAATTTTCCTCAGAAACACTGGGTTTATGGTACTTTTGGCATATAAAAGAGGTCAACGACACGTACAGGGCGGAGGAATGAACAGGTTGACGCGCACAGCTCGTTCGTCGTCTTGTTTCTTCATCAAAGGCTCCATATTTAACCATTTCTTACCCTCTGCACCGCGCTCAACAAGAACAGTATATCGAGGGCAAGCTCCATCTCCGCCTCCGTTTGATTATCCTGTCTGTCGCCTCCGTCTTATCGTCTTATGCTTGATGTGAGTATCCCGGTGCGCCGCTGGTGCGGAATCTAAGCTCTCTTCATTTGTAACAATTGTTGTCTGTGAGTCCTGTTGCTTCTGAGAGTCATGTCTAGATCGGGTGCGATTGCGCCGCAGCTGCGGCCACGTTGAACCTTTTGTTCAAATATGCAGTGTATAGGAAGGGGGCTGTAGGACGGTAAGATCAACTCATCGGCTCAGTGCAGGGTATACGAAATCAGAAGCAAGAGGCGGCGAGTTGTTTTGCGGAAGATCTTCAATTCACGGAGAACACGCAACGCCATGACCTTGTTCTTGTTCCACGTTTTCGTTATGTTATTTGGCGAGGTACTGTTCTGCCAGTGCTAACTCAAGAGGACGTCGAGCTTTTCCAGTTCAGCGCTGCCTTTGCGAGTCAAGTGAGCCTTTACAATTAACCGTCTCACTGTACACTTTCGCAGACAGGCGCTCTACAAGCTCCAGACACCGCACCATCGATTCATCGGTCGCTTCAGGGTTCATAGTACTGTAGTTCCAAGGTATCGAATAGTAAGGACATCGACGTATTTTAGAAGGTTACAAACAGAAACAACGAGAACATTCTCAATTCTCGCACCCACCTTCCAGTAGCAAAAACAAATATGATATGACGCACTCCAATTACTCCACTGCACTGCGTAGCCCGTCGATTAGATTCCACATCCATTCCTCGATGAATCTATTTCAGGGACACACCCTATACCTAAAACGGCTCTGAATCCAATGACGTCACATGTATAACTCGTTCGCGTCATTGGTGACTTGACTAGGACCTTTGGCGTACCAGTTGGGCTCTGGGCAATATTCATGTGTGTTCATAGGTGGAGGGGGGGCTATAAAGAGTGGGCCCGTAGACATGTCTCATCCCTCTCCAAACTCGAATTTCTTGAATCCACACCCCCAACCCACCCATTCACAACCTTTCACGAAACCAATCAACATCTCCACGCATCCATTTTTTTTAAATAATCAATCACCCAAACCCACCTAAAACAAGCTCGTTAAAGTAAAAGTAATAATCGTAATCAGTAATGGACAAAGCATCCTCCGTCCTCGCCGCTCTCGAAGCCGGCAAGCTGCCCTCCACACAACAGATTAACGTGTTCATCGACTGGCTGAGCGACGTCGGTATCGCGCGGGTCGATGCTAATCTCGCCAAAGCTGCAGAGGAAGTCGACGAAGCTGTCTCCGCCGCCGCGGCGTCGCAGAACGTCGACGTCAATGCTAATACCAACATCAACGCGGATGCACTGAGCGCACAGGGCCGCGTACTCGCGAGCGGGCTACGCGGTGTGCTCGATGCGTACAAGCAGCTGGGGATCAACAAGAACGGTGCGTATACAGATATCTACCCACGTCCTAAACGAAACATTTACTGACGACGATGTCAATTCAGGGGACAACGTCCTCCAACAAGCCCTTCACCACCTCACGCAGGGCGATCTCACATCCACACCCGAGGCGCAACAAACCAAAGACGACGCGCTAAACGACATCTCTGCCATCCGCCGTGCTCTCCGCACACTGCTCACCACGCTCTGGTCCTCTCTCTCCTCCGAGGGCACGTCGCTGGGCGAGGACATCCTCTCGCTCATCCGGCTCTCGCTCGCAGACGCCGCGGAGCTCGTCGAGGGGCAGGCTGGGTCCGCAAAGGCCGCGATCCGCAGTGTGGAAGAGGAGGTGCGCGAGGGCAAGCGGGATGCGCTGGGGCGGGAGAAGAAAAGGATGGAGGAGGAGCGGGAGGGAGGCGCCAAGGTCCGGTGGGAGCATGGGATGGATGTCGTTAAGGATACAGGGTCCACTGTCATTGGTACGGTGCAAAGTACTACCCAGGCGATTGAGGAGAAGAAGGAGAAGACTGGTTCGAGGCTTCGTGAGACATTCTACAAGGTAATTTCTTTCAATCTTTTTGGGGCATGTAAATTGGTTTGTTAATGTGGCGCTCTGTAGGTCAGCGACCGTGCAAAGAACGATCCCGAGTACCGCCAATCCCTCGACACGCTCTTCGACATCGTGCAGAAGCGGCTCAACAGCACCATTGACGCGGCATCCGATCCCAACACCACACTCTCCAGCTTCGTCTCTGACCCGACACCCGAGCAGCACATTCCCAAGGCTCTCAACCTGCTCCGCACGCTCGTCGAGCGCCTGGCAAACACCTCGCTTGAGCCGCTGATCCAGAAATTCCGCACGGCTGCATATACAATCTTGCAAGACCCCGAGCTCAAGGCGTGGTTCGACGACTTTCTCTCTGTGTCGCGGAAGAATCTTGCGGATCCGGGGTACGCGCGTTCTGATGAGGCCGAGGCGAAACGCCAGGAACTGCGCTCGAGGTGGAAGGCACTTCTGGACAAGGACTCGTCGGGTAAATGGAAGATGGTCGTCGATGATTTGAAGAAGGAGTTGAACAACGTGCAAAGTGGCATGGAGAACGACGAGGACCTGAATAGGCTCAAGGAGGCGCATGCTAAGCTGGGCGCGGATATTGAGAGGGGACTCGTTGATGCGAGCGAGGAGGCGAAGACGGGTGTGCAGGCTGCGATTGAGCAGGCGACGTGGTTCTGGCAGGACCTGTTCAAGTATTATATTCCAAAGTTCTTGTCAAAGATGAAGGACGTTCCTATCCCAAGGTTAGTGGTTTACCATGCTGAATTTGAAAGGTGCTTACTTTGATATAGAACGGAATACAAGGACGATGAGATCGAGTTTGTGCTCGAGAACCTCGATATCTCAACATTCAACATCTTGCCGTCGCATGTATACATTCGCAACATCACCGACATCGACATCCAAACGTCTGCGAAACCATCCACTCCTTCTCACACCAACGTCGGCGCGCTAACGCACGTACGCATCCAAGCACTGCAACTCTCGCTCAAAGACGTCTCGTTCTGGTACAAAGACAAAACGGCGTCCGCCATCGGCCCCTCCGAGTTTACCGGTCTTCTAGGCCTGAAGCTGCCGGAGAAAGGGATCGATGTGGACCTCAAGATCCGGCTTATCCCTGCGAACGCGACAGGCTCGCACTCGCGCGCGGCGCGCAAGCACTTTAACGTCATTGAGAGCGCGTCGGTGTCGATCGCTGAAGACGTAGGGATCGATATCAGGGATTCCAACCACTCGGTGCTCGTGACGGTCTTCAAACCGATGATGGTCGCGAAGATGCGGCAGGCGCTGGAGAAGACGCTGACGGAGCAGATTCGGGCTATTGTGGATTGGGCGGACGGTGTAGCGTTCGATGTGGGCAGGCGCAGGGAGGTGTTTGAGGATACAGGGCTTGGAGGCGGCGGGTCGCTTATGGCTGCCGTATGGAGCGAGATTGGGCGGCTGGAGCGCGAGAGCAGGGAGGGGCCGGTGGAGATGGGGTGGCATGCCACGGGAACGGGTCTGGTTGTCGAGCAGAGCGTGCGTGTGGAGGGCACAGGAGATGAGTTTGGCGAGGGCCAGGAGGTGCGCAGGTCAATGTTGGCCATGGGTGCTGAGCCACAGATTTTGGACGGGGCAAAGCGCGGGCCTGTAGGGAGTGGGTCGGAGAGGATTGTGGACAAGTTGGAGAGGAGGGCGGAGGAGATGGATGTTGATGTTCCAGAGGTTGATGTGCGGGGTGTGAAGAGGCAGGCGGGCCAGTTGGCCAAGGATGTGCAGGAGAGGGCGCAGGGGCTGTATAAGGAGGGTGAGAGGCAGGTCAAAGGTTTCAGGAGGAGTGTCGAGAGGAAGAAGCAGGTCGAACTCAACAGGCAGGGTTGGCAGAGTAGCAGCTTTGATGTTTGAGGAACAGAAAAATTGCTTTAGTTTCTTGCGTTTTGTAGCTTTCGAGTTTTTGTGTATTTGTATGAAATGATTAATAACATGTTACGGGTTTCTCTTACGGATATCATGGTACTTGTCTATTGAGGGTGTGTGATGAAGCATGGCTCGAAGATGATTTGGGAGAGATGGATAACATTGTGTTGAGAGACGGGCAATTGGCTAAGGATGTGCAGGAGAGAGCTCAGGAACTGTATAAGGAGGATGAGAGGCAGGTAAAAAGCTTCAGGAGATGTTTGGTAAGGGAGAAACAGATCGAGCTCACCAGGGACGGTTTAGTTCACGATCACGTGTTGAAGTTCTACGCGGTTTATTTATAGAACACGCCATGAATGTGATTTGTCTGTGGATGTGGGGGTGTGGGGAGGCGGAGCAGTTAGACAAGGATGAGCAGCAGAGGCACAGAGACTGCATAAAGAGGGTTAGAGATACCACGGGCTCAGGGTGCCTTTATGTAGTTTAATAGTGCCACACAAAGGAATGGGTCATCCTTTCATTGGAGGTGATAACATAAAACAAAACAAATCCGTCTATTCAAGGGGTGTGTTGATGCGTAGCTGGAGCCTGAAGAAGATTTTGGAGATGTGGAGATTATTGCGTTGAGAAAAATGACAAATTGGAGCATGGGCGAGCACTTGGCCCAGGTGTCGCCGCGATCATGTGCATCAATTTACGCGATTTATGTTTAGCAACAGAGAAACGCAGTCAGATTCTGATTCGCACTGCAAATTATACTGGTACAAAACTAGGAGGAATATCATGATCATAATTCCGCGCAGTAACATACCCGCACTTTGTTATAGGCAAAACAAGTACTTGTAAACATGTCCAATCGCCTCCACCGCGCCCTTGTCAATCCAAAACGCCAGCGCATAAATCCCGAGCAACACCCAACCCACAATCCTGACCGCGTCCTCTATCCACGCCGTCCGTTGCTCGCGTCGCCTTTCCGCAAGCGCGCGCTCGAGCTCCTGGATCCTGCCCTGCTGCTCAAAGTCGTTCTGGCGCAGGAACACGATCGTGTTCTGCGCGGTGAGCAGCTGGTGCTCGAGCTGCGCGTTGCGCGCCTCGGTGCGCTCTGCGCGGGCATGGGCGGCGTCGAAGGCGTCGAAGATGCGGTGGATCCGGTGGAGGAAGTCGGCGTTGCGGGCGCAGTATGCTGAGACGGACTCGAGGAAGTCGGTGTTGCGCGCGCAGTATGCTGAGACGGACTCGAGGAAGGCGAGGATATTCGTTGGGCCGCCGGTTCTTAGACTGGTGCTGGCGGATTCAGACGCGCGGAAAGCGCCCCGGTTCCCCGTGCTACTGCTAGTACTACTAGGGGTAGTATGCGTCGGGCCTGTATTCAAGTTGTACGGGTCCATGTAGGACATGTACACTTTGCGGATGTGCGCAGGCGATTTCTCTGCAAGCAGTGTATTGAAGTAAATAAGACGTATACGGCTGTGTCACGACAATGACCAATGACTTAGACTTGCCTGTTGAGACTAATTCTCGGCAGCTGGGACACGGCAGGACGATGTTGGTTGGGCCTCTAGCAGCTGTGACTCGGAGTCTGTCTGTGCATTGCGCACATAGGATGTGGCCTTTGTGGCATCGACCACAAAGAAGAGTGTGAAAATGCGCAGTCAGTTTCACGGTTATACAAATTTGATAAGGATGGAAGTGGGATGGGGACGGAGGCAAGTTCGAGCTTACCACATTCTAAACTGAAAGCGGTCTCGCCGAAGAATTCAAAGCAGACCATGCACTCCATCGTAAGTGCGTAGAAGAAGAGGAAGAGTGATTTTGGGAGGAAATGCAAGAGCTGAGGTATTAAGAGCGATAGAAGTAATAGATTTTAGACCCTTATTCTGTGGCATATACATCATGATGCGCAATTGAATCACCTTTCTTCATTAGACTTGATTGTCAGTTAGTTCAAGAGGTTGGTATACAACAAACAGTTCTATACCATCGGGTAGGATCAGAACTAAGCATATTTTCATAGACTAGCTGCCTGAGAGGGCTTGAATCCGTTTTTTTCTAACCATTTTTTTCAAGTTGTTGAAAGGATTTCATTCAACTAACTGCCCTTACAGAATAAAATGCGTCTTTGTAAATAACATCATACGAGATGGGATATCACAAACACTGATACACCCCTTTAAACACGCTTCTCGAGGCTCACAAAACACAGGGTTATTACCCTGGTGCGGAGTGAGTAGTGAGAGTGGCGAATGGCGTTGTAAGGCAGAAGTAGAGCATGAAGGCCTACTAAGGCCTAAGGTCTTAATGTTAACCATCGGGAATTTTTAAATTAAACATGACAATCGTCTTTAGGAATTCCCAACAGTAGAATGATCAAGGGAACGAGGTCGCACACAAAGTCCAAACAAAAGTAAAATCAGCGGTCAAATCCTTGAAATCCAAATTCAAAATTTCAAGTTTTCAAAGCCGGAACAAGCTCTTCAAAGTCTCCCAAATCGCGCGCTTATGGGACTGCCAAACAGTCGCGCCGGTCACTTTCGAAGTGACCTTTGCGAACCGGGCCATCACCGCCCCGAAGAAAAGGAGAAGCAGTAACAGCACGCACAACATGACCACCAGCCTATGCACCCACATCCCCAGCCTCCGCGCGTGCGCCCTGGCCTCCCCTTCCTTCCCGCGCGCCTCGAGTGACGCGCGTGTCTCCGTATCCAGCCGTCGTGCGCCGTCGCGCAGCTTCGTTGTAGCGATCTGCACGGCGTCTTGCAGTGCATTGTTCTGCGCAAAGGCGCCTTTGAGCG
Source organism: Psilocybe cubensis (assembly GCF_017499595.1). Lineage (NCBI taxonomy): Eukaryota > Fungi > Basidiomycota > Agaricomycetes > Agaricales > Agrocybaceae > Psilocybe > Psilocybe cubensis. The sequence goes on along the minus strand of NC_063010.1, from coordinate 1,155,289 downwards.
CGCTTTCCAGCCGCGTGTTTTCGGTGCGCAGGTTCTCGACCTGCTCACTTGCTTCTTTGATTGTATCGTTGAGCAGGTTCTCCATCGTGGTTGCAGGCGCCAGAGGCGGCGCGGCGCTTCGAGTCCGAGGGATGTTATTCGATGGGCCGTGAGGGATGTATACCTTCCTGGTATTCTCTGTCAATTTTTTTAATCATTAGCTGCCCAGCATCTTAGAAAAGCTAAGCTGCTATGGGTGCGCACCTTTTTCGACGCGCTTCCTACATGTTGGGCAGCTCATCAAAGCGCTCGACGTCGCTGCCATTAATTTGTTTGTGCACGGTGTGCAAAAGATATGGCCTGAGTATAAAGCAATCAGTGGTTCTGCACATGGGTTATAATATATAATACATAATGCATCACTGTCTATGTATATATTTGTGAGTAGACGATGCTAGACTCGGGACTGACCACACTCTAAGTAAGGCTCCAACCATTTAGTTTCCGTTTAAAAAATATTATAAAATAAACGGAAAGGGTAGGAAACTGTTTACAAACCGTTTACAAATGTTTGTAAACGGTACAGGATGTCACAGCCAGTCACGCGGCATCTGAATTGGTATTGAGAGTATATTTTTATAGCAAATAAAGTAAGGCTCCAACCATTTAGTTTCCGTTTAAAAAATATTATAAAATAAACGGAAAGGGTAGGAAACTGTTTACAAACCGTTTACAAATGTTTGTAAACGGTACAGGATGTCACAGCCAGTCACGCGGCATCTGAATTGGTATTGAGAGTATATTTTTATAGCAAATAAAGGACAGTAGACTACGCAAGTTGTCGCAAGACACGGTCAAAAATACCGGCTCTAATCCACATCTTTGAGAGCAAAGACTCAGTGATAGTTTGAGCTTTCAAAGAGGACCGGAGGTCAGCACACAGATGACGTGACTTTGAAAAAAGTCTCTCCACCGAGACACTTGTTCCTGGAATAGCCAGAAAGTCTTTGGCCATTCTACTAATGACCGGGAAGTTGTGCCCGTAGTTCTGTAGAATTATCAATTCTCAATGGTTAGTAAAGTATTCCAAACAATTAATAAGTGACGAAATTGCTTACTTTCCACCATAATAAAGGTTTGTTTGGTTCTCCACAACCAAATATTTGTCGAGCTTGAAGAAAATGCTCGCGTTCGTCTGTGGTGGGAGAAATTGCCTCTTCATTTACTGCATTGTCTTCGAAGAAGGCAATTTCATCAAGAAAACTTGAGGAGGCTGAGCTTTGTCGAGTAAGTGGCACTGCTGACTTCGGAGAATTTTCAAATGTAGCCTTGTAACGATCAAATGCATGCTTGAAAATGGTCTGAGCTTTAGCAGCTCGGTCACCAGAAGCATCAACTAGACGAAAAAATCTGATTCCAAGGAATGGATGTAGCACTAGTTATGATTAGACACATTTGTGGCAATAGCAAAATAGTTTAAGAACGTACTCGTGGCAATAATGTTGTAATGACAGTTTTGAGCTTTCCCATGATACTTGTACAGCTTTTGAAGTCCTGCGGCCGCTGCTTCTTGAAGTGATGGAAGCAAGTTCATGTCGCTCGCAGCTTTTGAGAGATGTTTATCCATGAAATCATACATTGGAAGGACCCAGGGTAATGTTGGAGTGTTGGAATGCGACATCTGGAGTGTAATCTGAGCAAAGGGTTCCAGAATAGTTTCAAGCTTCTCGAGATAAGACCAGCTTTCTCGGTCAAGCACAAGGCTACTAAACCCATGTAGCGATGCCCATCCGTTAATTGCCTATAGTAAATTCAAAGTCAGTACAATCTTATCAGATGCAAAACGTGAAGAAAATCAAACATTTCTAAGCATTAGAGCCCGCTTTATCATTGCGTGTGTATAGTTCCACCGTGTTCGAACATCCCGGATAGGTAGCAAATGGGCAATCAATACTTTGGGTGCCGGTTCTGCTGTAGTTGATGAAGGGGTATCAATTTTAGAAGATGGTTTTACCTCGTCCCTATACATTGTTGATGCAATTTTATGAAACTGTGCACGCCGTTGAGGAGATGATAAAATCTTTGATACGGTTGTGCGAAGCTAAAATAAAATTGAATCAATTAAGTAGAAAGCTCCAGCCAGCATGCAAGAATCTACCTTCAAAAGAGGGCTGAGGGCTGGCATAGAGCCGGCCAAAAGTATATGATCTTCCTTGTCTTCAGCAGACACCATAAAGGCGGTGCATTCATCTCCATTTTCCCCTTCACCAGCTTCGCGCTCCATTTCCTGAACAGCTGTATCGTTGTCGGCATCGTAGTGTACCGGCAGATCTTTCATTGTTTCGTAATAGTCATTATTTTCAGGATGTTCGGCCTCACCAAGAGTGGCAAGAATTTTTTGCACTACAAGATTGATGACGTGTGCAAGGCAGCGAATCTGCGCATTTTCAGGAATAAATTGTATGTCAAACTTGTTGATTAGAAGACGAGATAGTGTTTGCAGAAGAACATCGTTGGTTGCCGCATTATCGCAGGTTACTGCTAAGAGGTATTAAATTAGGTAAGTAATCGTGATCTAGTAAGCATCGCACAATGAAAACTGGCTCATCTTTTCTAAAACACCCATGTCCGACAAAGCTTTTGCCATCCCTTTGGCAGCATACTCACCTTCATGCTCCTTGTCAACAATTGTATAAAAGTCGATTACCCGTTCTACCAGCTCCCAGTCATCCGATACCCAGGTGGCAATGGTTCCCGCAAATGTAAAAATCATTGATTTTGTAGTCCAGGCATCCGTCGAGACTGCAATTTTTGATTTGACGCTCTACAGAATACAATATGTTAGTCCACATATTGGGTATTGAGTATAATGTACGTACCTCTAACTCGCCTTTCACAACTCTATTCATCTCACAAAAAATCTTTGCAAGATAGTTGCGAACAGTTGTGTCTGATGGTAGCATGTATCGGCTCTCCATGTATTTGAAAAGGCGACCAATGCCAGATGTTTCACCAGTTGTAAAGGGTAAGTCGTCCTCTAGAATCCATGCTGCGAACACGCTAAAAAAACCTTTCTGTGTTCGTGCCAGAGCCGGATTAATCTCGCCGTCCTTGAGATAGTCCTCCATAACTTTTGCTGAGGCTGCGGAAATTCCCCGAAGCTCGCCGGAACCATTAGGAGCGACAGGTGGTACAGTTAGGTCAAGGTTAGAATGTTTTTTAAGGTGAGTTGCTAAATTTCCGAGTGCTGGCTTTGGATGCTCATCGTCGAAACTCTTTTCTTTATCCACAGTCCGTGGAACCGTTACTGACCTAATTTTTATGCAGAGCTGAGTAACGCAACTAATTTTATGATTGATTAAGTCACTTACTTTTTGCAGTGCCTACACGAAAACTCCCATCGATGAACTCCTTGTACTACAACGGGTACCGGATTTCTAAAATGGGCTCGACTGTGGTTTGCAGGGCCCTTTTTGTTGTATTTGACTTCTGTTTCTGATGCCTCAGGTACGTCGTCAACATCAATGACCTTAATCTTTGCAGATTTGGCTGCGCTTGCTGATTTCTTTGCTTTTTTGTACGACGGGCCCTATTACAGTAAATATTCAATAGTAAGTTAACTTATACTTCTTATATTTCAATGTCTTACCTTGTTAACCTGTTCTCCTTCACTTTCTGTATCAGATACTACTTGCTGGCGCTTTTTTGGGTCATTCTTGCTATCATCAACTTCAAGCCCGTCCTTATCGAGGGTATATGACAAAATTGAATCTTCGGATGACTCACGCTCCATATTTCGGCGTGGTTTAAATGTAGCGTCATCCTCAGAATTGATGTCGGTACACTCTCCATCTAATACAAGGTATTTAGATCTTTTATTCAGGGCTAGACGTGAGTTTAATGTGACATTACCTTTGCTAGGAAGGCTCTGAAGGTCACGTACAGCACCATTGATTAGATCCTGAGTTATTCCACTCATTTTTTTTGCCTTCTTTTTGGTTTTTGGTACCGGCTTTGTCTTTGCATTGTTATAGACTCCTGTTTTCTTAGGAGGAAGTTTTCTAACCAATAGTAAGTACATATTAGATTGAATATAAATGTAGATATTAGTTACGCACGTAAGATATTTGAGCTCATCAAGTATCCGTTCCAGCTTCATCCCAACAAGGTCAAGGGGAATGTCGGAGACTTCCCAGTTTATTTTGCCTATATACACACAGAAATTTTCCATTCCAAGCTTTCCACGACGGATATAACGAAAGTGACCGTGCTCATCTCGACAGTCTGCATCTTCTTTAAATAGAATGTCCGTGACACGATTAAATGTCTCAAAGATGGCTGAACCCTGACTTTCGATAGGAGCAGTAGGTATTGCAGTATAGATTTTATCGTGCCGTGTAGCCACTGGTATATTGTCCGGAAGCGACGACGAGAGAAGAGTCAAGGATTTGACAACTTTCTGAATGTGCAAATGCGTAACACGATTGCCAGGCGGAAGTGCTGACATGTCAATGTATGTGGTAGAATTTTCTGGCTTACTCTTGCAGCCTGCAACGTTGCCAACTCTCAGAAATCACATTTCAGTGAATTTTCTCCGGTTCTTACAGTAACCGCTGTCCCGCAACATTGGAAATTGTGTTTTACTAATGCTTATTGGACAATTGAGTTGCTCAGATCAATCCTGGAATAGGGACCGTGTAAACTGTTTGTAAACGGTTTGTATACTGTTTGGCATGAAGTACAAAATAAACTAAACGGTAAATGGAATAAACAGTTTGTAAACGATAAACAAACTAAACGATTGGAGCCTTAACTCTAAGCTGGAAGCCGTTTCGCCGAGTTTATAAAAGCAAATCGCGCACTTTGGCGGACCGGAGACCATAGTGTAAGCAAGTCTTGTTGACCGTCCAACCGTGCACGACATTATAGTTAGTATACGTTGATGATGACGGCGACTGTAGTAGTGCAGATGGGACTCGGAGGTTAAGTGTGAAGGTCCTGATAGAGGGGAATGTTCTGCAAGAATCCAATTTTTCTATCTCGACCTATAAACGCCCGCTTTTCCTCTCATTTTCTTGGCAATTAATTGTCCGCGGCTACTTAGTGTATAACAGAGTCTATCTAACAAAAACTCTGCAAATTCTAATCGCCATGTAGACCGTAATTGTAGTACATGTAACTTAGGACTCAATAAAACTGTCTTTCAATTTTTGTTCTGCACATCAGAATTGGCGGTCATTTAGCTCCGTTAGCTTGATATGTTTGTTTTGTTCGGTTCCGAGTTTCAAAAAGTACAAGTCGGACGTGCAGGGTTGCAGCGCAGAAATCCGCATTACAATAAAGCTTGAATATCGAACGTCCTCACTGAAACTCCCTTTTCCCGGTGTGGCCCCGATGGCGGCTCCACAGTCTATGTATATTCACTTACTACTGGCATCGCCATATCTACAAGACTGATGAGCGTCTTGTAGATACCAAGTGCGCACAAAAAGAAAAGATTGGTTTACTAGCTTAGTTACCGTCGCACCCCACATCGGAGAGTTTGATGATGTCAACAAGAATATGTACACATTATTCCATGCAGTGCTGAGTATTAATACATATCTAAATAATAGGCGGCCAAGTAATAAAGTATCTGAAATCCCAATCAATTCTGTGAACCAAGTATACCAAAGTAATAGTAAAACATTAATGCAATAAGAGCTGTGAATGCAATGGCGCAAAATACATACTGCACCGTCTTTCGACTTGCCTCCGCGCTTTCCAACACAACTTTTTTCTCCAATTCATGTGTCTTTCTAGCAGCCGACTCCAGACGTTCCTGTGTGATCTGCAATTTATGTTGCAGATCCTCCATCTTGCCCGTCGCTTCCTCTACCTGGAGGTTTGCCGCTGCAAGGGTGTCTGCGACTAATTTCTGTTGGTTGATTTCCCTTTGTTTGGATCGAGTAATCATGGGAGGGCGGGAGGTTGACCGGGCCCCGGACGACGTTCTGCCTGATCGTCCTCTCGATGGAGTTTCGGTAGTTGGCTCGTCTAGGGTCATGTATATTGTCCTAATATGCGCCGACGACCTTTCTAAATGTTGAAAATGCAATCAGTCTAGCTTTTTTTTTAAATTGACGATGGGTACAAACTGAAGAGAACGTTCTCAATACAAGTTGCATTTGGGCAAGGGACCTTTAGGAAGATAGTCTGCTGGTCTGGTAAGACCCTATCAACGCAAGCAGTGCATAAAAGATGGCCTGTATAATAGCCAAATGGTTAACAGATGTCTACCAGATATTAGATTAACATCGATGCTCACCACATTCCAGACTGTACGGTGAGCTGCCGAGATTCTCAATGCATACCTCGCAGATGGGATTACTAGTCATCGCGACAATGAAGGTGGGTTGAAGAGATCGGACTAGAGGTTTACAGTGGCAAACTACTTCGGCGAGGATGGCACAGGGAGTGCAATGATGGAAATATTGAATGACGAGGTTCGTTAAATCCCAACCTTTATGCTTTTGCCTTTGTTCTAACTCCTTGGCAGTAAGCATTGTAACCTGTAGTCGTCCTCGAGGCGGAAGCTACAAAAGAATCCGAGATCACACGAACAATTGCAAAAAATGTCATCGAAATTGATTGAATACGCGTATTCTCGTAAGTGTCGCTATTGTGTGGGGTTACCCTTCAGGAAGTCACAAAGAGCGTTGCTTGACGGACAGGGCTTTTCTGAATTTAAAGTGTAAACTGCACACGTTTAATTATGTTGCCCTTTGTACCCGAAGCGAAGCAGAAAGGGATCCAAGCTTTGTCCAAGCTGAACAAAAAAAATGTTCTATCGCGCTACTCCACTTTCCAGAACATCCAAGGCCGGATTAATAGTAAATCATTTCCCTTTGCAGACGATGGAGCAGTGAAGTTCCTGCGCCTCGCTTCCTAATAGTCTCGCTGTATACTCGTCTGAGATGTCGATCATATACCTTGATGAAGGATAACCTCCACTCATCAAGGGCGGCCTCACGAGTCTCGTAAGTCAACTTCATGATAAGGAAGAAAAAGAAATAATAAATGATGGAGTCAATAAAGGATCAAAGACGGAAGCTACATGAAGCCAAAAAAACTCACGTCACCCATATTCTCAAATGCCATCACAAGGGCCCCTAAGTCTGGCATGCCCTTCGCCAGCGTTGCCAGCACCCTCCTGTCGAAACATCCTACCATGATCTGCAGGCGTGTAATTTCCAGCGAACGGTGGCTGAACAATCCAGCAACTCCTTCAACCTCATCCAGAGTGAGAAACCGCCCGGTCAAACATAGGTGTGTCAACGTGTCACACGACCTGCGGACAAGAGGTAAGGTGTTGGAGAGGGATATGAAGGGGATTGCGAGATTGTGGAGATTGGAAAGGCAGGTAGAATGGACGAGCAGAAGGTTATTCATCCGGATCCATGGGTTGTGGTTCCTAGTGTCCACATCACCACTATGACTGCCATTATCCACAAGGTTTCCATTCGTGTCGTCAAAAGCCTGTGCATATGAAAGCAATCCTACGTGTTGATGCTCCCAATTAGCCGCCAGTGAAACATGTCTTAGAGAAAACCGACAGGATTCCAGGAATTTGATGATTCCATTCAAATCCGAAAGCAAATCGCTGTGGAATGAAATATCAAAGCTGAACTCCCTCAAAGAGATAAAATCAGTGGGAAAAGCAGAGAAGAAGGATGAAAGGTCAGTTAAAGCTGAGGAAGAGATGGTAAGAGATTGCAGTGAAGAGCGGCGCTGGGCAATAAATGGAACGACGGTGTCCAGCAGTTGTTGCGCATCGAGATCTGCCAACGTTTTAGAAGGCTGATCACTTGTCCTGTAGTCAAAGTGGAGAGTGAGATCCTCAATGTTGTCAAAGTTAGCATTAGGCAGAAGCTCCTTGAATTTCGCTATCGGCGCGCGCAGGTTGAGCTTACGCAAGCTTCTATCAAAGGCCGTCCTCGTCAATATCAAAAACATCAGCGTGTCCCTGTTGACAGGAAGATCCCGCCACTCGAAGTTGAATTCTACTACGTTCGTCATCCCCGCGATGGCCTGAATCATTGACCTAATTACTACTTCAAAGGAAAGCATGCCATCTTTAGCTCGTTCTTGTTCGTGTTGAAGTATCCACGGCGGCCTGGAAGGACGAATATGGAGGAAATGTACAGCACCGAACTTGGAAGAAATGGGTAAAAGGAATTTTTTGAGCGCAGTTTTCGCTTTGCGAAAAGAGGATGATGGGTTGTACAAGACTGCGCGTCGAAGAAGGTATTCAATGAACCAAGCACGGATGTGAAGGGTGCGGACATGCTGTGCGATGAGCGGAGACCTGGGAAATTGGATATCATGAGACGCTGAGACAGTATGCTTTGCCTGCAACAAGTGATTAGGCTGAGACTCACTGCAAACGGTCAAGCTGCTTCACTAGGGCCTGGTCCAAAACAACCCATTGTACTTCACGGTAACGTTGGCTCAGTGCATAGTTGAAAAAGGTACGGTTTATAGCCATATATCGTGTCATTGAGCTGGTGGAGGAGGACACCAACTGCGCAATGATTCGCCATACTTCGTCAGGAATGTCGTTCCCCGTCACAGCAGGCACGGTGGTCCCAGTATCTCGTTCCATCCGACAACAGAGAACAAGAAACGTTTCCTAGATAGCAACAATCTGGCGAGGAATTTAAATGGGCAACGTCCATATACCTGTGTTCAACAGTCATTCCTGACAGTAAGTTTACCACGACCACGTCTTGCCGCTGTTGCTGCGCTGTAAGTTGGATCAGCCAATGACTTCCAAAGGCGGGAACATATTTGAATCGATGCTGGTCTGAGTCGTCAAAAGCATAGGCTAATAATCTGACCACATCGTAAGTGACAATTTGTGGGCAGAGAGCTTGGAAAATGGTGGGGATCGTCCTGGTCAAGGAGTGTAATAAGTTTGAAAACTGGAAAACGGCTTGAAAGCGTGATGGTGACATGATGTGACAAAGAGTAAATGTTACTCTATTTTTAGAACAGGGGCAACACTTGTAAGTAAGCACTGATTTGAGATGCATATGTTCATAAGCGCAGGTCACATAGTATTGTAGAGTCATAATATACAAGTAAAGAGAGAAGAAAACTCCTAATAGTACATGGTATACAAGATTTGGAGCTACTTACAATGCATTGGGCTACTAGTACCCATAATCAGTCTAGGTAATAGCGGGGTCTGCTCTCTGAGCAGCTGAAGTGGCATACCGCGCAGTTGTATTTGGTCGCATACCGATTAGTACCCTTGCCATTGAATATATGATATCCATCCGCTGACGTGCATTCTGGAACAGGAGTATTCTTTGGACACCCGTATCCTCGCCATAATATATCGTTGCCAGTTTTGAGAGTGGGTTTCTTTTTCATCGGGGCACGAGACAAAGTGGGAGCAGGATTAATTGCGGTCGAAGAAGTAACATCAGCAGCTGCAGGAGCTGGAGGAGAAGCAGCTCCGTCCTGCTGCGGGACAATTGGTTTACTTGTCTCCGTGTTGACCAATTTACGGACGCGGTCAAGGCGGGTGGCTGGTAGTCTGGCTACCTGCCGAGATTGCAAATAAACTGATGCCGGTTCTTCTTTTATATTGGACGCAGAAGGACTCGGGGTGGTATCATTGCACGAGGATGTGGTGGAACTCTTTCCGAACAAAGGAAAATTGGTCTACAATCAAGGTATACATATCAGAGTGTGCGAAATGAATGCATTCCAGTTACAACCATACTTTATGTGCAATATTATTACCCTGAACTTGAGTCTCAAATCTACGAAAATGATTAGCGAGATTGATATTAAAGAAATAGAACATGCACTATACCGGAAAATAGCTTTGGAAGTATCCTGGAGCACCGTCTTGACTGAAGGCAGCTGGTCGCCCTTGCTATTCTGAGTCGACAATACATGAAGTTGAGCTTTCAAATCGGTTACTTCGTGCTTCAATTTCGCGTTATCTTTACTAATGTTCTTAATCATTTCTTGTGCAGATGTCCGGTAAGAGATGTGCGCATCCAGTTCTTCGTGTGTTTGCTGTAAAGCACTTGTCATCTTGCGCAATTTCTCGATCAAGAGTTCATTTTCTTGAGATTTTAGGATGGATTCCCCTCTCGCTGCTTCAACAGACCGCAGGTAGGAGCGTTGGACATCTTTTAGTATATTGGCCTCTTGAATAGCCTCGTCTCTTTGTTGCTGTAAAATTTTCAAGTGCTGACGAAGAAGGGCAATTTCCGCATATTGTGTAGCAACCGGCCTAAGAGCGAAAGCTTTAGAGACAAGGGATGTGCTACTATCTTTACTGCTCAAAGCGATCTTCTTATCCGTATCCACAGTGTTTTCTGTAGAAATTGATAAGATCCGGGGTACTAGTGATAGAGTCACCGAATCGAATGAAGTGCATTCCGACTTACTGGGTGTACACCGTTGTTGACACCAGGCACAGGATAAGTGTCCGTTAGTACACAAACTATGTCCTAATTGTGAAAGAGCTTGATCAGTTTATCGGAATAATAAACTATTAATCAGACCACCAGAAAGCGCTTACCGCACGGCAGGGTGGAATGTACATTGCTTTCCGAGCAGACAGAGCACAATATACCCTGAGTCATCTCTTGAGGCTTTATCAGGATATGTAACTGCTGGGTTGGATTAATAGCTGGTGGTGGTCTGAAAGAAAAAGGATGGAAGCAGCCGCTGTGGACTCCGCCTTTGTCCTAATGACAAGGCACGTGTTGGTTTCCTGACCACTCTGAGTCGCCGCCGAGTCATAAACATCTCCGAAGCAAGTACTAGGCATTAAGAGAAAGATTCTCCCCGACATCCCAACCCTACGGCACATAATGGCTTAGCACAGTTCATGCACAGTTCGAGCTCCTACCGCGTTATCTATTTTTATGGAGTCACTTTAATTAGACCAGTTAGCGACGCGACTTTAAATCAAGACGCGACCAGACGCGACCCGTAGTCCGAGTTTTAAATCGAGTGCTCAGGTCCTGTCTGAGGTGCCTACAAGCTCAGGCAATGTAGGCTTTTCTTTGATCAAAATCTTGATTATCCACTGCTTTGAACAATAAAAAAGTTACTATTGTGTATCTGAATGGTTACGTCAAAATTCAGCGTATATGTCATCGACCTTGAGCGTCGTAATGAAAAGTTGAAACATACACCGTACATAACAAGGGATATAGTTACAGACTAATAAAAAATACATATGGGTGTAAATGACTACAAAAGCCAATTATCAAAATTGTTGATGGACGCTCTGCAACATAGGGTTTGAACAGACATTTGTCACCGCCTGCTTTCGGAGCATCTAAAATGGCATTCCGTGCAGGTATACTTTGCTGCGTACTGATTGCTTCCTTTGCCACTAAAATTGTGATATCCGTCTGCTGAAGTACATTCTGGTACGGCTGTCTGTTGTGGACGTCTGTAGCCTCTGCACAATATATCTGCCCCACGCTTCAGCGCGCGTGGCCTTGGAGCTTGTGCTTGTGCAGGAGCGGGATGGGGCACTGTAGAAACTGGGGAAACAGCTGGCGCTAACAAGGAGGTATTAGTGTTGGATATGTTGCCGGTTCTAATGACGCGTCCATTGAGGGCACTCGGTATTCTGGCAGTTTGCTGAGATTGGACACGAGCCGAAGGAGGCTCATCAGGTATACTGGATGACGAAGAACCAAGGGTAGATTGTGCAGCGGTAGACGCTGCTGGATCCCTTGAGACGCACGGGAAGTTCCTCCAAAATTAGTGCCAGTATATAAGAGACCCATGTAAAGAAATTGCACTGACCTTCCCCGACTAGCCTGGATACTGAAGACAAAGATAGATGATCAACTAATGCTAAGCTGGATATTAATGACAACACATACTGGGAGTTTGCGACACGAAGCTCGGCTTTTAATTCCATTATTTCGTTTTTCAGTCTGTTATTTTCGTTTTGAAAACTCTCAAAGATTCCTTGTGCAGATGCTCTGTAGGAAGTGTGACTGTTCAGGGATTGTTCTAAAGCATAAGCATTATCTCGCAGTTGCTGTTTCAAACTGTTGATTTCGTTCGACTTTGACATTGATTCCCTTCTGGTTGTTGCAAGGACGTCATTTAATCTGTTGGTTTCGGCAGCCGCTTCCGCCCTCTGCCTCTGTGCAGTGTTTAATTGCTCACGAAGTAGGGTAACCTCTGCGTCATTAGCAACAATCGGTCTAGACGTCGATGAGGTATCAGAATGTACGGTGTTAGAAGAATCGGACGGGTTGTTGCTATTCAAGAAGACCCTTCGAACCACCTCCGCAGACATTCCTGTTTTGATCGATGAGATCCAAAACCAAGCGTAGAGGCTTTCGATAGGATGGCTTTCACACTTACTAGGAACGTATAGACGGCGGCATGATGGACAGCTGACCTGGCCGCTTCTTGTTCTTGCGCTACCTGCAAGGCTTTCAACGCAGCCAGTACAAAAAATGTGGCCTGATAATCAATTGGCTGAATCAGCTTCATCAGAGATTGAGAAAGTAGCAAAACTCACCGCAGGGCAGAGAATGGGCACCGTCGGAGATCTCTTCAAAGCAGATGGGACACTGGCAGGTCATACTCAAAATATAATGCCACTTCAATGGAGGCGCCTGCACCGATAAGATGTATATTGAAGTCTCGAGGTTGTCGTGGTACCGAACAAAGCAACGAAAATGGCTTAACTTTCGGACTTTCCGGTCTTTGTCCCTGCGGCAGTTCGCGCCCCCTTGGCACGTGTTGCGCTGTCCAGAGCATTTATGTGGAAACGCCGACAACAGTCTTTGGGAGCTCGACTACATCTTAAGAGCATAACCTACCAAATTCACAGTCCCTGACAATTTCGACACACTGATTTCGATATGCCTCTTAATCGTTGGTCTATTTTCAAATCGACGCGACTTTAAATTACGGCGCGACGCACATTGTATAATCACGTGGTGAACGTTACAGTTTCTTTCCAACCTTACGATCGATGTTCAAAGTAAACGTTCGTTCAACGCTTCAACTTGTGTTCAACCTCATTGGGCGCGTGTCCTCGAATTTTATCTGACCTACCGGCATCCCAGAAGGAAGCATCTCTGACATAGGAGGATGCGCTCTTGATACATGGATAAATTACAAAACTATGATATTGTACAGGTATGTGTGTTCCTAGGTCATAGAAAAAATAGGGTAAACCGTCATCATAGATAAATGGCATATAGTTTGTAGAAGGCCCAAAAATGAGGTTGCTGTTGGCGCAAGGCCAAAGATTGCTGTGGTTGTGGTACAGGGTGGTCGAGGTTGATGCAGTGATGGCCTCACATCCTCCATTGAGCACGCTTTGTTTGTTGTGCAACGAAATCCGCCTTTGAAATAGGGCCTACGTGTTTTCGCGAATCACTTTGCGCATCGCCTCCGAAAAACAATGGGTTGAATGAAAATCCAACATAGGAGCTCTCATCCATCCTTGGGGTAGGCGATTTCGACAACGGCGTGCTTGTCGACGACGAAGGAGGTTCGCGCAAGACCAACTTCAGGTTGAGAGATGACAACCTTACCCTCACTGGGGTCTGGGGTGCAGGCTTAGCTTCTGGTCCTTGCTCGAACGAAGATTTTCGTGAACGTTCGCCTCCTGAACCAACGCAGGTAGACGTCGACATGTTCGACATGTTCTCCAGCTCGGACTCGGAAAGTGTGTCGTCCGTGTAGTAATCGGCATAGGAGTTTGGGGATTCAAGACCTGATTCTCCGACGAGTGTAATGTCGTGTTCTTCCAGGTGAGCGAGGCGTTCAACGAGTTCGTCCTCCACACGATTTGAAAGCTCCTGTTCCACTATACGGGATTCCAGGCTCAACTTCAACCGTTCGATTTCTTTAGCCATTCTGAGATAATCCTTGCGATAGAGGTTGGCCAGCTCCCTCATCTCTTCTTCGTGTTCAACACGAAGCGTGCAAATAGCCTGTTTGCACTCTCCTACTTCCGCGATAAGATCCTTCACGTACTCCTCCGTCAACCTCTCCTTCGTCACTTCGTCCGCCATTTGTTGTGCTGCATGGGCAACGGCTGCTGCCCGCGATTTCTTCAGCGATTCCGCCTCCGCCATCAGGCTATTAATCTCCTTCTGCTGCTTCCAGATTTTATTTGACAGGAGTAGCCTATCGCAAAACGCCTTGAAGGCGTTATCAGCGTTGGATGCCTTGATCTCGCAAAGAGCGATCTGAAGATTCTTGATTTCCCGCTGCTGCTTCCATATCTTATTCTGGTACAGCAATTTTTCGCAGAAGTCGGTAAAGGGAGCACTGACTGCGCGCGCGGGAGCTTCAGTGGGTGGTCTCGTTTCGGCGGTGTAGCGGGGCGGCGAGTCTGATTCTGTGTCATGCTGAGCCGCGTACACCTGCATGCGTACGCGATGACGGGCAAAATTCTTCCGCTTCTGGAGGGAGCGGGAAAGATGCTGAGAGTAGACCTGCTCAGACTGAAAAGTCCTGTCGAGCTCCTCGATTTTGAGCAAAGATTCGTGGAACCGGGTTGTCAGCCTTTGGATTTCTTCCTTATCCTTGGCGGATTGATGTTTACTGGCTATTTCCGCTTGGCGATTTGAATGTTTCGCAATAGCGTCGACTACAATCAACATTAAACAAGTCGGAAGGAGATATAACAGTCCAGCTGAGTGGGAACGCGACCGTCCGACGTCAGAGTCTAAGACAGACTGTGCGAATTGAACGAAGCCAACCCTGCCTGCGGGTAGTTCCAGCTGCGTCGTATTCATGGCAAGCAGCAAGATTAAAACGTAATAAAGAAGGGGGAGATATCGCTATGTGGAACCCGCACACGAAATCTGTCGTGTTGGTGGTAGGTGGTTGGGCGATGCAAGTAATCGGAAGTGTGTGATTGTCTTACACGAGCTCGTTAAAGTACAAAAAAAAGCAGTCAGCCACCTAGGTGAGTGTCTACCTCATGCAAACCTCAAGTTCACTCGTTTTTTCGTGTTCAAGCTATCCCACAATCTAAGCGTTTCAGCTAAATCTAATGTGCTCTTATCATGTCTCTCAGGGTAAATCTTGCATCATGGAAAACATGCGTTAGCCGCGAGGCAGCCTCATCAGAGCTAGTAGCACGTGCTTCCATCCCCGTACAGGCTCTGAACTTCGCCTGGTCAGTGGTGCATATAAAGGAAGGCCGGGCGTCAGCGTTTCTATTGGCATCTACAGCCTAGTGTCTACTACTAGAGTTGGGTCGTATACTTACACTTGACAACTTAGAGGTGGTATCACTTCGAAAATCCTGGGTACACGGGCGGACCCGGAACCTAACAAATGCGCGGTTAGTCCATCAAATGCCAATTTGTAAAAATTCTTCCTTGCCTTGTATTTCTTGGGTACTGGCCAATAGATATCAACAAACAGGTCGGGGTCTGAATTCATATATCCAGTTCAACGAATTAAGTTTACTGGGCAAAGGAGACAGGAACAGACCATTTTTTCTAGAGAGATGGCCTGGAATCGAAACTTTTGATGGACTCCCTGTACCTCCTCCGGTAATCTTGAGCTGTGCACAGGACACAAAGAACTCAGGATAACCCGGAATGTGCTGCGCGATCTGCTCAGTCCGGACCAGGTACTTGAGAGGAAATTATTGAGACGAAGTTCTCTGAAAAATTTAAAATACCTACCTCTCCAGAAGGGACCTCTTTAGGAATCTTTACAGTGAATTTACTTTTTCCGAGTATATTATTAAATCCAAATGGATTCAAAGTTGGGCCCCATTCAGCAATCTAATGTACCAACAATCAGGCGGAACACAGCGAATATAATACCTGTCACGCGCACCTTGAACCATCGCTTTCCTGTTCCATCCCAGTCAACAACTTTTCCAGGTGCCTTGCCCAGGTAAATAGACATCGGTCCGGGATGATAAATGGTTTTATTCTCTCCTAGCGCCATGGTTATCATACTGCCCGCGGCAATGGCGATGGTTTGGGTAGCTTTCGATGTATTGATGTTACAGGTGATCTCCGATGCTGTGTAGTTTTTAACTGGTGCATTCTCGGCCGGTTTCCGAATGGCTGCAGTCGAACTTTGGGAGTCCCATAAAATTGTATCGAAGATATCTGATTGCATGTTACAATGTCAGATCATGTCAAAAAATGGCCATTGATGCTGCCAGGGAATTCCTTACAATGGCCGTAGGCAAATTGTGCAAGAAAGAAAATGCCTAGAGGCGTAGATATCTTCATTTTTTGAGTGGACAAGAGATGGGAACCAAAATGAAACGACTAATCAGAGTCCGCTCATATCTTTATCGTGTTTTTGGGGCCAAGACTGTAGTATTTAGAAGTATTTTTGCGAAAGATTAGTCCGCAGATCAACAACTACAAGGACAATAATATCTCATGAATGTCTTAACGGATTATGGGACTCCGTGGTGTCCTTACGAAGAAGACACAATTTCATCAAATAAAGGCATTGTCTCGGGCTTGAATGTTTTGAGTCTGGAAACATTTAGAGAAGTTTAGGAATTGATAGACGTACACATATGTATATAAAATTTATTACCACAGGATCGGAATAAGCAAGAAGAAAGTGCAGAGTATGACCTTGCATCACCAAGAACGTTCCTGCTGCCGAAACCTATTGACAATGGGTGAACATTAAGCGCAAGCGCCTAATAAGGTCTTGGCATGTCTATTCTTAGACAGGGTTAACTCGTCCAGATGAACAAGTGGCAGTTATATGCGTAACGCAATTATGCCACTTATATTCTGCGCATCTTAAAATGCGCTCTTCTCTGAGACACAAAGTTATATGCCAAATGATTTACTCCTCTACTCGAATTCGTTAGTCGGTTCAGTCCGTTCTTCCACCGCAGCTGGTCGATCGGTGTCTGTAAGTATTGATGCGGCGCTGACTTGAACAGCCATATAGATCCCTATATTGTACATAATGCGTATATAGTAGGAAACAATTCCTTCAGAGTTAGTGCTCCTGATTCCAGTATACAGCGGTAAAGATGTATATAGACCGCTCTTACTACGGTGATGCTTAAACTGACTGTAATCAGCACTACTACGTTGTAGGCAATGTCTAGTGCGAGTCGGTGGTATCAGTATACTATTAGCTGTACATATATAACATCAAGGCTGAAGCCATTACAAGACTGGAAAAATCAGGATGGAATTCCTGACAATGAACGATTGCTCATTAGGTTTAGTACAAGCCGCTGAGAAAGCACACGAATCCGGGTAAACCTTTGCCTGTCATCTTCTGTCATGGCGGATAGAAGGCTATGATTATCGACGCAAATTTGAGAATGCAAAATTCATTGGATGAGCAAATCATTACCCAGAAGTCAGGTAGGAATCTGTCACGACAGTCATTATGGGCGGTCTGGAGGTGTAAGCCCTCAGAAGGCGACCATCTACTTGGTACATGTAAGATGATATGGCAGAAGAATGCAAGGTCCTGAATCAATGGCCGAGGAGGGATTGGTAGAGCCTGCGCAGTCTTATTCATTAGTCGGGAAATGATCTATAATCTCATCCAAGCACTTGATAATAATCACACTGTCTAATTTTAACCTTCGAGAACGAAGAGTGGCCATGGGTGTCCGTCACTCATATGGGCGCGTGTTTTGTGTGGCGCTTTAGCAGTGCCTCAAAAAGTAATCTCGGGTAAGTTGGGGAGCCCCAGACGCCAATCAGCTTGAAAGGAGAAAAATAAACATAACGTCGTCGGCGATACACATAAACAGTAATTCATGACTGAATGACCCGCCTGCGTCGGATAGATGCAAAACCACCAGTGTCCAATGCTTATCCGCAGACCCACAGGATGTAATAGATATGTTGAAATGAACGGATGTGGTATAAGCCGTCAGTGTCCTTGATATACGGACTACATACTCCATGCTCCTGTTCGAATAGGCGCTGTTGATTATGCAGATCTTGTCATTGAGATCGCCCGAGTTTGCTATAAAAACCGCTCTAATTAGCTATTAGGACAATATCGTTTATACAGACGCACATACAACACAGAAGCAGAATGACTACCACACCACCTCCTGCACTAGATCTTAACAACATTCAGGGTGACGTTTTGTAAGCTCCATTTCTGCATTTCCTTGCGACAAATGCTCACTTTTAATGTATCCTATATTTACAGGAGTGGCCTCCCTAAAAAGACACAATATTACATCTTTTTCGCCATTCTTGATGTCGCGAAGTTCAAAGCTGACTTGAAGAAGTTCATCCCACTCATCAAGACAGTCGCGCAGGTCCTGAAAGACCGCGATGCGATAGCCGACCACAAGAAGAAAAAGTTGCCTGGTCTTGTGCCCATGGATGGCGTAAACATCTCATTTTCGCATACAGGGTTCGTCAAGGTCAGTGCTTGATTCGACTCTCTACGATGGTAGATATTGTTAATGTTGGGCGAATGCACAGCTCGGAGTCGATGACAGCACTCTTGCCCAAGGCGGCCCAACGGACCCCTTCTCACTTGGACAGAAGAAAGATGCCGTTACCAACCTCGGAGACCCCAACAAGCTCGACGGCAACCCTGACTGGGACGATGACTTCTTGCGTGACCTCCACGGGCTCATCCTAATTTCTGGAGAGAGCCACACATCCATCGACAAGAAGAAGCATGAAATTGACGTGCTGTTCAGAGTAGGTACCAGCACAGCGTCCATTGAAGAAATCACCACTATCAGAGGCGACGTACGACCAGGCGACGAAGACGGCCATGAGCAGTGAGTAACAGTCGCATTGATGATCTTGAAGTCGATATTAATCTATTTCATTTTTCAACAGTTTCGGTTTCCAAGACGGCATATCCAACCCCGTTGTGGACGGCTTCGACACGGTCATCAACCCAGGTCCCAAAGTTGTTCAGCCCGGTGTGATCCTCACAGGACACCCAGGCGATCCCGCGTCCAACCCGCGCGCTGACTGGGCGACGGACGGTAGCTTCCTTGCCTTCCGCTACCTCTTCCAGAGCGTACCCGAGTTCAACCAATTCTTGAAGAAGAATCCCGTCAAAAAGGACGGAAATGGGAACGCGTTAACGCCAGAACAAGGAAGCGAGTTGCTGGGAGCGAGGATGGTGGGCAGATGGAAGAGCGGTACGTTGATCAAGCTACCGAGATTACGAGCAATAAACGACTAAACGAATTGCTGGGTCTACCTTTAGGTGCTCCAATTGACCTTGCTCCTTTCAAAGATGACCCTGCCCTTGGAGCTGATCCTACCAGGTAAGCAACGTCCATGTCCTAGATACAGGACATCGACTAATGGTCGACGCAAACCCAGGAACAACAATTTCTTCTTCCAAGGAGAGATCAACTCCCAGCTCCGCTGTCCATTCGCTGCTCACGTCCGAAAGACGAATCCACGAAACGACCTAGAAGTCCCGCCAGCACCTCGTCCACCTATTCCCATCGAAGGCAGGCGCATCATGCGACGAGGAATCCAATTTGGCCCAGAAGTATCGCAGGATGAGCAGAAGCTGTCCAAGACGCTGCATGGACGCGGGTTACTCTTCGTATGCTACCAAAGCAGTTTGACAAATGGCTTCCAGTTCCTCCAACAATGTAGGTTCCGCTGAGCGAATGCAGTGAATGTCCATTTGATCTGATTTTGAAAATGTGCAGCCTGGGCCAACGCACCGAAATTCCCGCCGTTTGAGACCCAACCAGAAGATCCAGGGTATGTCCATGACAATACATTATATCATTTACTACGAATGAAAAGATTGACGATTTATGTTTCTGAATAGTTTGGACCCACTCATCGGCCAAGGAGCTCGTGCGATGTCCGGACTCGACCCTCTGGCAGAACAGACTGTGCTCCCAATGCCTACATTCATCACGGCGCGTGGAGGCGAATACTTCTTCTCGCCGTCCATCAAAGGCTTGAAGAACACCATTGCTGTCTGATAGTACTACTGAGTAGTTGACGAACATGAACATTTTTGTGGACTTCTGAACCTAGCATAGGCTTCAACCGTTATCGGAATGTTGTACTCGTATTTGCAAATGACATACTACATTTTATGGTTGCATGGTGTATTTGCTACCTTTCTGAACCTAGGTTTCCATGCATGGCTTGAAAGCTAGGTTAAGAACCAGATTTAGGTGCAACCTAGATTCAGGAATGCTTATGAATATGACAAGAAGTTGGAATCAGAATAAAATTGCACCTAAGATAAGAAAAGACTTGATCATCTAGCATATTTAGTTGTACCATAGATAGCGATATGTCTACATCTATTCCATTGATCAATTTACCATCAAAGCCCCTGAGAATGTGAACGTACCAGTGTAACCGTGTTAAGTTAACCAAGCTGACCATACCGGATGAGTAGGGCGATTGTTAGTGTCAGGAAAGTGAAGGAAAGTGAAGGAGCTAATTTGCTGAGCGAATCAGGAGAAGTGCAAGTATAACTTAAACCAACAGGTGTCCTTTCATCGTTTATCAATCACTCCAAAAGGTCATTTGCTGGTACCAATATTGATAGAAGTTAGTACTTATAACCTGTTTGAAAATTATGGGCCGTTTTGCGTGGGCTCTGGATCCGAGTGTAATCAGCTATCATAACATGTTGACGATCGAAAATGACATACTGTATTTTGTATTCTACGTTTGTGTTGAGAGTGTAAGTATACAAGTGTATTCCGGAGTGTGGGTCTTAACAATGCACAAAATGACTGTTGACCAACTTATGTTGAGTTTGGATGTCCTGAAAAGCTTTCTTTTCCTTCTGATGCAATTCCATTTAGCCTATTTCATGTTCGGCCAACAACTGAAAAGAAGAATTCATCAACTTCTGCACGCAAAATGACAAATGACTGAGATAGTCACCATGTTCGGGATTCCGTTGGAAATGGGGTATACGTGCTTACAATTGGGACATGTCATCGATCCTTCTTCGACGTGAATCTAAAATGGAAGTAAATCATATAACTGAGACCGAAAAGAAACAAAGACGTACTTCAAGAAGGACATGATGGAGGTTTTTCAGAAATTCGTCGTCTAACATTTCAGGTTGCTCCAGAGGCAGTGATGTATCACCCAACTGCAACAATCGCGTCATCTTTCCCATCCATCTATGTAGAAAATTTTAACACGCACCTGCCTGGCCGTATCAACCAGAGCCTTCCACTCAATCTTGGGCATGAACCCCTTCAAAAAGTCTGGGTTAAAATCGGCCTCCCTGATCTCCAGTTGCACATCTTTGAACTCCAACGGAAAGTTGTTCGTGTTGCAGTCCTTAGCAT
Source organism: Psilocybe cubensis (assembly GCF_017499595.1). NCBI lineage: Eukaryota > Fungi > Basidiomycota > Agaricomycetes > Agaricales > Agrocybaceae > Psilocybe > Psilocybe cubensis. The sequence continues at coordinate 1,134,000 of NC_063010.1, read as the reverse complement.
GGCAGGCTAAAAGGTTATGAGTGATCAAGCGGACCATAACGCGGGTAGGATGAGGGTGTGGGTGTGTGAAAGGACGATACAGACGACGATGGATTTGACCAAAGTGGATTCAAATCAAATACAAATCTAAAATTGATTTCGCCTGCATCGTGACTTCAATTTCTTCCCTCCCACCGTGAAGATAACCAGTCCAACTCAATTCTGTTCCTCAACAACATCAATAACATACAATGAGGCCTCCATCACCATCGATACCTGAAAAAGAGTTCCTCTTCAGCGCGCTGAAAGAGTCTCTTAGAATAGATGGCCGCCTCCCGCTCGAAATGCGCACTCCGAACCTGACGTTTGGCTCAGAGCTTGGTTGGGTCGAGTGTGCCCTTGGTAAAACACGGTATGTCTGTTTTCTTTTTTGTATTATGAAAATATGACTTACCAAGTGTCTATCTGTTATGGATCTGTGATGTGTAGGGTGCTCGCGCAGATCGATGCAAAAATGGTGAAACCTCTTCCAGAACGCCCATTCGAAGGGATCTTGACGATACACTCGGAGATCTCACCTATGGCATCGAGCGAATATGAACCAGGCCGGTAGGTATGTGATCTTATGGAGTCACTTCAGACGCGTTTGATTCCAATCCCATTTTCCCAATCTCTCTTTGTACCTCCCTACTCCCTTTTTCCTGCTCTCTATTTCAAAAACCATGTAGGCCTTCGGATGAAGAAGTTACAATTACACGAATGCTCGACAAAGTTCTCAGGCGAAGTGATGCCCTAGATAAAGAATCTCTTTGTATCCTCGCCGGCCAACGGGTACGTCCATATTCAATTCAAATCATTTACTTTCAATCATAAACGCGCTTTGCTTAGGTCTGGCACATCAGACTGACACTGCACTTCTTGGCAGACTCCGGGAACCTCCTCGACTGCGCTTGCCTCGCAGGTATTGTCGCTCTAAAACACTTCCGACGCCCAGACGTTGAAGTCGTAGGTGACGAAGTTACCGTTGTACGCACCCCCGTTCTTCGAGAGAAAGAGTACAGCCAGCTAATCAATCATTTCCGTTTCTTCTCTATCTATGACACATCGACATACAGCACCGACCTACGGAACGCGCCCCCGTCCCACTCGCGATCCACCACACGCCCTTCTGCTTCACGTTTGCCTTCTTCCCTGAATCTTCTTCTTCTTCTACACCGCCCGTTCTCGATCCATCTCAGCTAGAACAGAGGCTCAGCGCGGGACTCGTCTCCATCGCACTCAACGCACAAAAAGAAATCTGTGTTCTCCAAAAGTTGGGTGGTGTACCCCTTGGTACGGACGACATCCTCAGACTGGTGGAAGTTGCGGTACAGAAAGCAAGGGAGACGCATGAATTTGTGGAGGCGAGATTGAGGGAGGATTGGTTGGGGAGAAAGGTTGAAGTTCGGTGATTTTTTTGTTCATTTTCCTGCGCTTTCCTGGTTTGTATCCTTTTTGAATTTAAAAATTTCCATGTTTGTTTCTTTACCAGTAACAAAAAGGAAAAGTGATAAAAATTTAGGTGTAACAACCACGTAACATGACATATTGATGCAAGATTTTCATGTGTACTTGATGGCATTGGTGCAAGTGCCCACATTTTCCAACCCCACTTCAACCACATCCCCATTCTTAAGCCAATTCGGGTTCGCCTTACCCAGCTGCACACCACTTGGCGTCCCCGTAAAAATAACGTCCCCGGGCAACAATGTTGTACCCATCGAAAAGAACGAGACGAGATGTTTCACGCCGAAGATCATGTTTGCAGTGGTGTCGTTCTGTTGCGTTACGCCGTTGACTTTGGTCCACAGGTTCAACGTCTGAGGGTCCTTAATGATATTGGTTGACACAATGGCGGGTCCCCAGGGTGCCCACCCGTCTGCTCCTTTACCCATTGAGTATTGCGGTTGCGGTTGTCCGCCGCGGTCTTCAAGTATGCAGTAAGATATAATTTCAATTGAATCAATGGGAGTGCGGGTCCAAATTCTGCTACTCACCGATCTGCCAACCACGATGCGACACATCGTGTCCGACCGAATACCCCAGTACATGGTTGAGCGCCTCATCATCCGAGATGTTGAAAGCCTTTTTCTTGATTACGACCACGAGCTCGGTTTCGTAGTCCATCTCGGAGGTGAAGTTGCCTTGGGTCTGGTAGCCTGCGGTGACTGGGATCGGGTCGGAGGGCGTGTTGAGTGCAGTCCAGGGCTTGTAAAATAAAATTGGCCATTGGGGTATTGAGACCCCTGCCTAAGTGTAAAACAGATAAAAGGAGAGTTTGGGGATTAGAGGGCAGGGGTGCCGTACCTCTTCGCTGTGCGCAACGTAGTTAAAGCCTACACAACGGACGGTCCGCACACGTTCGTTTGGGAGAGGCGAGAGTAGGGTTTTGATGGTCTATATGATCTCAACGGATGAATTCACGTCCTCCACGAACAAATATTGGATTTTTGACGAATTAGATATGAACGCACTTTGGCTTGATTTGTGATAGTGAACTCTCCAAGAATGTCGCCTGTGATCACCCGCGCAGACTTGCTTTTGGATGCATCGGTTGTGTCGGAAGGAAGAATGGCGTCGCCGTAGTACTCTTTGTTGTCCGTCGAGATGAACCTGACGAAACGCTGGGCGCTCGCGAGCAAGGGCAGAGCAAGAGTAATTGAGATGGTTATTAGGCGCATGGAATCTCCGTTATGGAATCTGCTTCTTGAGCTTCAGCAGAGGATTTTATGCTCGGTGTGTGTGAGAGCAACAGATGGTAAAGGGCAGAACATGGTTCTTGTGCCTTTAGGCTGCCGAAGTGACCTACTAGCTCTGATGAGAGCTTCAGGTCGGTTTAGGCTCAACGCCAACCAGACGTCTGGCGTTCCTTGACACAGAACCGCCAGCTATGACCTAGTATCATGATTTCTGCCTGAAGATCTTGTATCCCATGATCATCTCAAAGTACAGAAGTTCATCGAGCGGCTCATGGTCAACTCCAGAGTTTGTATGAGATCCTATGCCAGCGTAGATGTTCCACGAGACCTATGGTTCTTGTCGAAGCAGGGGAGCATCATGAGGGGCCGGAGTAAACCTTGCGCTCTCCATCGTGGAATACAAATAGCTAGTCAAGAAGCAGCGAACCTGGAGAAGTTATGAGCCGATAGGTACTGAATATTTTTGGGAACTTTTATTCCAACGGGCCGCCGGGAACGTTAACTATTAGATCCTGCGGAGATGTGTTTGTGGTGGTGACACTAATCGTGCAGATGATGGTAGGCGGCTAATCATACTTGACGTTGGAGGAAATGCATAAAGCAGAAGATTTACATGTGCTCAGGTTACGATATTGTTGTGGTATTCTTGGATGATAAAATTGTATGCAAGAGTCCTCCATTCACGATCAAAATAAATGGCGTTATGCATTGGCTACACAAACTAAGGGAAAGGCTTTGCAACGCTCGTAGTTTATCGTCCAACGCGTTCGGATCGGACAATAACGAAAATTCAGTTGGCAGGAGATACTTGAGCGAGGATGGAGTTAACCAAAATGTGAGTGTCAGGAATGACATGGTCGGCGAAAGTGATGTTGGCCTGAGGACCAGATAGCAAGACATGGGTTGAGCCGCCGAAGCGGAACATCCCAAGCTGGTCGCCGGTCTGGACTTTCTGTTGTTCATCGACGCTGATAATACAGGTAGACACCTCGACCATTCCCACTCCGATGAAGCACATAAGACCAATGTCAGGGTTGTCGGCTTGAATGAAGATGATAGCGCGTGTGGCGTGCCATGCCTGCGAGCGGAGCAGAGAACCGTGTGGATCGCCTTCAGCAAGATCGGGGTCGCCTGGCTCTGCACCTGCGTCTGGAAGCATAGTATGTGCCGGGAACAATTACTGTTCTAACAATTGTTCCATTGACGGGGCTACGCCAGCGGTGATAGTCCTGGGGGCCCAGGAACGCTTGGTATACTGTGCCACCCACGAATTCTTGAACGAAGGGTTCGCGGTCGGACCCTATGTCAAGCATGTCCCAGGGAGTACGACTGGCCTTTAAACCAAAATTGATCGTGTGCCTTGACTTTGCGCGAGATGTGATATACGGTGGATTCGCAGGCATTGTGAATAAGAGACTTATATTGGCTCTCGAGGATAGGACGAGCGTCGGCTTGGATTTCGCGGGTGAAGAACTCGTCCCAGGACGTGTATCCGCGGTTAACAGCGTTAGGCGAGTCGTTCTGCCGCAGTGGGCGGCTGTGTTGAGGGCTGTTTGGTAATCTCGTTACATAATAATAACAACAACAAAAATAAACAGACTAATGAGTCCAAGTCAGAGTCTAAAGAGAACCTCTGAACATAACGACGTCATTAGCCGAGTTGGCAATTGTCCGCCATCCGTAACGTTCCTCTTCGACTGCATCTCTTTGTACGACACACAAATGGAGGATCCTATCAAAGAAATAACATCCGTAGTTTACCAGCTAACCGCCACGGACTCCCCAAATGTCCAGAAATCCGCCGTCGAGACATACATGACCTCTGACGTTGGCTTTCAACATCCCGTTTGTTCCATCAAGCCCGGGCCAAATTCAAGAGACTATGTGCTTGGAATATACCAGTAAGCTTTGTTTCCCGTCATTCTTGCATTGTTGTTGGACCATGTTTACAAATGTCGGGCACAGGTGGTACCGCGTGCTATCACCCCATATCGAAATCAAAGTCGAGAGCATTGGCAAGCCTGGCCGTCCACACTGCGACGCTTCGTTTGTCTGACCAGCCGTCCATTATGCAACAGTGTTTGACGCGAAGCAATGTTTGTTGTACTTGGAGGGGATTCAATGGTTTAAGATGTTTTTCTTGCCTATCAAACCGGCTCCTGCGAGGTGCGTACCCTTTCACTGCAGACTTTACGCCACTGGGGCTCACGTCCTAATTTTCTTTGCACGACAGACTTATCATTCGTTTGACTCTAAGAAAGAAAGACGGACTTTATTATATATCACAGCAGGAAGATTTCTACCATCCTGAGGTCAGATTCAGTCCAACCTTTCTTACCCGACATTACTCCCGACACTCAAGTTGTGACACAGGATTTTGCTGCTCTTCTTGTACCTGTCACTGCACCATTTGTCCGATTTGGACTGACAGTCGGCGGAGTGGTATCAAATATCTTAGCTCGTGGTGCAAACATGCTAGGCTATTGGCGTCCCATTGGTGATGTCGAAGAACCTGGTATACCGTCTGTTGCCCCAAGCGAATCTGGGTTGTATGATAAGGAGGACTGAAGCTTAATGAACAGACTCATGTGGTGGTGTCCGATAGGTATGAATATCATTATTCGATTCTAATCCAAACTGTGGCTACTATCGGCCCACCCTTGCCTCATTTCTTTTTGCTGCGCGCGTGTTCCCTAAATGGAACCAATCATTCTTGCAACATGCTGTTGGCCCCTCAAATATCGCGGATCACATGCTTGAGTGTTTTTTCACTTCTTCTGCCTGTTGGTCAACTTTAAACTTTACTTGTGAAATAGTTCGTTGATTCAAACAAACGATGTCCCTTCAAAGAAAATATTTTTCAGTCGAGCTTTAAAGCAAAGCCGGCGTTCTACCCCTTTTGAAACCATATCTATTACTTACAGTCTTCAAAGTTCAATGATAGCTTCACGGACAATCTCACCACACCGTTATCCTTCGTATCTCTTCAGTATTTGGCCAGTAATCCTCACGAGGGAAGCATGTGCTGCATATACCCCCTGCACACTCCATATGGCTCCAGAGCTTAGTCGTGTCAACAGAGGTGTCAACAATGAATGAAAACCATCGCCTCCATGATTCAGGCGCCCATGTATAACGTTCCATTGCTTGCGACTCTATCCAGGGAGGATAGAAACCGGAATCCGCCCAATCTATAATCCACAGTACGCCATCATCTGAAAGAATGGCATTGCTGAGACTAAGGTCGCCATGCGTGAGGACTAAATTCCATTCGTGTTCGGGAGGTAGGTTTAAAAGACATGGAGGGCTACCAGCAGCTTCTGGACCTTTGAAACTACGGAGATGCATGTATTGGTAAACTCGTTCTGTATAAGCAGTGTGCGCCATCCAGTTGCAGAACTGCTCAGCGTCGCGGAAAGGTCCATTCCATGCATGCGGATAAAATAGTTGTCCCCTGACGAGTCCTTGTCCAATGCTGCCAGGTCGATCGCTGGTGATGCGTCGAAGCTGAGAAACATATTTTCTGAGAGTGCATGCAATACGAAATTGGTAGAAAAGGCTGAACGAGTCCCAGCATTCCAAAAGCATTTTTCCGGGAATGAAATCTGTGACAAGCGATTCCTTCAGGTGGAGATAGCGAGGTTGTGGGACTGGGATATTCGTGTGAGCTCGAACAAAGATATTGTTGAATCTTTCGAAGTGGTGCAGTTCTTTGAGGACTAAACTTGGTGCAATTTTGTGTGTCGGTGCCCAATTGTGCCCGCGAGTGAAAGACGCCTGATGTTTGTTGAAGGCAATGGATTCAGGTGTCTTGATCAATTCCCATGCGGCATTATCATCCGGAATGACTGGCAGGTCATCAGAATCAGGTGTCTATGGAAGAAAACAAGTCATTTTCAATTTTGTCTAGATAGCGATGAACCACCAACATCCTGGTTCACGTTGGAGGGGATCGGAAGGGAAAATATAGATGCTATCATATCCAGTCCCCATGACCGTATTTGTGAAAACGCTTTATGAACCTGGCTCGAAACTGACGGCTTGGTAGGTCGAAATTGGTTGACTTTTTTCTATGAGTCGGATATCACGTATATGAAGTAAACGCTTACCTATAGAAACGCACATTTCCTCAATGGCACTTTCATCATGCGTTACAGTGCCAACGAAATGACAGGACAACGACGTGTACATTGTGAACCACGTTGTGAAAAATCCAGGGTATTTGACGATTTTTGACTCGGGATCCAGTTTATCATGTTTAGTCCCTATAATTCGAAACATTTTACGTTGTTCCCAATAGGTAGACTTAACGAATTCGCCGTAATCAGCGACCAAATTTTTGACATCCTTCATATCCTTGTGCAAATCAACAATCAGTAGCAGGGCATCTGACTCCAAAAGGCTGGGGTCTTCAAGGTTGGTCTCATGTGCCCTGAGACAAAAATGTTGCCCATCGTTTACTCTAACATGTATACGGTCTTTCTAAGGAGTAAAGAGGTTATTGTGTTCCCGCCCTTGATGTAAAATACAAAATTATAACCTACAAGTCGTTTGCAGAGCGTTGTTCGTCCGCTTTCTGGGGGGCCTATCAAATTTTGTTGTACAGTCAAGTTTTTGCCTCCTTGCAATTGTGGCAAAGTGGAGACGCACCTGTTATTGCCACCCGGACATCGATTACCATCGGAATTCCACAGAAGTGAAGTGTAGACGTTAACGGTATATAATCAATTTAAAAATGTAAATCACAGAAATCTGTAAGATCAACAGGATGCCAGATAGAACAATGGTCGTACTAGGTTAGTCACGAAGGGGTTAGGGAAGGGGCATTGGATTGCTGCTTGCATGAGATCAACTGACCGGGGACCCCAGTGGCATGGGCCGTGAGAATAACGCAACATACATACTTGTTCGTACCTTCAAAATATGAGGTTTTACTTTTGAGATATACGAACACGACCGGACTTGAAACTGTAAAGACTCTAAGGAAATTTTTGAGGAACTGTACTATAGTTTTGAGCTAAATATAAAACTTGACACTGCAATAATTTGACTTTATAGTTGATCAAGCCTGAGCCAATAATGCTCATGAGGTGAGGGAGAGAAGTAGCATAGACCGACGCTACGTACATAACTCATATGGCTCCAGATAAGGTCAGTACTATCAGACGAGCCTGTTATAAAGGTAAACCATCGTTTCCATGAAGCAGGTGCCCAAGTGCAGCGTTTCAACAGAGCGCTAACGGCCCGCTCCTCTCGTAATGTTCGCTGTGTGGTTACTCCCGCCCCTCATTTATAAAGCATGGTATTCACATTGTTTTAATAGTAATACATAAGATCTTCAAACAAGATCTTTGTTGTACTCGGACCGTGTACGGTGCTGCTCGCAATATCAGGCGTTGATTCCGGTTTCAAGTTCCTACCCAAAAGGCCCAACTTCTCTGGTGCACCGGTGCCACATTTATAACCCGACATGCTGTATCCAACCCACAATCCTGGGAATTCATAGTCCAAGTGTGTCCAGTCTGGTACAACACCATCAAAACCACTGTCCAGATTTTCCGAGGCATGGTTGCTTAACGCTGTTATGTCGAGCATCGTTATTGGGTTTCCAATCCTGTTCCTATCTTCCAAGAATTTGGATACAGGGAAAGTTATTTGAGCTTTAGAGCCTGGATGCCACGTTCTTGGTATCATATATAGAGTCGTTAATTTTGGGAAGAATGTGTTATCTGCCCAACTATGTAGATCGTGAAGTAGACCAAGATCATAATCACAGACCATCAAATTTTCTACCGCGTGGAGGCATGAGAAAAAAGATATAAGAGAGTTTCTCATAACTTTTGACTCAAGAAATCCGGAAGGCCGAAATTCGAAACTTGTGGTATGAGGGAAACTGTGTGCACTGAGCGAAGCCATAAAGTCTTGAATTGTTGGTATTGGAAAATCTGGCGTGTGTTTTCGGTTACACTTAATAGAAAAAGAGAAACGGTATGATGGCAAACGGTAGTTCATGAGGTCCTTACCCTTGAAAATGAAACTTCGAGGGCCTGGTACAAAAAGTAATGACTCGGAGGTCGAACCGCATCTAAAAGAGTTGTTGATATAGCGTTTTATTGCATCGCAAAAATAGCGCGTTTCCTGGCTGGGCATTATAAGGTTGGATACCTGTAAATCCATGGAAAGAGAATAACCATCACTGGGAGCGATGTACCTCAAAAGATAAGCCGCTGCGGAGAAGGAGTCCGTGATGTACAAGCTGCGAAGGCGGGGCAGAATTGGTTCCACCAGCTCCCATGCATCCCTCGGGAGTGCGAGTTCTAGCACTAGATGCTCCAGGAGAGGAAGGCGAGCAAGTGCATAGGGCACTTCCGTTGCATCAAATCCATGCAGATCTGACAAAGTAAGACGACGTAATTGGCCCAACCATGGTGCATCAAGGGAGAATGTTTTGAATGGCGTGCCCTTTAGAGATAACACTCTCAAATGGGGCATGGTAGTGCCAGCAAAGATGGAAAGATTTTTATTTGACCACATTTTATTCCAGAAGGCGGTGTCTGGCACTATTACGCTGATCCGAATAAATTCGAGTTCCGTCGCTGGCTTGAGCAAAACATTATACGCCTCGTGGACCAAAGAGTCAGGGAATATCATGCCAATGTTAAGCCTACGAATTCTGTGCCAATTATCACGGAGCAGCAAAATAAAAAAACTCGTAAATCCAAGCGGGGATCTTGTTAATAAACGTAGAAATTCTAGCATGTCCGAAAATGTAAAGTTTCGCCTGTGCCGCCCGCTCCATGACTTTCTGGGCCCAGGTAAGATTACCGAACATCAACGAATTGAAGTCGATTACCATGCCCCACAAGGTGGGTGACCCAAGTATAATCTGTCGCCATTGTTGACAAATCTGTGAGGAGTATCGCAATGTTTGGAGAGGGTTTGTGTAAGAATGGGATATCCGCTGTCCTCCAGGATCGGATGAGTCTTTTGTCCATTGACTTTCGGAATTTGTCCAAAAAATGGTCCAGAGAATGTCATAATCCAGTAATTGGATCGTTGCACGCCTGTTGAAATTTCCTGCACTAGTTGACATGTAGTCCTCCGATCGATGAACTCGGTGAGATGGGATTAACAGTTTGAGCTTTGGTTAATTTTTAATCCAACTTCGTTGATCTAGTAACAGCAAGATTTTACGATTAATATATCTAATCGAGGGAGAGTAGCGGTGTAACTCACTGTAAACAGAGAACTTTACTACACAGTCGAAGACAACGTCTTGAACCAGCGGTGACTCGGCGTGGCAAGAAGCTCAAGGCAATGGCGTTAACTATGTACCAGTATTTCGAGCTCCGCTCAATCTCTCTTTCTTTTTTCGCACTCCGCCGATCAACAACACATCACGAGGTACCTGCCTTTTCTAGATAAGAGAGCAACGGTAATCACGTCTTTGTCGCGTTAATGATGTTACTTTCACGATGCCTTCTGTTTGTGATACCAACTTGGTCATGACCACAATCTCGATGATAAGCGCGACCTCAAGACCATCTAGCCCACCCCTGACGCCTGTCGTATCAGAGTCGAGCCCCATATCTCTCCTCTCTGCAGAGCTGCTCACTCTTATTCTCGACTTCACTCTCACATCAGCGTACTCGTCAGATGCTTTCGCTTGTGGGCCCGATGACGATAGCGTCTTCCTTGCTGCGCGGCTCACCGCTTCTCTTTCATCAGTGTGTGCGCTCTGGCGCGCTGTGGTCCTTGGAAACCCCCTCTGGCACGACACAATATCGCTCGTTCCCCCTATGTGGAATCGGAATCTGCAGAAGGGTCTCCAGAGGGTGAAAGTTCAAATCGAGCGGAGTTCCCAGGTGCCGCTGGATCTCAGAATCTTTGGACACGCGGACTATACAACATGCTCTGCATACAACAAGAGAAATCGCAGGAGCAATGATAGCAGCACAAGCAGCCAGAAAATGGATCAGGAAGCGCATGAAACTCCCAAATGGAAAGAATACAAGCCTCTTTTTGAGTTGCTGGGGCCGCATCTATCACGATGTCGCTCATTGCAGCTGCGCGGCGTATTTGCAAAACCCACTTCTTCTATCTCTTTTAGCTTTATTTCGAAGTTTCTTGACACAGATATGCCGCTCCTGGAAACATTTATCTTTGAAGCGGATCTGTCGCACTACGACGACCTTATGTCTTCACCTTTAAGCCTCTTCCGTTCTGCGCCACGTCTAAAGCAGTTGCGGATGGTCGGGGTTGGGATCAGCCGCTTCTCACTTCCTTCCAATGCACAATCACTCACATCCCTTCACCTGTCCCGATCATCATCCTCTTCCTCGTACGATTTCACCGCCTTTTCCTCACTATCTGCTGTTCTCTCTTCCTGTCCGGCTTTACATACCCTGGCGGTGTATGACGAGGTCCTGCGCTCATTTCCAGGATATTCTTCATTCTTCTCATGCCCCGTACCCTCGTTAGAAGTAGTGATGATACTTGGAAACATGCTCTCAGTGTCAGAGCTTCTGTTATTCCTTGACGCACCGAACTTGAAGGAAGTTGTGATCGCCCCGATTGTGCCGAGCGATCTCAACCTGTTGATGAACGTCGTGCAGCCTGGTTGGGATGCGAACGACCAGAATGCTACCCCGGACGCAATCGTATTACCCAGCGACGTCCGTTCGAAGCTCAAATTTCCAAACCTGAGGACGCTCACACTTGCTCCTGCACACCCTGAAGCTGTCGATGCGCTAACCCTCGCATCTGCGTGCTTCCCGTTCGTCGAGCATTTGATTCTCGCGAATATTTACCTGTCCCCGTTCAAGATGCTTTTTGCGGGCGGCCTGGGCGCGGCTGATTTGGAAGATGGGCTGGAGGTTGATGGTGGTGGGGGATCATCTGAGGAATTTGCAGAATGGGATAATGAATGTGACAGGGATAGCGACGACGAGGGGGCGAACGATGCTCATGTACGGCACGCTGCAAACGGGGACTCGAAACTCAACGCCGATAGTGCACATGACATCGACAGTGATAGCGATACTGGCGCTACAACTCACAACCCCGCCAATCCAGTCGCTGGCTCCAACGCCAACGACGGAGAGCGAGTAGCGAGAAGGAGGACACTCTTCCCGAACATGCTCACTTTGTCTTTGACAGCCGTCGATGGGCGATATGCACAGGCGATCCGGGATGTGCAGGTGCTGCGCGGGTTTGGATTTGAAGATGCCGCTCGTGCGTCCTGTGGGGAGCAGTATCAATCCTACTTGAAGAAGCAAAAACGGAAGAAATGGAGGTCGAAGCACAGTGCCGCGCGCAAGCGGCTGCTAGCGCTCACACGGGGGGCAGGCGGTGCTTGTGTTCCGCTGCACGCTGTCTACCTCGATACTGAGTCGCACGTCCGGGTGGGTGAGGCAGCGTATGTGTGGAATGAGTTTGGGCATGATTATGACTGGCTGGAGAACTCGGGGCAAGAGGACGGTGAGGCGGAGGATATGCATAAGGGGAAAAAGAAAGATGAGTTGAGAGACTACGATAGGTATGTTTTGAAGGCAGACGCCTGGGAAGCAAGGAGGCGCATGGCTCTGTTTGCGCAGACGAAGGATTTGTATGTTGGACAGCCGCAGGATTTTGATGATTATTGAGATGGATGTATTGAAATTATTGGGTGCAGTATGGGTATTAAATTATTTGTGAGTGGGTCATACATGATTGTATAATTGTCTGTGTTAATACCCCATCACGCAGAACATGTATTATAGTATGTTCGCTAACAACTCAAATATCTGTTGATTTCGGAGCCAAACGATCTGGAAATCTCTACTTCTATATGGAATATTGAACGCTGTTGTTGACTGTCAGCTCATCGCAAGGGCGAGCCACGACTGTTTAAGCATATGGGTCCTTCTTCGGCTCCGTCTCCATTTTAAACTTCAAATTCGTTTCAAACCACCGTTTTTCACGTTTCACTCGTTACAATATTCCGTCATGCTCAAATTTGATATCACGTCTTTTCGCTAAACCATCCTGGCGAACCTGACGTCTACATAAATGCCCTGGCTCAGGTAGGCTTTTTGAGACGAACCATTGTCCTGGTGCTGGCTGACCAATGACAATCCAATTCCAGAATGGTCCGAAGAAAACTCGAGAGGTCCGTCACAAGCTTGATATATTTTTTAATTCGATTGAAGTATCATTACTGTTTTCTGGATTTTACTTAGTGACGTTCTGTGATGCAGGCCCCCAAAACGCTTCATTTTCACAGAGAATTGGAACAAGGCCGTCTTTTTGAGGCCTGAATGCATGGCTATTCCAGGGTTAGTGGTGCTTATACGAGGGCTCAGAGCCCATGACAGTGCGTTGACTTAATTAAATTGCTTGTATACGGAAGATTTTTATTTGCTCGCTGACAAATTAACTGCTTATGGCCATGTCAACTGGATCTATCTACAACCTATAACTGGAACCCCAGTGCCATTAATTGATTCCAGATATTTTCAAATCCACTAAAATCACAGAAAAAGGACAAACAATAGACATGTAAGTGCCCAATCCACCTTGCTCGATCAATACACTGATTGGTATATAGATTTACAGCTCTCGGGGCAAGTCATTTTGAGAATCTTTTAATACCTGGTGCTTCGTTTCGACCGTTTATGCAGTTGCGCTCGTTTTCATAGGTGAGTTAAGGTTCAATAGTGAGATTTCTTTAGTATCTATGTTACAGTTAATTGCTTTATTCCACTTGAGCCAGTTTTATGTAGCGTCAGCGAATTCGTAGGAATAACCTATGTCACCTATGTCGGCGTCGTCATGCTTCATTACTTTTGCGGTAAGGGTCCTTATCCATCATCATAAGCACACAAATTGACAGAACTCAATTGTATTTATATATCGGCCCGTACAGCTTAGACTACGGAGAGGCAAGGTTACGCCTTGAAATTAAATGAATCGCGTACCAATAAATTTGCAGGATTATTCAGCTTCGAGAATGCAATACCTTAACAGCGACAAAACGACTCAGTCTCATATCACAGCAATTTAGCAAGGATATGCGCAAGGTTGACGTCGCAGGCCCTTCATGCAAGTATAGCAAAGGATATCGATATCACTTACTGCACTACTAGAACTTAAGCCAAATATGTTTAAGAAATCCTTCAAGTTGAAAACCATATTATATTCTCTGTGTGAGCAGGTGGAATGGAGGACTACCGGACACGGTCGAACGCAAGTATCCCCTCATGCTTTTTATTCAAGTTATTATCAGCTAAATTTTTCGCACCTAGACAGCTTATTCCAGAGTCCAACAAAAAGACCAAGACAAAATCTTGGCAAGGTCACAAATTACGTACATAAAATGACGTGTGGCGAAAGTTCCAAGTCGCCGATTTTATGTTGATTGAATTTCAAGGACAGTCGTCGTGGACTCCGTCTTATTCTTGTCCGACCATGCCCTGTCTGCCTAATCGCGAATATCATGGAAATCTGATTCTCTCCTCCCCTATGAGCAAAGTCTTAATCTTTACGTTTTGGATCGGATATTGATGTTCAAAGCCAATCTCTGAACGACTTGGACTTTGATGGCGACTTACGGACCTAACCTGCATTTAGCTCTTGTTGGGATATCTGAGTACGGCGTCAGCATATCCGTGGTCAGTCAAGGACAGTCCCTTCTCAGTTTCTCTATGCTCACTCTTCAAAACCTCTTTAGCTTCTACAATTTTATCCAGCTTTGAGAGCAAGCAATATAATTCGTACTCAAGTACAGGTAAGTGTACAACACCAGTTCATCTGTGCCACTCCATCCCCCATTCACCCCAGCTTAGGAGTCAACAGCCAAATCTCCTAGGTTCTTGTGATCGAGTACTTACTTGTAGCATGGGGAACTATTGACGACACAATTGGACCATGTTCCATTAAAATAATCATTGGTACTAGCTCAGAGCTGTCAGGACCGGCACGGCTAGTAACATAGTAACATTTTCGTAATAACATACCTCCGCTGCCAACTGGATGACCGCGATTGATAGGAGCGACTAAAATCTGCGAAGCGACCACATTCAATTCAAAGAGTTAATGCAATTGCCGTGAGCCTTCCGTTTTGCTCTCGTTATGCTGGCAACGACTTACCGCTACAATTCATTTAGTACACGCATATAATAATGATAGCAATGGTTCGTCTTTCTCATACCTATTCTCCTTACCTTTCTCGACTCTTAAGATACCCATGGGATGTCTACTGATTTGAAACCGGACTACAAGACTATCATAGAGCTTAACCAGGGGTGGGATACTATTGTCGTTTGGACTCAGCCACAACACATGAACTAATTCTGTAGTTTTCGCTATGCAGTAACAGGTTAATAGCTGGAATATTCCTCTTTGATGCTTCCCCGCTAATGTTGATGTCACTTTTACTACCATAGGCACTTGTATATCTTGATCTGCATCCTTTAATCCCAGTGATAATAACAATCTGCTGTGTAGACTTTTTGGCGGTGTATGATTACCTCCTACTGTGAGTTCGTTACTCCAATTGTTTGCTCTAGATCTATATTCTAATAGCTAGACTATTCTCTTTCAGAATGGATAGAGAATATCGTCATGTCAGCTCAAACATATGGCTTAATCTTGAAGCATACCTCACCGGAAAAATCATTAGATTTATAACTCAAGGTGGAGCATCCTCAAGGTTCTCTACCTTATTTGTCGATTCTGCCCAATGATTGCCTGGCCAAGATCAATCTGGAGTTTCTTGTTCTGGTTTAACCCAGACGCCTGCATGTCTCTCTCAATTTATCAACAAATTTTCTCGTTCGTCCTGGTGCGAGGAATTTTCTACTCTCGCTGCGCATTCTTAACACGATTCTAGCAATTTTCTCCCCATTGCGTACTCGTTCTTCGAGCCTGGACGTTTAGTGGACGAACCAGATCGACTTTGACTTTTCTACTGCTGTGCCTCATTTGTTGTCTAGGTGCTAAGATCTGGTCTTGTGTCGTCAATATACAGAATCTTCGCTTCTACACAGGGGTTCCGGGATCTGGGTGCTATGAGAATCGCTCACGCAACGCGGGCGGACAGCTTTCAACATTCATCGTCAGTTACTCATTTTGTGGTATTTGAACTTGACCTTGATATATTGCTTCACGATCATGTTCCGCAGGTAAACGTAGTAGGTTTTGAAAACACTCTGATCCTGGGCCTCTTGCTTCGCGCTTCATCTTATATCCTTTCTTTTGTTTACTGTACAGGTTTCTGGGATGATCCTTGATGCAATCGCGTTATTTGTTATTGTCGCGGTAAGGTATTGATCTCTTTTTCTACAAAGACAAGACCTGATACTTTGTACAACCTTCTGTTATCGTCCGCTTCCACAGCACTGTTGTCGGACACGAAGCATTTACGGAAAACTTGGACAACTTTTTCTTTATCAATGTGTGTCGTGAACAGTAAAGAGTTCCATTTCCACTTTTTATTAATATTTTTACTATCAGGTCTGGGATTCTACAGTCTGCTGCTTCTAGTGTACGGTCTCGCGCTGGTAGCAATTCTCAAGTAAGTGGTTTGCTACATTTCAGAACTTTTTCTGCGGGTTCTGCAGAACCGTCGTAGATTTCTCACCTTTTTGCACAAACTCAGGCCAATATATGAAACTGCTTCAATGTCCTACGCAATTTTAGTGATGCTTCCAAACATCCTGGTAAGCTAGTTTCTCCTTTGACGGTGTGTACCAGTACCGTCGTGCTGAGTTCAAAACCTTGCCAATGTTTTAACCCTATCATACGTCTAAAGGCCTGCAGATTGTAAGTATTCTCATTTATCACTTGTGCGTTGATCTTGATCTTCATGATTTATTGAAGTATTATTCAATTGCGAGAACATGCAACCCCTTCAGAAAGTAAGCAACTTCGAGTTGTCTCGAAGCAACTCAGACGAGCCATCGTTCTCGGTGATAATCGTGGTCCAAATCATGTCAACGAGGATATCCCTTTGCGTGCAATGGAGACAGATAGAGTATGGTAGCAGCTATTTGAAGAATTCGCTATAGCGGGACACCTGTGGACAATATCGCATCTTGTGAGGGAATAGACTTCATTCATATAGTTTCCTAAACTCTGGCTTATGTGAATGACTGTTTTGACAGCGTGGATGAAGATTTGACAAAACGTCATGCATCTACGCTGGGCGCACGGGTCGGGAGGCTTCGCGATACCAGCAGCCCAAAGAATTCCCAAGTAAGAAGCGATGGACGGCCACATCTTTGATGAACGTCGTATTCCCGTAGGGATCATGCTATTAACAGGGTTTTTAAAGATGAAACAATTCTTACTGCGAGTACTACGCTGCGTGGAGGGCAATCATCACCGCCCTAAGTCAAGACTGCTTTTAATAAAACACTGGTACTCACATTCCTAATTCAGCGATGCGATTTCTTCATTTAATTCTCGCAGTTTAAAATCTCTGTGGTACCACGCGGGATCATTTTGAATACAAGGAAAACATTGGCGTTCGCTTCATCTGCTTCCAGATGGATTTATAGACCATCTCTTGTTGGACGGTTAGAATAAAACATGTAAGTCAGCTTTCCGAATTTGTGGCACATTTCGTCATGATATCCACTGTCTGTGTCATGAAGACTGACAATTTCCATCGGACTCGCATGTGTGAAAGCTCTGTCATCCGTACTATAAAAAATCCCAATTAAGTTGCCTACGAGTAATGTCGTGCCGCAGCATTGTTTTTCTTCGGTGCATGTGCTGATCCATGCTACTGGAAAGCCGGAACGCAAGAGCCAACGCAAGAGATCAGGCTGCGACTGCATCGTGAGACTTCGCGGCGCCTAAAGTCAGATTGGCCAAAGAAATCAACATAACACAACAACAAAAAAGAAGATGAAAGCCTATACGTTGACAATCGACTCTAACTATAGAGAAAAAATAAAGCAAAAGGCTGGTCGTCGAAGTTTTTGGCCTCTTCAGATTTTGAAGTTGCTACATCCCTGAAACAGATGTCCCCCACATGAGTCAGAGATCAAACAATGAGGCAGGGCACTCCTTGTATAGGTGGTGGCAAATTTATCCTAGTGGGCCCGTAGGGATGGTACCACAAGGGCATTATGTGGACCGGTGATGGAAGGACGTTGGTTGTATGAGTACAAGGTGTAGTTGTAGTGGGGATCAGTGGCTGTGCCTATTTATCGAACACGTCGCCACGTCGCGTTTCTTCCGCCCTGTCCCAACTTGGTCCCAACCCCCATCACAACATGGATCTCCTCCACTCCCAGCTGGACATTATCCAGCGCAAATTGGCCTTCGTAGCAGTGGAAGACATTCCCTGGAAATTCTATGTCCAGACATTCTCATGGGCTGTTAGCATCTTCGAGTCGTACCTCCTGTAAGTAGAATGATTTATTCACTGTGTGGGGAAATTTCTAGGCCGGAGATACGCTCAGAGTCCTCAATATCTTTGTTTTCATTTCTTCATTCATCCTCTAGATAACAGAACTAACAAACCTAAAACACAGGATTCGCCAATATCCTCTCTACTCCAAAACGTCGCCTCCGGAGGTGCTCGCCAAGCACTTCGACAAAGGCGTCTTTGAAAAATCGCAGGCTTATGGCAAAGACAAGGCCAGGTTTGCGCTGTTCTCGGGTATCTACAAGCAGGCTACCGACTCTCTTATGCTGCAATACGGCTTTTACGCGTGGTCGTGGAGCGCGGCGGGAGCACTGCTAGCAAAAGTTGGATATGGGCCTGAATACCAGGTAAGCATGTGTTGTTATATGTGCCTTCTTCGGACCTTGTAAAGGTCTATAGAATGCCTGTATACGCGGACGTGCCATCGAGTCAGAAGGCTAGACAGACCTTGCGAGCGACGTATGCGCTTACACACCTCACACAGATCCTTCAATCTATCGGATTCGTTTTTATTCTCTTCTTCGGCTCGTCTCTTCCTGGTCTTCCTCTTCAAGTCTACGGTACATTCGTACTAGAAGAAAAACACGGTTTCAACAAAACTACACCGGCGCTCTTCATCTCTGACCTGTTCAAAGGCTGGGGCGTTGCTTTCATGCTCGGTGCTCCTTTCCTCGCAGCCTTTTTGTATATCTTCCAATGGGCCGGTGACCGTTTCGTCCCTTGGTTGATGGCCTTCATGTACGGTTGCATCTTTTTTTGGCTTCTGCGCAGTTTTATTGATATGATTGGGATGATTTAGGATTTCGTTCCAGTTGGTCATGGTGATCCTGTACCCTACAGTTATTCAACCTCTCTTCAACAAGCTTTCCCCTCTACCAGAGGGCGAGCTTCGCACTAGGATTGAGGGACTTGCTGGCAAACTCAAATTCCCGCTTAAGCATCTGTACGAAATTGACGGCTCGAAGCGCAGCTCTCATAGCAACGCCTATTTCTTTGGGCTCCCATGGGTCAGTAGAGCCCACTTCCTTGTAATTATTCCTACCAATCGCGGCTGACATGCTTGACCGTCCGCAGAGTAAGCACATCGTCATTTTCGATACGCTCATCCAACAAAGCAAACCTGAGGAAGTAGAAGCCGTTCTTGGTGAGTCACATTCTCATCCGCCCATGTCGGCCACGCTGCAATGAAACAGACGCTGACTGCCAACTATACATCATACATCCTGCCTATTATCCTATCTTGTCCATTTATTATCCACGGTCTATCTAATCTATCTATACACTGGCCACATGCACGCCCAACCACTCGCGTACACGCACAGCCCACGAGCTCGGACACTGGTACTACCTACACCCCACAAAACTAATGGCCATCTCTCAGGTACACATTTTCGGCATCCTCGCACTCTTCCCCGCCTTTTTGCACGCGCCGCCCCTCCTGCGCGCGTTTGACTTCCCCAAGGCCGTCGCAGCGCAGTCACCCACAATTGTCGCGTTCTTGCTCTTCCAGATGATTCTGACACCCGTCGAGGCTGTCGTGAGCATCCTTATGAACGCAGTGAGCAGACATTTTGAATGGGAGGCCGACCGCTTTGCGGTTGAGCTTGAAGAGAAACTCGGCGAGGTCGAGGGTAAGGGTATGGGCGACATGGGAGAGCGTCTTGGAAGGGCGCTTATTGCGCTTCATATCAAGAACTTGTCGACAGTCTGGGTTGATTGGCTGTGAGTTGTTTTATTCAATGCCCTCATGTTTCTTGCATAATTTGACTGTCTTTGCCTTTGAATTTAGATACTCGGCGTATCACCACTCACATCCTACTCTGACCGAACGCTTGAAGGCCCTTGAAGCTTTCCAAGCTAAGAAGGTCAAGAAGGAGTAATCCTGAAGCTGTCATTGGTTCGCTGCTGTGCATTGTAAACTCTGTGTTTGCTCTACTGTACTAGTCGTTTGCGCGCTAAGAGGGAAAGAATCGCTTTTTGGCAGGTGATGTGTGATGTGTTGTTGCGTCTAATGAACCCCACCCTACTATATTCTAATTTACAAAGAACTGCAAGAAATGAAGAAAACCTACGCGCTGTTCTCTCGCTTTGGCTCATTCTATTTGGCATTGACGTACATTCATACTTATTAGTAGTAGCCGAGTCTTGGTTAACTTGTTCTCGTTATTTGTGTAACTCGTGTTTTGTTGCTGTGTATATGATAGCTACTGATAGTCATACATACGTTGTGTACCTATTTGTGTTTTTCTTGGATGTCCTCCTCCGTGATCTAAATATAACTCGGTCTTCAGATACCGCCCTGTCGTCATACGGCCATCTGACTTGGAAGTATTAGAAAGTCGACATAGAAAAACATGTGGTTAAATACTGCGGGCGCTGTTTCTTACCAAGACACTTTTAAAGCAAGAAACCACAGCCATATTCCTTCGACCTCGTTTGATTCCACCGTATAGATATCCGACGGCGCAAATGACAATCACGTTCTACGATATCCCATCGACCACACCCGAATGCGCATGGTCTCCCAATACCTGGAAGATAAGGTCAATCAGTCCAGAGAATTATCGAGACAGCAATCATGATACTAATCCTGGAATTTCGCGATTCAATTTCAGGTATGCACTTAATTACCGAAACATCCCATACAAGACGGAATGGATCGAGTACCCGGACATTAAGGAGCACTGTATCAAACACGGGATCAAGCCCACAGGCAAGACCAGGTTCACAAATGGCCCAGAGGTTATCGAGAGAGACTATTATAGCCTACCGGCGATCTATGACCCAAAAACGAACACATACCTCGCAGATTCATTGCGCATCGTCGAGTATCTCGAGCATGCGTATCCACCGTCGCCCTCGTCGCCGTCGCTCTTCCCAAATAACACGCACGCGCTGCAGGTTGCATTCACGACGGCATACAATGTCACCACAAGAGACGATGGAGTTGCAGACTTCATTGTCCCCGCCGTATATACGAAGCTAAATGTCGCGAGCCAGCCATACTTCCGCAGGACGAGGGAGGAGAGATTTGGGAAGCGACTGGAGGACGTCTTTCCCAAGCCTGGATCGGAGGAGGACAAGGCGGGCTGGAGCAAGTTCAAGGAAGTAACGGGGATTTTGGATGGGTGGTATGCAAAAACCGACATATTTGGAGAAGACTCGGAGGGGAAGACAGTGGCGGAGAGGAGAACCCCCTTCTTGATGGGCGATACGCTAAGCTGGGGAGACCTGGTTATTGCGGGTTATACTATATGGTTGCGCATAATTTGGGGAGAGGATAGCGACAAGTGGCAGGACATGATGACATGGCATGGAGGGCGTTGGAAGACCCTGATGGCTAATCTAAAGAAGTACGAAACAGTTCTGTAACAACTCCAATCTTTCAGCAATGAAGAAACGGTTATGATAAAGCCAATGGAATCAGAAAAGTTAATGTATATTTTAGGAAGGATCGACGGGCAGAACGTTTGATTGAGCAGTAAAAGAAAAAACAAGATGAGAAACAAGACACAGTACAAATTGTAATATTTTTATATCGAGGAAAAGAGACGAGAGAAGAGAAAGGAACCTTGACACTAAAGTTCGATGCGCTGCCATGGCGTGCTCCATTTCTTTCGCAAATTGAGTTTCTCTGGCTGTCCTGTGCCGCAGATGTATTCCTTCAAATCCCCTTCGTCATCAGACCATGTTACTTTCAGGCCGGTAATCTTGTCCAGATATGTCCAGTCTAGGTATTGCTCATTGTATCTTGACTCCGATACGTCGAACACTGAAATAGGCTTTCCAGATTCACGCCTCGACTCGATAAAACGGAAAACTGGGTCAGTGTGATAAGTAGGAGTTGGTTCTTGCCATAAACCTGTGATGAATTGAAGTCTTGTTAAGGCCGGGAAAAAAAGATCAGAAGCTGTTTCTTGGAGTTCTACCAGCGCACCAAGTGCATATGGTGATGCCATTAAGTGGTTTACGGATCGGAGACCAGATAATAATGGTATAAATGCGGATTGATCTTCTAAACGCGCCAGGTGCTCGGTGGGTTCAAATGCAAATCTGGTTACGTGTGTAAAACCACATGCACCCAAGGAGGCTATTAATTGTTGTGGCCTCGTCGTTTGTGACCGTCTCTCCGCCGTTCCCCCGGAAACAGAGACGGAAAAGTCTCCACGCCTCGATAAAGAGTCGATCCCGTCAACGGACTTCCAACCATCGACTTTGAAGCGGTTATACCCAGGCTCCAAAAGCATACACTTGGCAAATGGTGCGCATTCGAAGAAATTGTCAAAATATCGCGGTATCTCTTTGCACAAACTAAACATATCATGATGGAGTATAAGGTCGTATCCATGCAGATTTAGCTGGAGAGTAGACCCGACTCCAGGATTAATCCACTTCAAAAGAAACGATGAGGTGGTGAAGTCTTTGGAAATATTTAAAGAACGAAGGTTGGGAAGAGATACAGATTGTAGCTGTTCCTTGACCGGTGGTAATACATGTTTCAACACCAGATGTTCAAGAGCAGAGAGCCGACCAAGTGCGACAAGAATATCTGTTGCATTAAACGCAGAGGGAGTTGATATCACCAACCTACGTAACTGGCTCAACCACGGTGAGGAAAGTGAGAAGCATTGTGCTGGAATATTGTGTACAGAGAAGTCATAAAGCGTTGGAGCAGTGCCAGAAAAGATGGGGCCTTGGCCATCGTGGTCCATCCTTGGATATGGTACTTCATCTTCATCCACATGAATTCGGATGATTTCCAAACATTCTGATGGTCTAAATAAAGCGCCCCACATTTCTGGATCGAGGTGTTTAGCTTTTGTAATTCCGACGTCGATTCGCCTGATTCGTTCCCAATTTTCGCTGAGCAGTGATGCGAAAAAAGTGCGGGGCGCGGGTTTAGAACCATTAAACCATCCAGAAATGTAGAGCTTTGATTTTTCTGTCCTTTTCATAACTTCTTTGGCCCATAGACTCTCCTTTTTATGAATCAACAAATCCAGTTCAATGGCCATGCCCCATAGTGATGGTGATTCAAGAATTATTTCTCGCCATTGTCGACAAACCTGTGACGAATACCGCAGCATATCCAGACTCCGAGGACCGTAATAGTACTTCATTTGCATAACGTTCATAGGGGCCCGATTCCAATGAATATCAGCATTCGTCCTAAAGATTGTCCAAAGAACTTCGTAGCACAGTGAGCTTATGGGGGAGGATGCTGCGTCAGCCAACACGGTTGTCTCCTCTGTTGCACTTCCCGACATCATGGTGATCCAACAAGATGTACTTTAAAGTTTGCACCGAGATACCAGGGATGCTGCTGAGCTATTAAACCAGAAGACTGATGAAGTTGCTGATCAGTGTGGATTCGGGTGCCACAAAAAGGCATTTAACAAGGCTTACCCTAGTTTAATTCCCCCTGGTAGTGGAAGCTTATACTCTATGAGTAAGCAGACGTATTCTCCGTCAAGCTTTGTCGCCAGATAGAGCTTCTTGCTTAGGTTTGACTAGTAGGGCGAAGTAAGTTAGCAAGAGCGGGTGCTGAGTCAGCATGTCTACCCATCGCCAAGTTCGTTTTAATCGGAGCTCTAAAAAATCAAAAAATGCTTTTCTGATTGTTTTTTGATTTGCTCTTGCTTCCCTGTGGGCGTCTCGATCAGCCTTAAGCTTAAGGTCTGAGTGTAAATCTAGTGGCCAACCAAGAATGCCCCAGGCCCCCAATCAACTGTCTTTCATTACACAGCTGAACCTGGCCCCTATTCGACTCCTTAGTCTTCATTTTAGTTAGCTTGTATGTGATAAATGAGAATATTTGAATTGGCGACGGTCATTTCAAGTAGAACATGCAAATGAGCTGAGGGTTAAGCAGGTATTTTCCATCCGTAGTTTTGCACGTCGAAGCTCACCGCTCCCACGAATAGCATCACGCCACTTATTGCCAGGGAGCGGTTGTCTTTGCAAGCAAAAATCGCTAGAGGTAGAATTTCTACTCTTGAATAAATCAAATAGTACCTCCGAGTTGGATGTCCATCTTCCATAACCTTGTCCAGGGTATTCATGTTTTTGTGGGGTAGGGTACCATGATCTTTTAGCAATTTGGTTACCTTGTCCTATTAAAACTAGTTAAACATATCGCACCATAAATACGAGAAATCAAGCTCACCTGTATGGCAGTGATAAACTCCACTAAGAATCTCCAGCTCCTGAGGCGTCAGCTCATTGTCACAATATTGTTCTTCACTATCAGTAACTACCAAGAGTTCCTCATCACTGCGAACAACGGGGCCGGTGAGGACGCTTTCGAAACTGACCACAGTAACTGCTAATCTCCACAGATAGCCACCCTTCATCAAAGCGATGCGACCCATAGGCCCGCTGAGTAGACGCGTAGTTCGTTCAATATACACTGCATAATCATCTATGGTGAACTGATAACCTGCTGAGCGGTATGGATATTCCACAGCTGGTTGCAGATGATGCCGGTTTTTTGAGGGCGTAGGTTGTAGAGAGTCTGACAAGCGGACAGTGTAGAACGGAACCCCATTCTGCACTAAAAAAGGGCTATATCCACTTTATCCATGTGTAAGTCCAGCCTGCAAACGAGCATTGCATCGGATGCCGAGGTCATTGTCAGCTTCCATTCGTCAGTGTTATGCGGTTCGAAGTCAAACATATAGAACATTTTTGATCTATCAGTCACCTGTCTGACAATTCGTAAACTTTTGAATCGCACACTGTGCCCAAGGTACTCTGTATGACAGCGATTGAGGTCCCATTGATCGTCAGGAATAGCAGACTGAATGCTCAACCGACGAACAAACCCAACGGCAGCTATAATCCGTGGTTTTGCAAAAATATCAACAGGACATGATTTCCAAGGAATGCCAATAAACTTGAGGAAGTTGTGTTGATCAGCTATTGAAGAAATAGGCGTTCCGTCCGGACATGGTAAAGGTGGAGTAAATCCACAGTAAAGGCGCAAAGTTTCAAGTATTTCTTCCTCAGCGCGATCGCTGATTGACTGGCCCCTGGCAGGGAGAACGTGGCGTGGAAGCCACTCCGAAACATCGTCGTTTTCAATGGCTACGGACAACGATGTGGGTATTCCTTTCAGCATTTCGGATAAGATAACCTCATTGTCAAAGGTGGACAACACGTCATAATCCATTTTTCCTTCTTCCAAACTACGCCATTGTTTAAATCCAGGTCCAAACTCTTCACAACAGTCATATTCATTAGCGAAAGAGTCGTAGCGTATCTGATCTTTGGCGTAAATTGCCATCCGTCCCGCTCGTTCTCGTTGAGCAACCGGTTCACGAACCAGGGTTCCCGAAATGTCTTTTACCCATTCAAAAACCTTTGCTGTCTGTGGTGGATTTTTCTTGCGATTCAATCGACATTGACGTTGGTGATGTGTTTCTGCTGCCTGTGTCCTTTTGTTACGTTCTTCCCGAGCCGCGAAGAATTCTTGCCAACTTTCTCCCAGAGATTTAGGCGAATTAAAAAGGGAAGAATGTGCTGAGGGTGAGGTGAAAATAATAGTCGCCACTGATTGAACTTCATGACAGGGAGGAGAAAGGCCCTTCATCTGAGTTATTTCATTGTATTCCGGGTACCATATGTACCAGACTGGAACTCCAAATTCACAGAGCCATTCAATTGAAGGCTGCGAATATGCCCTTTTCTGTGCATCGACAAAGGTGCCGGCTCTCGTTCCATCAGCGAAATCAAAGACACCTGAGAGGGAGAAGGCTTCCAACCATGCAGTGTTGCATCCTTTCGATGCCAAATACGACAACAAGTCAGTTTGCTCGGTATCTTGCTCGGGCTTTCCGCGGGCTTGAGCAACCAGATAGGCTAGTAGCGCCATCCAAACCACAAACCAGTTTCTGGATTGTTCGATGGCAAACAATGCTTTGGATCGCGAGGAATGGGTTTTTTTGTATCCAAATGAAAAAGGTAGAACTGGTTTTACAATGGGTTTATTCGTCAGGACTCCTAGGTGATGACATATTCGATATATGTCTCCCTCCAAAGCGGACCATTGGCAGGCAACTTTGTTAGGCATGGAGTATGATACAGGATCCTGAGACTCGATGAGTTCATGTGCCCGTGGAAGGTACGAGAGAATACCAAAAATGTGCCCGGTGAAGCGAGGATAACATGAAATAAACGATATCCAGCCCCAATGCAGAGTCCACCATTGAGGTTGTTGATAATCCGATAATCGAAGGCTTGAAAAGTTATAGTGTGGATTTCTCTCTCCGGTAAGTGATGGAAGAAATATATTACTCGTAGGATCTTCAGAAACGGTCGGAATGTGAGAGAGGGTCCGCGAACAGTTGGGGGAATACACCAGCTTTCCGTCCAGAATTTGGACTCTGCCAACTGAGTTATGTCGACTGACAAGGATTGTGGGGTCATTTTGGAATAATCACAATATTGGGAAGCATAGAGCTAAACCGCAACGTACCCAGTAATATCTTTGGAACTCAAAGGCCTTGTCTGAAGGCTCATTTGTTATGGTCTATACGAGGAAGGCTGTGGCAAGAGAGTATCCCAATCAAGCATGCACAAATAGTAGACCGAACTGCCGAAGGGCCACACTCGATTTTCTTCCAACTTTGTTCGCAGTTTTCTAAACGGTATCTAACCAATCATGGATTCTCCATGGGATGAAGACCCAATGGACACAACTTCCAGAGACGTTGAATGGTCCAGAATTTCCTCCGATTTCACCAACGTACGTACCAAGGATCATCTCGTTTCATTAAATCTTAATGCACAAACTAGCCCACAAGGTCGGATATCGTGAAGGTATCACCGCCGGAAAAGAGGCAGCCTCCCAGGAAGGTTTTAACGATGGTTTTGCCAACGTTGGCGTGCCTATCGGACGCGAGCTAGGCCTCTTGCGCGGGGTTACCTCCGTCCTGCTTTCCTTCCTTAAGGTCACCCCCGATGTCCCAGAGCACGATCGCATGCTTGCCGAGGTGCAAGATATATCATCACAGCTTTCTAAAGTTCGCTTTTCGGATATCATGCCTCGGGATCTCGAAGCTGAGCAGCATGCGCGTGAACATCTCGAGGCAGAGGGCGAAGAACTTGATGTTCACGAAGATCTTGCTGCCAAACGCGACATGGAAGGCATCGAGGACATGCTTGCTAGTCTCAGTGCCGGGAATGGAAAAATCAGGGGAGAAAGCGCCAGACCTACTCCCGAGGATGTCCAAGCTCTCAAATCTCGACTGGGCATCTTGAGCAATCGCCTTGCTTTGGACATCAATTGGAGTTGTTGAAAGTTTGTCCCGAGTGGATTTACTGGACATTTGGTACAAACTCGTTTTCCTTCAAAAGGTTTGCAGAATTCTTGCATATCATTTCCCATTTTGCTGACTATTTTACGGCTTCAGGGAGGATAGGCACGCACACTCAGGGTAGACTACAAGGCCCAGAGCTATACCTCGCAAGCACCGCTTGTACGCATATCCAGAGGCTTTAACCACGAGCTCCTTTTATTAGCCTCGTATTTTCCAAGATATCGAGAGGAATTTCGCTTTTCTGGATATTCTGCCTTCTCCTTTCTCTCCCCTCGGGATGTGCGATAGTGCTTTGATCATCTGAAGATGTAGACCCAGGTACCTGGAAATACAATACGTTTGCCATGTTGCGCGTCATAATCATGAAAATGTGTCTACTGCATAGCACTATCAGATTTGGCGGCCGCCATGAATGCTTACATTCTACATAGAGTCAAGAAAATGTGCTCGTGAATGTCATAAGATGCTATTAAACAAAAATAGAAGATCCGATAAGGGGTCACTAGTGGTCATACGAAGATGCAACATGAAAGAGTTGAGGAGGAACTTGAAAGGTGGAAAGAGAACACAATGAGCAATCAACAAGCACATCCACTTTCCTGCCTGGCTGCATCCGACAACCCAACAACCTGAACGCCCCCTGGAACACCACCATTCCCTCCACTTGTACTTTGTGTCTTGTTGGCAGAGTTATCCCAAAGTTCCGGGGTGTCGAGAATGCTCTCTACAACCTCCTGGAATGCCTCTTTCACCCCGACAGAGGTCTTCGCAGAGGTCTCTATAAACAGAGACGACATACGGGCAGCAAACTTCTCTGCTTCAGCGGTTGGAACTTGTCTTGAGAACTCCTGGATGTTTGAAAGAGGACAGTGTCGGTGTGAGCATACAATACTGGACGCAGTAGATCAAAGGGACATGACGCACTTTATCCACTTTGTTGCCTACAAGAATCTTCACCACGGAGCTCGAGACGTAAGTTTCCAATTCGCTGTACCACCGTGGCAGGGCCTCGAACGATTCCCGATTGGAAACGTCATAAACTGATTTTCATTCCCCAAGGGAAAAAGAGGCATGAGTTGAGCCATAAACACATGTCATGCATAAGTTGCGCATTGACACACCAAGAATGATACCCTGAGCACCTCGATAATATGAAGATGTAATAGTCCTAAACCGTTCCTGACCCGCTGTGTCCTGTAGATGTGTCAAAATGACTCCTGAGTTCCGTTGGATGGATGTAGAACCCTTGGGGGAAACGACGACGCACCCATATGCTTAGTTTGACTTTTTTGCCCTTGACATCCATCTTGTGCACCTATAGACGGCGGGAGTAGTCAATAGAGATAAGAAACCATCCACGTCTGGTGCTTTAAGCCCGCTAAGGGACCAAAAGAGATGAACTAGACCCTGGTAGCCTGTTCGTTCTACTCACTCGAAAATCAACCCCGATGGTCGCACTACTTTCATCCTCCGGCAGCCACTGTTCGTCGGAAAACCGTAGCAGCAGGCTTGACTTTCCAACGGAGGAGTTTCCGATGAGCAGAAGCTTGACGTTTATGGGTTGTGTTGTGGTCGCAGCTGCAGGGGCCATAGCTTAATTGACTGCGTAAAAGTTGGAGCGATGTAACTGTATGTGATATAGTCCTTAGGTTATGTTGAGAGGACGTGAGAAACTGGATTGATAGAGAAATGAAGCAAGAACGTGGTTAGACGTAGTGGTGGTATAGGTGCAAGTGGAGGCAAGTTGTAATGCAACCAATTAGCCGACCTTACCTCGTTTAGACAACGCGTCATTGACATTTGATAGGCGGTGCCACACGTTAAATTTACAGGAAGCCCTCACCACAAAATTAATTATCAATTCTTGATCAACTCAAGTTTCCTCAAAGTTTTAAATAGATGTGTAGATAGATATGTAGATAGGTAAAGTTTGGTTACAAAATGAGGCTGCGTTTTTTGTTCGTCGTGGATTAAAAATACAATTAGATTTTGTGTTTACAGGCCCAATATGAAATAATCAACTGTTCAAAAAACAAGGGTATCGTCATGTCGAGGACATTTACTGAGCCTCGGCAAAAGCAATCCTCAGACCTGCCTCGAAATCGGCAATAATGTCTTTGATATCCTCAATACCAACAGACACGCGAATAAGATCAGGTGTAACACCTGAAGTAAGCTGCTCGGCCTCAGTCAATTGCGAGTGGGTTGTCGATGCAGGGTGGATAACGAGAGTCTTCGCGTCACCTGTAGTTTGAATGATTGTAAGGGATGGAACTGAATGGCTAGCGGTCTATTGTTACGTACCGACATTGGCCAAGTTGCTAGCCAGTTTGAGGCTGTCGACAACTTTGCTGGCGGTCTTAACATCTCCCTTGACACCGAAGGAAAGAACGCCTCCGTAAGCATTGGGTCTAAGAAGTTTCTTGGCGAGATCGTGCGATTCGTGCGATGGCAGACCAAGATATGACACCCAGGCAACTTGAGGGTGTTTTTCGAGATAGCTAGACATTTTTGTCAAAAGATGGTGAGTTAGAAGTCATGATCGGACGCACTTAGCAAGGGCAAGGGCATTGTCGCTGTGTCTTTGTCCACGCAAGCTGAGTGTCTCAAGACCTTGAAGGAGGAGGAAGGCGCCGAAGGGGTTTAGGGCAGGGCCAATATCACGAAGACCTTCAGTTCGAACTTTCACAGCGAAGGCAGCAGGTCCAAAAGTCTCGCTGAATTTGAGACCATGGTATCCTTCAGCGGGCTCAGTGAAGCCAGGGAATTTTCCAGATTTTGTCCAGTCGAATTTGCCTGAGAAGATACCAGCACCAGTGAGAAAGGAAACCAATTGCAGATATAACGTATACACACCGGAATCAATAACAACACCAGCAATAGTAGTTCCGTGGCCTCCAATCCATTTTGTCGCACTTTGTACTATACGTTGAAAATTTTATATAAACAAACATCGATTGCCACCTCGAACAAATGTACGTACCAACGATGTCGGCGCCGTGGTCAATAGGTCTTGTAAGGAATCCTAAACAGATCGTCAATGACATGCTGAATGTTTGAGCGCTAAGAATAACCAACCTCCCATTCCGAATGTGTTATCAACGATAAGTGGGATGCCGTGATCATGAGCGATCTAAAGAAGACATCAGAAGCTTGTTGTAACACTCGGAAGTTATCCAAATAAAGAAGAAGAATTACCTTAGCGAGAGCAGGAATATCGCTAACGCGGTATTTGGGATTTGCGATACTTTCAACATAGATGGCCTTAGTCCTCTCGTCAATGGCGGCAGCGAAAGCTTCAGGTGAGGCCTCAGTGACCCATTTTACGCCGATTCCGAATTGTTTGAAAGTAACTGCGCAGGGAATTTAAGATAGACCAGCGCTTGTTCATATAATTAGAACACACCTTTAAACTGATTGTAAGTCTGCACGATGGAAAGATCAGAAAGAACTGCCTGTCGTAACAGTCTGAAGACTTACTCCTCCATATAGGTAAGAACTAGGGTGATTAGATTAGATTAGATCATCATCCAAGTGGCGATCATCGACACTTACGTTGACACAATGTTGTCTCCTGAACCTGCAATAGTACTGATGGCAAGGAATTGGGCAGCTTGACCGGATGAGGTGGCAACAGCAGCAATTCCTCCTTCAAGAGCAGCAATACGATCTTCGAAGACAGTCTTGATATTCGATTAGAATCGAAGAAGATATCGATTTTACATCAAGTAGACTTACCACAGTGGGATTTCCGATACGGGAATAGATATGTCCAGGAGCCCTATTCACATCTTGAGTTCAACTCCATCGAATTCAACCCATAAACAATTTTGAGTTACCTCAGACCAAAGAGATCTGCGCCATGCTTTAAAGAACGTCAATCAAAGTCATTGATATGTGTCGAGAATAATACTCACAGCTGAGTCGTTGAAAACAAAACTGGTGGATGCATAGATGGGAACTGCACGAGCGTTGGTCTCTTTATCAGGGGTTTGACCGCCGTGGAGTTGAAGGGTGTCGAACTCGGGTTGTCTGAAATGAACAAAGTCTCATTTCAGCTCCGCAACTCATAGTTGATTGTTTCATCATCTCACTTGTGGAAAGCGTTGGCCATTGTAGATGAGTGTGTGAAAGGGGTTGCGTCCGTGGATTGAAAACTTGTACATACGAATTCCGGAGACAATGCTTTTTATATTTCGAGGGAAAGCCCATGAGAATTATTGCGTGCTTGATAAATGGCATAATGGAGAACGCGATCACGCAATTGGGGTACTGGATCAGACAGATGACTTTAATTATGGACCAAATCAAGGTCAGGTACATGCCCTTGCCCATCCCAGAATCTCTCATCATACTGACGATAAGTATACATATTTTAAATAACAACAAAGAAGCGCACTAGTTTGTTTCTCTCGGGTGTCATTCCTCCTAGTCAAACTTCTAGATCGTCTTGAAGTGGGAGTTTCGGGTTATCTTGATGAATCACTACAACATTGCGACGCCTGAATATTCTGAACCACTCCTAAGGCATCTGAATTCTGAAAGGCAGTACTTCTGGACAAATCGAGACTTGAACCGGAAAGCGACTTGAATAATGGGGTTAAGTATCAGTGAGTTGTTGCCTACAGCCTTGGGCTTGGCTCTGATGTGGTGTGACCTGCGTGACCGAAAGATAGTATGTAACGTTGACCATCTCAGTGACAGAGAACAAAGCGAAGTTGAACGGCTGGGAAAGTTTAGAGGAGAGTAAAATGCATAGATATGAATGATATTTGCATAAAATCTGATAAAATAATCGAGGAGTGAGAGGGAGCGTGAGCGAGGTACTGGGAAAAGGCGCGGGAAAGATGTGATAATCAGGGTGTGGGAAACAAACCGGCCTACGGTCCGTTATGTCATCGACTTGTTTTTTTTTGGCTCATTTTACAACTTTTTATTGCCTGCCGACTCATTCGTGAATCTTCGTTGGATAGTTCATATCATCATATACATTTATTTTCACATGATATCGAAGTCTGTCTACGATGGATCATAGCTGACGAGGGCTTTTCCTGGGAAAAATACACTAAGTCCAAATATAAGTGCAGCTGAATACGCTACGGTTGTTATAAGAGTATCAGCAAAGTTGAGAGCGTCGATGTTTATCTTCGCCTGATTCGGAAGAGCTGTTACGATTTGGTAGGCTAGCCTAAAAAAAGCCTGTGCCACGAGGAAAAGGCAAATACGAAAGCATAGGTTATAGATTGGCTTTGATATTTTCGTTATCACTACTGAATTGTTGAGAAAAGTGGAGAAGTTTTGCTTACTATATCAAACGCTCTTGTTCCTGCTCCAGGCGTTGTGTTTGAAGTCGCAGAGCCGTCTGGTGGTGATGATCGAGTTGACAACATCGATGATGGAGGTTCTAACGCTAAAGGCGGATATGAATGAAGATTTTGTGCAGTTAAGGTTGGACGGTTTGAAAAATTTGAGGAAGGGGATGGCTCGGGTAAACGAGGTAAACGAGTCAACTTCCTCCATAAAACGTGTGCTGAGATAGTAATGTCGAGGGTAACAACAATGAAAAATGCAGACAGCTTGGACAAGGAGAAATGGATGACTATTTTCTACGCAGATCCTAATGTGGCTATAAACAAAAATAGTCATGAGTTCAAGTTGCTGTGCGTTTTGTGTCTCTTCCAGAAAAAATTCACCTGACCATGACCGATGGACTGCACGTATGATGATTTTCTCCTCCTAAGAAGAACGCAAGAATCGACCATGCCGATGGTAAAGAAATGCGTGTAATTAGATCGTTATGAATGTTTTCCAACGCTTTCTGTCTAGAATTGAATCGTACGTGCGATGATCTTTTTAATCAGGCCAATGAAGTGAAGCAT
Organism: Psilocybe cubensis; assembly: GCF_017499595.1. NCBI lineage: Eukaryota > Fungi > Basidiomycota > Agaricomycetes > Agaricales > Agrocybaceae > Psilocybe > Psilocybe cubensis. Next base: position 1,100,666 of record NC_063010.1, on the reverse strand, counting down.
CCAGTAAGACAAATTGATGGTGACTTAACTCATTTCCCAAATATACTGCGAGAGTCGCATGTTTGTTCCACGAGATTTAAATGCGATAGAATACGTGGGACCTGCTGAAAGTTTTCATTTTATTTGTTGATCAATTGCATTGCTTCGCTGGGCAGTCCATAGAACATCTCCCACTCATGCACCAGCTAGCTTATCTGCTGGTCGCAAATATTGCCGCAATAGCCTTTGTATATTTGTAGTATGTTGGGAGATAGATTATTTTAACTTTCAGGTCTTGGAGCATGACGCGGACGTTCTAGTGGAAGAACCAACAGGAACCAACGAAGGCAGCCTGCCAGCAACAAATGAAGCTTGAAGCCTGAACGAATCCCATCAAATCATAATGTTTGCCTCCGACCAACCTCCGACTCAAACTCAGCACTGTGTCTTGGCACCAACCTTGTAACCCGTCTCGACAACGGATTGGAATGAGATCATGGTGTTGCATGCACGCATACCCTGATACATATGACAAGAAATGCCCTTCGGCTTTATTCACGAAATCACGCGTATGACTCTGTCAAGTTCTTCATTTTATCTTCAGCCAAACAAAAATAACCAGAATCATGCCACTTTCAGCTCAACCCCCATCATCAGACGCCATAGAACTTGACGTCGCGAAGAAGGTCAAAAACGCGAAGAACTTTCGCCAGATATGTTCTATCTTTGGGTACCAGCACGAAGATCATCCCATTGTAACCGATGATGGCTACCTGCTACTTTTGCAGAGAATTTTGCCCAAGGGAGGTACCACGAATGCAGAGGGCCAGAGACGTGTCGTTTACATGCAACACGGCCTTTTGACGAACAGCGAGCTGTTCATGCGAGTTACGGATTCTAGGAAATGCATTCCGCTTGTTTTGGCTGACCAGGGATACGATGTATGGATGGGAAATAATAGGTGCGACTCAGTCAATCTATCTAACGGTTCGGGCTTCTGATTGTTTTCAAAAGAGGAAACAAATATTCCCGACGCCATCTACATAAGAAAGTGGACTCTCCAGAGTACTGGGTGCGCAAACAGCAATTTGTTCCATCAATGGCTAGGTTGAACAATGATCCATAGGATTTCTGCATCGACGATTTCGCCCGCCATGACATTCCCACATCAATTGATTATGTGCTGAAGCATACTGGCCAGGAAAAGTTAAGCTACATCGGATTTAGTCAAGGCACAGCACAAGCTTTCGCTTCCTTGAGCGTTCATCCCGACCTTAACGAAAAGATTGACGTATTCATCGCATTGGCACCCATCATGGTTCCCCCTGGGTATTCATTCTCTTACTTGGATTCTTTTGTAAAACGCGAGTAAGTCAAGTTTTTTATTCGACGTTGTTCTACCCTGTTCTTATTAATGCAGTCCGTCTATTATATACCGAATATTCGGGCGTAAATCAATGTTTCCATCCGTTGCCATGTGGCAGTCCATTCTCCCTGCCTCAATCCTCCACAGAATTGTGGACGTCGCCGTCATGTACCTCTTAGGATTTTACAACAAAAACATTACCTACGCGCAGAAGATAGCCGCCTACAACAACATCTACTGCAGTTCTTCCGTCAAGGCTGTCGTACACTGGTCACAAATAATGCGTAACTCGGTATTCAGCACATACGAAGACGGCGCCGGAAGAAGCGCGTCCTCGTTGACGCCATATCCAACGCAAGGGATCAAAACACCGATTGTCCTCATTTATGGCGACCATGACAGCCTATTTGACCTTGAAACAGCACTAAAACATCTTCCTCAGAATATAAAATGCCGACGGTTGTACGATTACGAGCATCTAGATGTACTATGGGGAGGGAAAGTACATGAAGATGTTATACCCAAAGTTTTGGAGGCTTTAGTTCCTTGTCGATAAACATCTGCTGGCGTTACGCGACATCTATTATACCAATCCCAATAATTGGTTGTATAAACTAAAATAACACATAATACGATAAAATTATCTACGCTTCTAATATACTTTTTATAAATTGAACATTGCTTCTAAATATGAAATACAAGTTCCCGTGAATTCTCGACGTGTCCGAAGAAATGCTCTATGTATGTATAATCATGATATTGAAAATCAAAGTCTTTGAGAGTGAGAACGATAGCAACTGTGACTACAAATAATAAAAATGATAACACATGCTACGCTATAACGATTTTACGCCATAACAGAAGCAAGCAAAGCCATACGAATCTGAAAAAAGAAGACAATCAGACCATATTTTCATTGGATGAGTCGAAGGTACTTACAAAAAGTCCATAGCGCATTTGACGGAAGTACACTGCACGGCGGGAGTCGAAATCAACCTCGGGATCAATTTCTGTAGAAGTTGATTAGCATTTGGAACTAGATTAACATGGTTGTCACTAACCGTTAACGCGGGGCAAGGGGTGCATAACGATCATCTCCTCCTTCGCCCTGGAGAGAACAGCGTGGTCGATGCGGTAAGCATCCTTGACCTGCAACCACTCGCTCTCATTCGTGAACCTCTCCTTCTGGACCCTCGTGACGTATAGGACGTCTGTATCGGCGAGGACCTCCTCAAGAGACTCGCAAATAGTGACAGGGATGCCAGCCTTGCGTGCTGCGGAGACGACGTTGGATGGCATCGCGAGAGAAGGAGGAGAGACAAAGTTAAGGCGGACAGAGTACAAGCATAACAAGGTGACAAGGCTGTGAACTGTCCTTCCATTCTTGAGGTCGCCGATGAGGGTGATGGTCCTTCCGTTGACAGTACCCAGCTCAGAACGAATGGTGTAGATATCAAGCAGGGCCTGCAAAGGGAAAATATAATCAGCAAGGTAATATCAAAGTTCGAAGATTAGAGCGTACTTGAGTGGGGTGTTCGCCAATCCCGTCTCCAGCATTAATAATAGGAACGGGAGAGAATTTAGCAGCCTCCTGAGCACTGCCCATCTGAGGATGCCTAAGGACGATAGCATCTCCATAGCAAGCCAAAGTGCGAATGGTGTCCGGCAAGGTTTCACCTTTCATGACCGACGAGGTGTCCGCAGTGACCTGGACAACAGAGCCACCACAACGCTTCATAGCGGCGTCAAACGAAGAGCTAGTACGTGTCGATGGCTCGTAGAACACAGTGCAGAGCACTTTTCCCTTCAGGATATCCAGGCTGCCGTTCCTTTCAACCTGAAGGCGCATCTCGTTGGCAATGGCGAAAAGATCGTACATATCACGCTGCGAAAACTGCTTGACAGAAAGTATGTGGCGTCGGTGGAAAGCAGGGTGAAGCTGAACGTGCGACAAGACTTGGGAAGCAGGGCCTTGTTGTTGTTGGAATCCCACGGATTGAGCAATGGCATTGCTGGGCACAGTATGAGCCTCGCGGTAGGGTGTCTCCGGTTCTTTAGCAGCAGGTGCTTGCGTGCCAGAATGAGTGTAAAGAGTGCTGGAGATATCGCGACCAGCATTGGTGGAGAACAAAGTGCCATCCAAGAACGAAGTCTGGCCATGGACAACAACACGATGGACAGCTGCAGAAGCAAACTGGACAGGCGACCAGGTGTTTTCATCGCCAGCGAACTTGGATTTACGACCAATGACAACTTCGACGCTTGTCTGGAATTGTTCGGCGATACCAAAGATCTGGGCAGGGTTCTCATGTAGGCGGACTCTGATGTCATCTAAAGTCAATCGACCATCGATCACAGCCGACAACAAGAGAGGCAAAGTTTCACCAACACCGGACCAAGCAGTCGCTGGTTTTCCTAGAGCGGTTGCGAGCTGGTGAGGAATGGTTCCGACGGAAAAGGCATCAATGACTTCGAGCTTGTTCCATAAAGTCTTCTGAGCGGCGGCGGTGGGAAGAATTCCTGTGCCTGGATATTCTTCTTCAGTGAAGAACAGAGAGAACACTGACACGTCGCAAGTAACTTTGAGCTGTTTGGCCTTGCTCAAGGAAATGAGAAGGAGATCGTCGGTAGTTCTAACGTCAGTGATATGGACGCTACGGCCGTGAAGACTGGCCAAAAGTAAGATGGAGGCAAGCTCTGAGCTCTTGGCATCAGTAACAATGGCCTTCTCAGTTGGCCATGACGAGAAGTGGGAAGCGACGACAGACAAGGGAGTTGCCGAAGGGATGAAGAGCGATTTGACCTCAGCGAGCAGCTCCTCGTCAAGGGCACCAGCATTCGCCGCGGTAGCTGTCATGCTGAACGCAAAGTTACAATGTGCCGCTCCGCTAACATTCGAGCGAGCCTGCTCAAGTGTCTGGCGATCCGAGATGGAGTTGTTCACGCCGAATGGAAGGATGAGCGCGGTGGTGAATCCGGCGCTGAGTGAAGCTTCAGTGGCAGCAGCGAAGTCCTTGTTATCGGCCATCGTCAGACCAGGGACAAAAGAACCGATGTTGATCAACCCTGGGAAGGTGTGCGTGCGATGAGAGCTCTTGGAGTCGAGGCTAGAGACATCCAGAGGGAGCCTGCGTACGAGAGCCTCAGCGAGCATCTTAGCATTCTTGACGTTGGTGATGAGAGGCACAGCAAAGTCGACAGCCATACGACGGGTATGGTAACCCTTACTGGTGTAGCTAGCTGGACGACGGTAATGATTCTTCGACGGCAAATTGATGTACATATCGATGAGATTGTTGGCCAAGTGCTGAGTCAAAGAATATTCTGACTTCTGCTTGTCGCGGCTGTCCTCTCCAAGGGTCTCGAGGTACTAGAAATGAAAGTTATCAGTAAAGATTGAACCGAAAAAATAATCAAAACGAACCTTGCAAGGAACGCCATGCTCGGTCAAGAAATCTGAAGTACCAGAAGTAGCGAAGATGTTGTATCCAGCAGCGCTGAGCTTCTGAACCGAAGGCAAGATCTCCAACTTCTCCTTATAACTTCCAATTGAGAAGAGAATGTTCTTCTTGGGGGGGACGATACCAGTCGAAATTAACGCCTTGAGGTACGCTTCATATTTGTCGTGTCCGAAGCAGGCAACCTCACCGGTCGAGGCCATCTCCACACCCAGCACAGGGTCTGCTCCCGACAGACGACTGAAACTGAACTGAGGAACCTTGACACCAACATAATCCGCAGGGAGTCCAAGATCAGGGTATGCTTCGACCGGGATACCAAGCATAACCTTTGTCGCCATCTCAATCGCATCCACACCAGTCACCTTCGACACGAATGGGAACGAACGCGCTGCACGCAAATTACACTCGATAACTTTGATTTCGTTGTTCTTTGCAATAAACTGGATATTGAACGGACCAGTGACGTTAAGCGCATTGCCGATCTTGGCGGTCGCCTCTTCGATCTGGCGCACGGTCTGGGGGTCGAGGTCCTGTGGTGGGTGGATGAGCGTGGCATCGCCAGAGTGCACACCAGCGTTTTCGACGTGCTCGGAGATGTAGTGCATGATCATCTTGCCATCCTTCGCAACCGCGTCCATTTCGATTTCCTTCGCCTGCTCGATGTATTTGGAGATAACGACGGGGTGGTCGCGCGATACTTCTGCGGCCTGAGTCAGGTAGTTCGCCAGATCGTCGTTGGTGGATACGACGTTCATTGCCGCACCCGAAAGGACGTAAGAAGGGCGTACGAGCACAGGGTAGCCAACCTTCTCGCAGAAGTCGGCTGCGGCCTCGTAACTAGTCAATTCCTTCCACAAAGGTTGGTCGACGTCAATTTCGTCAAGCAAACGCGAAAACTTGTATCGATTCTCGGCCATGTCGATCATCTCTGGAGAAGTTCCGTAGATCTTGACATTCTGGCGGTAAAGTGGCAGAGCAATGTTGTTGGGCGTTTGGCCACCCATGGACAGGATAACACCGCGGGCGCTTTCAACGTCGTAGATATCTAAGATCGTCTCCAAGCTAATATTCTCGAAGTATAGGCGATCAGCCTCGTCGTAGTCGGTACTGACAGTTTCGGGGTTATAGTTGACCATGACGGTGGGGAGACCCTGTTCGCGAAGGGTTCGGATGGCACGGACAGCGCACCAATCGAACTCGACCGAGGAACCGATTCGGTAAACACCAGATCCAAGAACGATAACACCACGGTCGTTAAATTTGACGTCGTGCTCAATAGCGTTATAAGTGGTATAGAGGTAGTTGGTAAACGCTGGGAACTCTGCAGCGACAGTGTCGATTTGCTTGACGAAAGGAGCAATGCCGGATTCCTGACGAAGCCTGCGGACTGCGAGCTCAGTGGAACCTATGCATCCAGCAATTTGACGGTCAGAGAAACCGTATTGCTTAGCGTGGCGCAAGAGCTGAGTAGGCAAGTTGGAAACGGTGCAAGTCCTGTATAAATGTGAGAAAGTGGTTCATTCATGTAAAAGTAAAACACGAACGACAGGGTTTTCTCCATGTTGAAAATGTTCTGCAACTTGTTGAGGAACCACTTGTCGATGTTGGTCATTTGCCATATCTTGTCAACGCTGTATCCGCGATGGAAAGCGGTCGAGATGGCAAAGATACGCTTGTCCGTAGGATTGACCAATTCCTCATCGATGTTCTCGACGAAATCGTTCTGCAAGCACAAAGCCAGACCTCAGGTTAAGCAACAATATATCAAATCAGATAACCACACACCTTCGCAAATCCAGAGAATTGATCATCAATCGCACGGATAGCCTTCTGAATTGTCTCCTCAAATGTCCTACCAATACTCATGACCTCACCAACACTCTTCATGCTGCTGCTGAGAAGCCTGCTGACGCGGTTGAACTTCTTGAGATCCCAGCGAGGGATCTTAACCACGCAGTAATCCAAACTGGGTTCGAAGCATGCACTGGTAACTTTAGTCACCGAGTTCTTGATCTCGTTCAAAGGAATTCCGAGACCAAGTTTGGCGGCGATGAAAGCTAGAGGGTAACCAGTGGCCTTTGAAGCCAACGCCGATGAACGAGAAAGACGAGCGTTAACCTAGTCATGATATTTTGTTAAATTTAAGTTCCAAGATCAGTAAAGTCAGAGATTTCACCTCGATGATGCAATATTCTTGAGACGTCGGATTCAGAGCATACTGAATATTGCACTCTCCGACAACACCAAGGTGGCGAATGACGTTGATAGCGGTCGTTCGCAGCATGTTGTAGTCGGAGTCGGAAAGGGTCTGCGAGGGTGCAACAACAATGGAATCGCCGGTGTGGATACCAAGAGGATCAAAGTTCTATCAAACGAGAACAGAACATTAATTGGAAGAGAACCAGGGATGGAAAGGTAAAACGAAACAAACCTCCATGTTACAAACGGTGATACAGTTGTCTCTGCAATCACGGACAACCTCGTACTCGATTTCTTTCCACCCCTTCATACTCTTCTCCACGAGGACCTGAGGACTAGTTGCGAAAGCTTTGCTGCACAGAGCACGGAGCTGCGCCTCGTCCTGCGCGAAACCAGAGCCCAGGCCTCCGAGCGCATACGCTGCACGAACGATGATAGGGAAACCAATTGCTTGGGCAGCAGCGACAGCTTCATCGGGCGTGGTCGCGGTATGACTCTCGGCGCACTTCTCTCCAATCTCCTCCATGGCAGAGGCGAAAAGCTGGCGATCTTCGGTGGTGATGATGGTCTGAATGGGTGTTCCGAGAACTTGGACTCCGAGCTCTTCAAATTCATCCTTGAGACCGATACCGACGCTGAGAGCGGTCTGTCCACCAAAGGTGACATAGATACCGTCCGGCTTCTCGAACTTGATAACCTTCCGGACGAACTCGACTGTAACGGGTAGGAAGTAAACCTTATCAGCGAGGCCCTTGGAAGTGGCAATGGTAGCGATGTTGGGGTTGATCATGATGGTATAGATACCCTCTTCTTTAAGAGCCTTGATCGCCTGGGAGCCTGAGTAATCGAATTCGCCGGCCTGACCAATAGACAGTCCACCAGATCCGAGGATGATGACCTTGTTGACCTTAGCGCGAGGAATACGTCTGTCATTGTCCTCCTTTTGACCTCCAGGCATAGAGATGGGGGTCATGGCTCCAGTGACGGCGCAGTCCTCAACCCTCTGGATGAAAACGTCGAAAAGGAATTCCGTGTCGCGAGGACCAGCATTCGACTCAGGATGGAACTGGACGGAGAAAAAGGGCTTGTCCTCGCAGTAAATGCCCTCGTTGCTACCATCATTCGCGTTCTTGAAAAGTTCCTTCCATCCAGTAGGGAGCGATCCAGTGTCTACTTGATAACCGTGATTTTGACTGGTGATATAGCACCGTCCCGAAAGGGCGTCGGTACAAGGAATATTATGTCCACGGTTACCGTACTTCATCTTCGAGGTTGTGCCTCCAGCAGCCAATGCCAGCAGTTGGTGACCAAGGCAGATACCAAAAATAGGGCGATCGCTCTTCTCCATGGCCTTCGCAAGTCGCGAAATAGTAGGTCCCAAGACTGAAGGGTCGCCAGGTCCGTTGGAAACAAACAAACCGTCATAAGGCTCAGAATCGTTCAGATAGTCGTAATCCCAAGGAACCACCTTGAGTTCAATGCCGCGCGCCAGAAAGCATCGAATTTGGTTGTATTTCATCCCAACATCGATGGCGACAACGCGTAACGGGCGACCGGAGGGATGAAGACGAGGTTTGCATGTGGGTTTGAACAAACGGGGCGCCGAAATAGACACTGCCGCAACCAGGTTCTGTTCATTGGGGTTTGAGAAAGGAATGTCGATGAATTCTTCGCGCCATGGGTAAGGCGTTGATGGCACCGAGGAAAGAGCCGCGGTGGCAGAAAGATCAAGGGGACGACTGGTTCCTGGGCCTGTGGTGCGGGCTAACACCTTGGCGAGCATGGATCCCTTCTCTCTGATTTTTTTGGTGAGGGCGCGAGTGTCGACGCCAAATAGGGCAGGAACTCCATTCTCCTTCAGCCATGTGCTGAGAGAAGATTTTGCAAGGAAGTGGCTGAAGTCCTCTGAATAGTAGCCAACGATAAGTGCAGCGATGTGGATGCGGGAAGATTCGAATTCGGCGGGAATCGCATCCAGCTCTGCTTTTGTGGGTCGCGCAGGAACACCGTAGTTCCCGACGAGTGGGTAGGTCAATACCAGAATCTGACCCTCGTAAGAAGGGTCCGTCAAGGACTCAGTGTATCCGACCATACCTATAGAAACCGGCCTCAGTAATTTCATTAAATTTTTGGCAAATGCCCCATACCAGTTTGGAAGACACATTCTCCTGAGACACTCTTGCCCTCAGCACCGAAGCTGATGCCCCGGTAGGCAGTCCCATCGATGAGCTCGAGAATGGCGTCACTCATTTCTGATCCATCTTCTCGTAAAGTAGGGAAAGTGACTGGAGCAGCGGGAACGATGAGACCGTTGGTAAAACGGTTGAGTTCTGGGCGAACTGGGGCTGCCGAGTTGGGAGCAATAGCATTTATAGCGGTCATAAGTGAATCGTGTGTTGAGAATAGAGATAATAGTGTGTGTGTTCCTCTCCACCCGGATTAGAGATTCTGAATTCGAGTGGGAGGAAGAAGAACCCGAAAAAAAGACAAGATTAGATCAACCAGAATTCTTTGCTTGTCCTTATTTATGTTTTGATCGATCATTATGAACAGATTTGCCGCGCCGACCCTTTTACTTGGCACCTGCATTTTCGTCGATCCCTCGTTGAAACTATACAGTTTATTTTCTGCTTATTTCAGAAGGTGATCCAATTCGTATGTTAAAGGACATTTCTTTTTTTACAAAAAACTTGCATCTGTATGCGATGAGTCGAGGTTAAATATTCTGGGTGTGATAGTAAAAGAATTCATTGATTGCCAACCTCCATCCATCTAATGGCATCTACTAAAAACGCGGTGGTAGCAATTAACATAATTTAAGGTAATAGAATTAATAAATGGTATCTTGAGCTATATCTCATCGAGTGTCCCTCAGGGTACAATACGAAGGTAAATGGAAATAAGATAACGGCTCCAGGACATAGGCTTCATCCTGGAGCCCTCCTCATCCTCGAGCTCTGCAGGTCATACGTCGGGATCTGTTGTCTACGTCATTTATCGGAGTGCTCACCGAAAGCATCCACAAGTGAGGCAATCGACGATCGTCGCTACAAACCCTGCAATCGCTACAAGATATCTTTGAGTTCCTTCAAACCAGGTATACATCAAAGCCAACGAAACTCACAACCAACAATACACTCCAAGCATCCAGCTATCATGGAAATAAGCCCAGTGATAGCATCTCCAATGCATGCAAAAATGCCTAGAATTATCATACAGGCAGGTCAGCCGTTTGTTGCGCTCATACTGAAAGCGCCGCTATTGCGCATCAGGACTTACTTCCTATACAAGAAAATATACACCTACGATAGCCCATGTGGGGTCATTAGTTACTCGTCCCACTATACCGAGCCTCGACGTACCCCATTGCGTAGAAGCAAGAATCAATGTGAGCTTTGACCTAACATCTCTACTTTTATATTGTCCTTCAAAAATACTGAGGGTGGGGCCTATGACGACATCTGGCTAATACTTGCTCTTAAAAAGATTTTGAGGCACTGAAAATAGGCATTAAGTGACAGACACTGGATCCGTCTATATATTCGAATTATTCGAGTGGTAACACTGTAACTTTCAATAGCGGTGCCTCTTCAGTGATACGTAAGGTTACTAAGCATTATCGCTTTGCCCAGTTGATGTGCGCCGGCGCTTCAGACCACTTCGATAGAATATCCCAAATTCCACTTAAATTCCACTAGAATAGACCTGGCCCTATAGTATTGACAATGAGTCTAGGACACATATTCATTATCTGTATACCTTGGAAGGAATGCCGCAAGGCAGACATGAAGTCCTTTCATGTCGGCCTTCAAGTTATTCTCGATCTTCTGCATCTTTAATCCCTGAAATAGCGAACACATATAAATTGAAGGTAGCTTCTGACTGTTCCAGACACCGACCAGGCCCAGTGTATTAGTCTTCGATGCGGCACTCTCCAAATATCCTAAACCAGCTCTCATGCCAAAACCCAAGCGAAAAGAAGACGGGAATCGTACTTTCCACACATGTCCATCGGGTCGATCGTCGCCCAAGGTACCACAGCACAAAGTCGATTTTTATATATCCATCTCATAGTCATATAATTCATTCACACCACGCTACACACTTGAAGCAGTTAAGACATAACCTAAAACCGAAACCAAAATGTTATTTTTATAACTACTTGTGACTTGTTTGAATTTCTCTTCTACCATCGAGATCAATCGTAGAACAGACAGAACGATGGATAGAATTCCATTCAGAATTGTTATTCTCTCATCAAGACTAACCAAAGGTAAAAAAAAAAGAATGAACCCCCAAAAAAGAGCGAAGCACTACAAAGCCTGGAAGCGGTAATCATGTTGGATGTATGCACATGCAATTCGAGGTGGCGGTCTCCTGTGACTACATTTACAGGTTAAGGTTGATGGGCGTGCATCCGAGCGAGATGATTCCATTCTACAGAAGTAAAAGAACAAGGTAAGCAAAGGTAATAGGATCTAGTAGCATCAATAGTAAAGGGAATAAAACGTACGAAGGTGTTGTTAGTACAGCAGACGGGTTGGGCACTGCACGAGTTGCCACTGATACCGAGGACGTTGAGCGGCGAACAGGTAAGGCCCCTATTAATTTAGAGGAGAGGGAATGAGGGAGGAGTCAGATAAAGAATTCTTCTCCTTGCGTTGAACACGCAATGTCTAGAGAAATTACTTACACAAGACCGGTGACTGAGCCGACGACTACACCAAGTAAACCTAGAAGTCCGCTGACAGCGCTATCTGTGGCCTTGTGGGTCGAGTTGCCTAGAAAGTATCACCAATGAGCACTGTACTCTCAATAAACTCAAATACTTACAGCATTGAAGAGAGCCAGTGTTGCATTGATTAGACGGTCCACTACCAGCAGTGGTGGTCGAGCCGGGCTGTTATCCCAACATAAATTAAGTAACTCTTCTGTTGTAGGGAAATAGGAACAAAGGTTAAATTCACTTACACCAGTAACAGTGACAGTCGTGGTGCCATATGGAACGGTGGTAGTGATGTCCTCAGTATACGTAGTCGTAACGGGCTGAGTGACGGTATACGTCTGTGTGCCTCCTGGAACGGTGACAGTCTTCGTGTACGGGATAGTGACCGTACTGGTAACTGTACCGCCAGGCGCCGTATACGTGACAGTGGAAATCGCAGTCGTCGTGGCCGTTACCGTCACCGGCGGCGCGGTCTGTGTAACCGTCTGCGTCACCGTCTGAGTGTAGGTCGTCGTCTCATGGTCGGTAACGGTGCTAGTATACGTGACTGGTGGCACGAGAACTGTCGTGGTTTTAACGACGGTCGTGGTCACCGGCACAGTGTAAGTAACTGTGCTAGCAGGCTGGGTGACCGTAGTGGTGACAGTGGAGGGGTAACACGTTGTGGTCGTGGGTGGTGGGGGCGGATACCCTCCAGGACGTGGCTTTGCGACCGCAAGGATGGCTGAGGTCAAGAAGACAATCGAAGAGAGACGAGATGGCATGGTTGACTAGGTAGTTGATTGGCAGAAAACCGCAGAAAGGAGGATTCAACTTTGTTTGACCTGAAGAATAAGACACCCATCCTTGCTGCCCTCTTATACAAAACGCCATACATTGTTTTTCGAGGTTTGCGCACAAATGAATTAGACATCTTGGTGCTTTCGTACATGGAAACCCAGCCAAGCCTCCTAGACCTCAGATCTCGGAGTTTCCTGTTGAAGTCCATGAGTCGTTCTGAGTTTATGCGACGCAAACACGAAAAAAGGATACATGATCAGAAATCTTCTGTCTGTCGCTTTTTTTTCAAACGGCCAGTTTGACATTTGAATCAACAGAACAGCAGATTGCCGAAAATCCTATACCCCGTACGATTTTGTAAGTAGGAGTTACCAAACGCAAGCCATGAAAGAACCCAAGCGGCGTTATTGATAATGCCCCTCTCCATTACAAAGTCAGGCGGACCACCTGCAACTCCTGATCCTGAATCGAAAGAAGAATTCGAATCTCGTTATCCTGCAGTTCTTTGAAATAATTGTGTGTTCTTAAAACGACGAGTGACTGCACATCATTCGAACTACGAAGGACTTGACACACCTGTAAAGCACCTCATGGTCGAGAATCCCTGTAAACCCCATATTGTGAACACGAGACTATTCATCGGTTCCGAATAAAGGAACGTATCAACGAAGGCAGTGATTTACTGAATACCTGAGCCCAAATAAAATCAGCGACGTTCAGCGTTTTGTCTGCTAACACTGATGAGCAAAAGATTATTAGGTGAAGTTTCTCCGTATTAAAGGCGTTGAATCAAACAAGAACTCCCACTCCACAGAATAGACAGCGTTTAACGAACTTCCCCAGGTTGCCAGAGTTCTGCCCCGAGATCTCCATGCAGAATGCACGAATCGTTGAGAAGCTGCTAAATCCTGACCCAGACTGACCTCTTCGATTAAGGCCTTCGAATTTCGAACCTTCGAAAGCAGAGCCGCGATTAATAAATCAATCTTACTCAGACTGTAGCACTTTGCTTCATCCGACGATTCGGGATTACTCGACATTCAAGCCGCACTTTGACAGATCACGGAAGGGATGGGACACAGCAATCGGAATCTACGGAGTATAGTAACACAATTATTATAATTGACGCCATCCGAAAAGGTTTAATTAGCGGCTTACCTTCGAATCCATTGACGAACGGATCGGCTTCCCATGTCTGCCACGGAACAAACTCAGGTCGACAGGCACAAAATTCACACAGTAAGAGGGTTAAGACATTAAAGGTCATTTCATTTTTGAAATCCACAAAGAAAGAGAAGGAAACTGAAAATTCATCAAAACGTGCGTGCTGACAAGAGGTAAGGGTTATGGGCAAAGTGGTATGATTGTCGTCAATGAGTGATTACGACGATGGTGCGCCAAACGAGAAAGCAATGAAGATTCATAAAGAAGGAGAAAGAGAAAAACGACGATGGGCATTTACTGCTCCTCTTCGGGTTGCTCCTCCTCATACTCAACCTCCTCCTCAATGCTGCAACAAGCCGTTAGATTGGAAAAAAAAATATCACGTGTGAATGCACTCACGTGGCATCCTGGTACTGCTGGTACTCGGCAACCAAATCCTGCATGTTGGATTCGGCCTCGGTGAATTCCATCTCGTCCATACCCTCCTGGGTATACCAATGCAAGAAGGCCTTGCGCTTGAACATGGCAGTGAATTGATCGCTGACACGTTTGAAGAGCTCCTGAATGGCGGTTGAGTTGCCCAAGAAAGTAACAGACATCTTCAATCCACGAGGAGGAATGTCACACTGTGCGGTAATGACGTTGTTGGGAATCCACTCGACGAAGTAGGCGGAGTTTTTGCTTTGCACATTTTGCATCTGCTCCTCGACTTCCTTCATGGAGACCTTTCCACGGAAGACGGCGGCAACCTGAAACAAAGCAGTTAATATCTACAAAAATATAAGAAAGAATATGGGAAACTCACTGTGAGGTAGCGACCGTGACGGGGATCGGTGGCAGCCATCATGTTCTTAGCGTCGAACATCTGTTGAGTAAGTTCGGGAACGGTGACGGCGCGGTACTGTTGGCTGCCGCGAGCAGTAAGGGGAGCGAAACCAGTCATGAAGAAATGCAGACGAGGGAAGGGAACTAGGGTGACAAGATTGAATGAAATCTTCAAAAACTAAAATCACGTCCACTTACCCATGTTAACAGCCAATTTTCTCAGGTCAGAGTTGAGCTGACCGGGGAAACGCAAGCAAGTGGTAGTGCCGGACATGACGATGGAGACAAGGTGGTTAAGATCACCGTAAGTGGGTGTTGAAAGCTTAAGAGTCCTGAAGCAGATATCGTAAAGAGCCTCGTTATCAATACAGAAAGTCTCATCGGAGTTCTCAACAAGTTGGTGAACGGAGAGGGTAGCGTTGTAGGGCTTGAATTGAAAAATAGGTGAGGAGTGGATGTAAACTTAAAAAAACAAGACATACCTCAACAACGGTATCCGACACCTTGGGACTGGGCACGACAGAGTATGTGCACATCATTCTGTCGGGGTATTCCTCGCGAATTTTAGAGATAAGAAGGGTACCCATACCAGCACCAGTTCCACCACCAAGAGAGTGGGTGATCTGGAAGCCTATCACGTGCTCGTATTCAGAATCATCGATCCGTGTTGTGAGTGGAAAGCCAACACACCTTGAAGGCAGTCTGTTCCTTCGGCCTCCTTGCGCACGACATCGAGAACGGAGTCGACGAGCTCAGCTCCCTCCGTGTAATCTAGAAGTTGGGGGGGAATGAAAATAAAAAAACGTGGTGAGTAATCGATCAAAACGTGATGAAAACGAGGACAGTGAAAAAAAGTAAAAACGCGTCGGAAACAAGCCGAATTGTCGGGGAGTAAAGCATTCATGCATAGAACACCAAAAACGACGAAAAGGGGGGTGAAAGAGTTAGGGTACTCACGTCCTTTTGCCCAATTGTTACCAGCACCACTTTGACCGAAGACAAAGTTGTCGGGGCGGAAAAGGCCACCAAGGGGACCAGATCGCACCGAGTCCATTGTTCCGGGCTCGAGATCGACCAAGACGGCACGAGGCACATACTTGTTGGCACCGACCTCGTTGTAGTACACGGAGATGCGCTCCAACTGAAGATCGAGGTTACCCTTGTAGAGACCATCCCGCTCGATGCCGTGCTCATCAGAGACAACTTCCCAGAACTTGGCACCTATATGACAGCAAAACAAAAATGAGGGCACGGAAACAAGGGGCTAACAGAAAATCGATCCCCACCAATTTGGTTGCCGCACTATCGAGAAGAAAGACACACGTCAGCAGGCTGAAGGCCGAAGAATATGTGTTGCAAGACATACCTGGCCGGTCTGCAAGTGGACGATCTCACGCATGCTGCAAGAACGAGGTTAGCTATGACAAGCGCGAAAGTGGTACGACAAAACAACGCGACAACAAAGGTGCCTCCTGAGCCACAGAGCGGAACGCGCCTTTGCGAAAGCCGGATGCAGCTTCCTAATGAGAAATGGATGAGCACTCACATTAAGAATTAGGGGATAAAGAAACAGAAAGGGTATTGTCGTTCAAGGAGGTGGACTGTACACGAAGACAAGAAAATGTGCAGATATTCGGGCAAAGGGTCAACCGAAATTTTCAAACTCCGATTGAGCCCCCGGGTGGCGCGTGCGTATCTTTGGGGTCAGGGGTTAGTTGACTTGTCGCACGACTCTTCATGACTTCTGCAAAATTTCGGTGTTACGAGAACACATCTATTGTCTCATTTCGAATTATGCAACGTTTATGATTCCCGACTAGAAGACGACGATGGTTGACAGAAAGTGTTTATTAGGCATTTTCTGCCATTTAATCCAGCTCTGATCCAGCTCCTCCTCAACTTGTCCTTTCAGGCTCAGGTACTAAACTGAAACTGATCCATCGCTATAATATGATAAAGTCGAAATGTTTATACTCGGATATGACAACTAACATGAAGGCAACAACGAGTTTAAGTACGAGACATTCATGACAACAATGAAGAGACTCGAGGACGGAAGGCATGGTGATGAACGTGCCCCCTTTGATCCCATGTATCTGCCTGTTACTCAAAGATTGATATTGATGGGGACACAACCGATAGCAATGATTCCCGACTGCATAAAGTATGAGTTTATTTGCACTGTTGAAGCGATGCAAAGTACATACAAAGTCGTTGTTCTGGCAGCAAACAGGTTGCGAATGGCACCCGTTTTGGCCGATACCAAGGATATCAATCGGAGAGCAATTAATACCACTATTATAAGCGATTAACCAATGTGTCTCAAAAAGTCTTCAAACACGTACACCAAAACTTCAACACCCTGGATCACGACACCAAGAAGCCCAAGCAAAGTTCCGACGAGGCTCCCGTCAGACTATGAGCCAGGTTAGCTATTATGGCTTTGGTTATATAGCAACAGGACAAACCCTTTCCAGAGAATTGCAGCATTGCAAGTTTGAACCGTTGCATTGGTTAGCAGGAATGCTGGTAGGTGCCCCGGGCTAACATCATAAGCATAAGTTCAAATTAATTACGACGCGTTCTTAAACGGAATCATACGCACAGAAGTAGTAACGGTCGTGGTGGCGGCCGCAAGCATAGCCAAAATGGCGAGGACGAAAAACGTATAAATGCGAGAAAGCATGACTGCGGTAAGTAACTTGATAGGAGGTGAACTTCCTGCCTCTCCTCTTCAATCCATACTCATTATATACTTCTGTACTGACCACGCTGACAAAGAAACGACAATCCCCAGAAAGATAAAGTAGAGCTCGGCATTCGTCATTTTCACAATCGGAAATGCAGTTTTCATAAAGCAGATAATCTTCATTACACGAGCTCGATGTGATGGGGGCCGACAGCAGAAGGACCCGTCACAATTTTTGACAGCCCTGAGAACCAAACGGTAGCAAAATTGCTGGGTGTCAGTGGGGATCGGATGTCACCTCAAATACACATCACAGCCAAATCGCAACGTGATTAATGCTTTCGGTGTTGAGCACGGTTCGGATGTTCAGAATTAGCAGAGACGGAACCAAAGTGATCATTTAGAAGCCACGAGCGCATATGTTTTTTTGTTTCGACAGTGGAGCATCAATGCTTTGAAGGGCCGCAGAACCAACTTGAGAGAAATTCTACCACGCAAAGGGATCATATCAGGGGCAATTTTGTTGACCGAGATGGTTAAGCGTTCTGAATAATGCCAATGACGACGGTTCGTTGTAATCGATCCGTCTAAAGTAGCATTTACGCTGGACGCTGTCAACCCTGCCAAGCTGCTTCTCCCCCTTGAATTTAGGTCATGAGAGTAGATGAGCAGACACCCCGATGCGGGGCAAACGGGATTGGCCTGAAAATCCACTCAACCGCGCGGCGCTCTACTGCGAAACCCTCGATTCAGAATGACATTTCACGCGAGACGGCACCCGTCATCCAATCGAAAAATATGAAGGGTAGAATGTAGTTGGAAGGTCCGTCGATACTCGGAGGTCGGAGAGAAAACTCAAAAGCAAGATTGAAGAAGCAAGCAAACCCAGAAACATTTCAAATTTTTAAGCGTCAATACCAGTCAATACCACGTTCGGCATCGGCATATTGCGATCGGCATCACCCTGTCTATTTTTATGCGGTGTGTCTAACGCCCCTGTCTCTCACTCTTACGAGTCTTACGTGCTGAATACGGCTGAGAAAGATGTCAGAGGTATTTTCCTGGTTAAATGGACAGAGTTACGTGGGCAGAGTGTGGCTCTTGACAAGAGCCATAGCCTCGACAACGCTGAATGCGTAAACTGAGTTCGTGTTGCTTTTAAAAGTTGAGGACTTCCGTAAAGCACAAGGCCCTGCCATGATTAGACGCTCAGACGCAATAGATCAGACGGGGAAAAAATAAAAATTCAGCCGTAGAGACTCTAGCTATAAAAACCAGTATGAAAGGGTATAGAAACACCAAAGGGTATCGAGAAATGATCCGGGAAACTTAAACAGACAAATATTACAGAACGAATTGATAAGAAAAAAAGGCAGAAAATAGAATCGACATACCGCGAATATCAGATCAGATAAAACAAAAAAAATTGTAAAATGAAATATCAAAAGAGAAAGTTATTCACGCTACGGGTAGTTGTCCTCTTCTCTTTCGAATTCGTATTCGTGGAACCGATACTGGTCTGCCATCACTTCTTTAATGAGGGCGTTGAGCTCCTCGTCCGTAATGTACCAGTCCTGATCGTGGAAGTACTTTTTCATAGAATGGAACCATTCCTTCCTCTTGTCGATATAGTGGGTGGGACGTCCTGTTTGGTCAGGCATCAGAAAATCGAATTGCCGGGCAAGTGGACGTGGCTTTCTAGGCGGTGGGGATTGGGGAGGAGGTGGCTCATTCTCGACTTCGGATGCCTCAGGAGCCTTTTTCTTCTCCTCGTTGTTATTCGAAATCCATGAAATTCCGGAGTCGTCGCTATCACACTCCTCGTCCTCTTCATCGGAGATACTATCATCGCCATCCGAGAAGTTGTCATAGTTGGGCAGTAAATTATCCTCTGAGGAGTTTAAGACGCCAGCTGCATCCAGTTGTATCTCAACTTCTTCATCGCTGTTCAGCATATCATCCTCTGGACCTGAAGAGCCATCAGATGAGGAGTCGTCGTGGAAGCTGCTGTCGCTGTCGTCGCTTTCCAGGTCAGGATAATCTTTCCAGACGATGCCCGGCAAGTCGTTGCTCTCTGTCCTCGAGATATCCTTTTTGGAAGTTTTACCAAGTCTTCGTCGCTTGTTAGGGGAAGGAGTCTCTGGGAAGGGTTCATCCGAGCCAGAGCGATTGGAGGCGCTGTCCTCATCAGCGCGTCTCCTCTTTCGCTTGGATGGTCCCTCTGATGGCGAAGATGAGTCGGATGATGATGATGATGACGAACTGTATATAGGGCTGTCGCGGTCGAGTCTTCGCTTTTTGGGGGGAGACGGTGTCCTAAGTTGAGCCGATTCACCAGGAGCACTTTCTTCGTCTTCGTGGGTTCGCTTCGTGCCGCTCTGTATTTCAGATGGAGGTGGACTCGGCTGCCCAATTTCAGAGGGGGGAGGACTCGGCGGCCTAACCGCAAGCCATTTGAGTTGACGAAGGCGCTCTAGAACGGATGGTGACGCATTCATTGACTGGGATACAGAGGAACGATTTCTCTGAGGAATGACTGGGACTCGCGGAGTAGATTCTGCTTCGATCACAGCAGAGATTTCTTTGGCAGCACCTGATACAGGCTGCTTATGTCCTTTCTGAGGCTTAGCGGCGCTGCAACATGGTCAATATCAGACGAAAAGAACATAGATCCTAGCAACATCAGGAAGACCGACCTTTCTTGCTGCTTTCCATCTCCAGAATCGTCGTCGCTATCACTGTCATCTGAGTCTTTACTTTCATCGGAAACAGAATCATTCGAGCTCGCAGTGGGATCGCTACTATAGCTCATAAACATCTCGTCGTCTCCCATCGCGTCCAACTCGGGGAGGCGGTTGTACTTTGCCGCGAATCGAGCCTTCCTCCTGATAGATTTCATCAGGTCTTCATTCATCGGTACGCCAAGTGGCCATGACTTGGAAGATTTCATCGCCGTCCTGAGTCTCTTGGAAATGGTGTATACATCCCATAGATCACCCTTCGCGTCCTGGACCGACTGCAGTTGAGCGTTGAGACGCGTCGCCTTTTCCTTTAGCCCCTTGACCGCGGCATGCATGAGATCTATGTCTGGTACGGCACCATCGTCAAACTTGGATTCTACAACAGCCTTGACCAGTGCGTCCAAAGACGATGCGGAAGTCGACCCCGACGGAAGCGCGTTACCATTCTTAGCATTAGTGGCACTGGAAGTGCCATCAGGACGCGACTGTGGGGTGTCGGTGTCGTCTGCGGTTTCTGGCGGCTGAAGCAGATTTTTTATTCTGTTCGCCAGTAGCCAATCAAGGCAGTCCATAGTGCTTCGGAAAGGCCTTCCCCCCTTTCCATCTGGCCCAGGCAAAGGGTAAAGTACATGATGAGGTAAACACTCAATATACTCCAAGCCGCCAGAAGGAAAAATATAACTGCAGATCTCCTCAGTAGTACAGTCTTCTGGGACGTTATGATGCTGGAGGAGTGAACGCAAAAGTTCTTTTGATCAGTGCTAAACCAGCCTGCGCGAATCAAAACAAACTAACATCTGCGTATTCACGCTGCATATCGGAAGGCAAGGTTTCGAAAGTGGTAAAATGGATGTCGCACTTGCCACGGTCATCCGAATTCGAGTTTATCGCAAAGGTGGGCATTTGAGGTTCAACGATGTGGAGGTAATGTGTAGGACTGAACTGTGTGTAATGGTGGTGGTGGTGAGAGAAGAAAAGCAATGAAGAGGCTTAAAAGACTCTCAGACACTAATAAATGACTCATCGGGACACCATGACGGAAATGTGAAATGGGCCACTCTTTCGAACAATGGCGGAGTGCCATTCAGCGCAGAGTGCCATCGACGATCGGGCCCAAAGTGGAATGAAGCCACACTCTCCCGGAATGGAAGCCCATAAAGCGAATGTCACGTTGATCGGGTACTCCCGAAAACCTTTTGATCGTACCTTACGCCACGGCCAAGACTGTTCCAATGAATTCTGAGATTTCTGCACTGACCATCAGGTAATTGTACATATAGACAAGGGAAAAAATCCAGAATGTATAGATTTCATGAGGAATGAAATTAGATGGATGGTCATTACAATGCTTCGAAGTATGATTTGTGCTTTCGAAGTTGAGTGATTCGTACAACTACTAACTACTAAAGTCCGGTGATGATAAGATGTCCCACTGACGCGAGCGTGGCAGATAAGAAAAAACGTGAAGAAACAATGAAAAAGCATCCGCGAATGTAAAAAAGCCACATACAGAACAAACAAAGATTAAGCATGTTCGAACTTCGAAAGCCACTCTACTACGGAACGTAGTCCGTTCTCAGCGGTGAACCAGGAATGCGAGGAGCAGCAGCCCCTGGTGGCGCCGCAGCATCCGGCGCCCACGATCTTTCCCAAGGCAAAATGCCATTCGCAGCCTGGTACGCCAAAGCAGACGACGAATGCGATGCCGCCGATATAGGCTCATTCGGGGCCTTCCCAAGCAATGAAAGCAACGCATCATCCCTACCCATCCCCGCGCGCTCCGTCTCAAAATCGTCGGCCAAGATGGCCCCCGTTCGTCTATCTAACCGGAATCGGATTCCGTCCAGTTTTTTCTCCAGCGTCAGTTCATCGTCGTATGGATATAGAAGCTCTCCAAACCCGGATCGAGAAGTGAGGGCGACAATGGAGGCTATGCTACCGGGAGGTGTGGCTAGTAGTAACGTTTTTCTCTGCCGCCGGTTGTGAACGTGTAGGTACATGCCGATAACGCCCGTAAGTATGAGGATAATTGCGAGGAAATGGGCAGGCAGGGGGCTGTAGGCACAGAGTTAGGAAAGAATAAGTGATAGGTGGAAACTACGCACTCGACGACCAACCGAGGCACGAGAGAGACCTCATTGGCTGGTAACGTGGTATTTTGTTGTACATAGTATACAGATCTTGCGACGATAGAGAGATGACGTGTCTGTAAAATGAAGATTAGCATAAAGTTACAGTCGTTTTTTTAATGTACTTACATAATAGGTAGAGGTCAGATCTAAAAAATTGTTAGCAGCAGCGAATGTAGACGCCAACCCACCCGGCTGCTGCTGCGCGGCTTTAAAAATAGCACCAGAGACGATAGAACTAGTGGCCACGACTCTAGCCTGAATAAAGGGATTGGTCGAATTTTGGAATATTACACTAGCATGCTGGTCAATCAAGCTAAACCTAAATCAGGTAAAGCAATATTACTCACCCGTTGAAGACTGGAGCAGGAGGCTGGTTGAGGCCAGTACCAGTAACATTATTATCTACCGTCAAATCGCCGATCTGAGTGACATTAACCAGGTTACCGTCGTTCAAACTCGCGGTTGCAGTTACTTGGACTGCCTTGATCCTTGGAGTGCAAAAGACGCTTTTGACTTGTTTTTGGCTATTGGAATTTTGGAAAAACCTGCCCTTTCTCTCAGCAAAAAGGTCTTCAACTTCTATCAATAAAACGCACCAAAACATGACAGGCTGGAACTGAACAGGCAAGGTTGATGCATTTCCAGGACATGATACACTTTGGACTCCATACTGCTGAGTGGCGGCCTGTAGAAGAAAATTAACGACCTTAGACATGTTTGCTGTTGGCCTTGCTCCACTACTTACCGTAGAGTCGAAAGTGACGTTTAACTGGCAACCATCAACAGAGGTAGATGTCACGGTTAAAGCATTGTCCGAGCCAGATATTGTAGGTGCTCCGACTGAGTTGGAGCAGTTGGCGGTGGTCTGAATACCCGCTGTGTCGACGGACAACGTTCCATTCAAAGATGGCTTTGAGGGAAACTAATATGCATTGCGTCAATCGAAAAGACAACCAAACATCACAAACAGTACTCACTAAAACCTCAGCAGTAGCCCATCCACCTTGTACGAACGGTGGGTCGGGCAAACCAAACAACACAGAGGCATCGACGTATCCAGCTGCTGCCATGAAAGGATTCAGGTCTGCAATGTCCGGTGATAGGCCTACACTCTGAGTCCCTATCACCGATGTGGCTGAACAAAAAAGTGTGAAGATGCAGGCAGTGTCGATCATATGGAAATCACGCACAATCAGACTGTTGAGCATATTGTATTTGAAAGATAGATCCAGCTGGAAGGTCAAATAAACGACGGTTTACACAATGAGATAAGAGAGGTCCTCACTCAATGGTTGATAGATGTACGTCAACACTGCAGTGATAGAAGACCATAGCACAATTCGATGCTTGTAGGCTAGGGCGCGTGGAATAGCTAATATTGGGCTGCACGTCCTTTTCTTCAGCAAAGAGGTTGACATATCGAAATAATGATTCATACCCTAGTGATATCTAGCATTCGAAAGGGTCAGAGAGAAAAAATGATGACGATATGTGGGAACGTACATAATCCAATAGTAAGCTCTCCTCAGCTTTTGCATTTCCCTTCTGTAACATCACATAAGGCTACATAACAGGTTAATGTACGGATTAGCTCAATATATGCGTATATGGAGGTAACTGACCTGATAACTTCGAATGAGAAAGTCCAGCTCTCTCCAAGCAAAAGCAAACGGCATAATAAGACTGAATACATAAAATCAAAATGAGAGAGCAAAAAGCGCAAGAAAATAATCTCACAGCGTAGGGAAGAAGGACTGGAGAACTTTGCTTCAATAAATGAAGGATTGTATGAAAAGGAGAGACTTACCGCCAGAAACTGTCCTGTCACATTGCCAAAGACTAGAAATACATTGCTCTGAGGAACCTTGAACCCTGATGCAAAGATTAGCCGGTCAAGGTATGAATATCAACTGCATATACATACCGTGGTTGAGGTTTGATATGTATATGGCGATCTCCAACGCAATGCCCAACGACAGCATAAGAAACGGAGTTAATATGATGAACCATAACTGCAGCATGATTGGTTCCTATTAAGAATTCGTTCATGTCAGACGAGTCATTTTCTGAGATTCGGAGCAAGGAACCGGTGCGCACGAATCGTTTGGGTTTGGGACCCATTACACCGGGCGACGGAATGAGATTGGTTGACTCTCTAAACCGTTCCGAGCCCAGAGTGGTACCACTGAATCGCTCATCCGATGAACTACCCGCATGCATCATATCTTCCGATGGTGAGCCCCCATCTGACAGGCGCTTGAACTCGGACGGCGCCATAGTCATCCTCTTACTCGACTTGCTCAGCAGGGAGGACATCGTTCGGGCCTAATAGGGCCAGAGATGCGGTTAATGACGAAGGTGATGGAGGTTAAAGGTAAAGAAAGGGACTGTTTGACAACATAACTACGTGATCGAGAAGCGCTTCATGAGAGGCCATCTACGGTGGGTGATGGGAACCAGGAAGTGACAGCTTACTTACGCCCAGGCGTGAGCATGAACCCAGCATCATTCCATCACGCTGCAGCCGCGAGCCAATGACCACAGCCACTTTCCTTATTTGTCCCACATAGGTCTCAACATGCCCCATTCTTATTATTCTTCACAGCATGTGCGACTGCCGCGACTGCCTTCAGGTCACAGCCGAGCTCACTCACAATGCCGAAGATAACAATAGGGCTGGAAGGGCACTTATTTAAAGGACTAGTGGGTACAGGCTGGTAAACATACTGCCTGGTCAGACTTGGCCATATAACAATGGCATCTTCGCATACAATGGAACGTATTCGATTCGTTGATACATAGTAGTAAGAAAATGAATCAGAAGAATTGTAAATGAAAATTAAAGTTAATCAGAGTCAGACTCGTCGTCGTCTCCGTAATCAGACTCGCCGTCCTCGAATGACATTTGCTGTGCTTGTTTGCCTGTATTGCCCGTCGGCTGGGCAGCGGGTATGTCATTCGGGTCCTGTTCATCATCAGAATCAATGGGTGCGAAAGCAGGTGCACTCGAAGGGCCGGCGTTTGCTGCGGTATTTTGCTGCTCGTCGGAGAGCGACAAACCTCCCAGGCGGGAAGCTCCTTGCTCGTCAATGGCTAATTCGTGAGCAATCATATCCTTCCAAATCTTAATTGTATAACTATTCAAAAGGAACAAAGTCATAAATTGAGGGGCATATCAATCAATACTTCATTCAAGCTCACCTTGCTTCGTTGCCAGCACACATCCCATCCTGGTCAATTACACCGAATTGACGAGCAATGTTCGCTACAGATTTGATTTGGGCATTGTGCATTAACTTGAAGTAAAGTTGTTCCACATCAACAAGGCAAACCGGCGGGTACAAGTTCGAATAGGTTGCACCAGACGGCCCAGCAGGCGACGGCTCAGCGTATCGCTCGCCTCTGTTCGACTGAAATGCTGCAGAGGGACTACGCTGCGGCAACCTCGGGTCGTGAGATCTAGGCGGTGATCGTGATCGATCGTGGTAGCGAGATTCGGGGTGGTCTCTGGAATATGCACGAGAGGATCGAGCTCTCGAGGATTGCAACAATTCCTTGAGATCAAAGGACCAAGCTGACGTATCCACGTTGATGTTTCGCAGATAATTGAGCGTCTGTTCCCTATTGTAGACAAGCAGTATCATCGTCTTGCTGGAGCGAACTCGAACATCTTGAAATAATTCACGGATTGCCTCTTCAAAGGCATCTTGACCGAGTATCTTCTGAGTAACTCCATATTCAAATGGCTAGATGAAGGCAGTATTAGAACAATTTTTGTAAGATATTTAAAGTTCTGGCTAACCTTTCTGTTCCCTCCTAGAATAGCATTCCTCTGGTCTAGTATGTGTTTTGCAGTGGAGTGATTTGGCTCCAGATTAGGCAAATCAGCTTCACAGAAGCCAATGTCCAGGACCAGTGGGTTTTGCAATCGTTCAGCACGTTTTCGGTCATCGATAGGTCTGACGTTAAATACAAAGGAGCAAATGCGAAGATCCTGGGTCCACGATAGATTGTCGACACCATACTTTGCTGGATCAACCAAGCCATTTAAGATTCTATAAATGAGCCTAACAAAATAATATTAGATCCATCCACTCTTCAGAATAACGGAAATAATACCTTCCATGCTCAAAAGCAGCGCGTTGCGTGTCAATATTGTACAATTTGTAGATATGATTGGCTTGGCTAGTATCTTGATCTGCATCCTTCGTTGCATTTTTGTTTGATTTCTTTGGCCTGAGAGACGTCAGTTTCTTCAACAGTGCCTCAACAGAGTGAAAATAGATTGGAGATAATGATTCAAAATCCAGAGGGGAAAGATTCGCCCTATGATTTATAAGCTTGATATCACGCTGCCTAGAAAGCTGCATAGCCTGATCGGTCGTAACTAGAAGATGTGATGACCCATGGTTTTTGATTCCTGTTCAGGGTTAATCAGTATTCCCTTGAGCAGGTTGATCTTGAAGGAGCTCATGGTTGCAAAGACAAATAAGTATAGTACCCAGTATCATCTCAAGGGCGATGGGTCCTTGGGAATTATCGTGTGGTTTATGAAGAGGCGACATAGGTCCAGCTAGAGCATTAGCGAGGTCTTTATCATCGAATTGGAAACGAGCTCTAATGAAAGCATTCATCGTGAGAATTTACCATATAGAATGAAGACATTGAGCGATCTAATCTCACGAAACGATTTGACCCCTGTGCCCCCCGACTTGATAATAGAGTGGTGTCGACATTTCCCGACAGAAATAGTTAAGATGTGATTGCGAGGAGGAGGAAGGGAATAAACACGAGGACGGATACGAAATGCGATTTTTTGTCGGAAGCATCGGGCCGGAATCTAAATTGATCAGGTCGGGAACGCGTCTGACGCGTCGCGAGTCGCGTTCAAGAGTGCCGCTAAAACATGCTCAAACAACCCAATTAGAGAAATTGTACCACTTTACTCTATTTTATCATTTAAACGTAGCGCTTCGAGTTCTCGAACTAGCAGGACACACAAATTGCCAAAGCGGACGACTAATCACAACAAGCAATACATAGTATCAGGGTGTATCAGAGTTCGGAGAGAGCAAGCTCCTCCCTAACTCTTCATCATCTGGCTGGCTAATACTATTTAGCTCTGGTGAATTTGGTTTCTTGGTAAGCTACGGTGCATTGATAAACTATTAGAAACGCTTCCAGCACGACAAGTACTACATGCCACTTACCGCAATATATATAGCTGATCCCATGATCAATAAAATCCCAAAAATCGAGAGTCGCGAAGGAGTCGTATGGAAAACTATGTATTCAAGGAAAGACGCAAAGATAATCTGTTTCGGTCAGAGGGGATAAGTAATATATTGTACTGTAGGATAACTAACTCACCTGTGTATATAGGGCTAATGTTCCGCGGCCCACAGCCTCACGTTGGAATCCCAGCGTTAAAAAAATCTATGATAAAAATTAAAACAAATTGGTCTCGATGATCGTCCTATTACTGCGTCCTATTACTGACCTGTGCAGCAAAGCCAAACACGCCGATCATGAACAAGAGCGAAAGCCATTCTATCTGGGTAGGAATGACAACCGGTGTCTTTGTGACGATCATCCTTTAAGTTGA
The DNA here is from genome assembly GCF_017499595.1 of Psilocybe cubensis. Taxonomy (NCBI): domain Eukaryota; kingdom Fungi; phylum Basidiomycota; class Agaricomycetes; order Agaricales; family Agrocybaceae; genus Psilocybe; species Psilocybe cubensis. Next base: position 1,072,999 of record NC_063010.1, on the reverse strand, counting down.
GAGTTAATAAACCAGACAGATTACGGCGTGGATATACGGAACGTAGAAGACTAACCCTATTGTTGAACCAACAACACATTGCAAAGCGAAATAGACCATGATATGCATAGTATGCGCCCTCTTACCAATAGACCGAATTGATATATCTACAAATTAAAAGTAAGTGAGAAATACTCAAGCTTTTCCCCATTGCACCAGAGCACTTACAAGCTAGAGTGGCACCAAGCACTCCAACAAGGGACACCCTTGATCAAGGTAAGACGTCAACTACACACATGTTTAAATCCATGAAGCTCACCCAACCGCCAATAACCGCTCAGATGGAGTCGTTCCATTGGGCTCGTGAGAATGAGCCGAGTCCCCAAAGATAAACGTCGGCCGCGCTATCAGAACGACCCCTACTAGACTAACCACTTCGTAGGCCCTGATTAAGCTCAAACTCCATTGTCAAATCACGGTGGGCAGCTTACATCCAGCTACCGCCTGTCGAATAATGAATTTCTCCTTCAAAAAGATGGCACCAGCAACTGTCGTCGTGGTTGGCGACAGAAACGTCAAAACGGTGGCGTCTGACAGAGATAGGTACTGCAGGGAGAAGTAAATCCCAAAGAGACCAATAAATCTGAACAGAGAGAGGGTGAATCAAGAATGCCATAGCGTTTATATCAGCCGCACCCTCCAATTCCGCGCATTAGCAACCATAATCGAACTCCTTTGGGACCCAGCAGTGGGTCTGGAATTTTTGCCAAGTGCCTATCAGAAATTACAGAAAGAAGATCAGCGAATTGTCTCGAGTTACGCGTAAGATGACTTACATGTATATCATGCAGCATATAAAAGTAATTGCCTGTACGAACATTGAACATTTTTCTGAAAAGGTAATCTTCATAACCTCGCACCATGCGGACCAAAATTAGCTGTACGTAGTTTCATGGATCAATATAGACAGTTGATTTTTAAGTTGAGCAGAATGATTTAAAAATGCCTGATAAACCCCACCTGGAATGTAGTGACTGGAGGGTCTGTTTTGTGCAGCTTTATCACGGCGACGTCCATCATCGAGAAGAATACCATGGCGGCAACAATGAACAACAATCCCGTATTTTCATGAACAAAATTTTGAATTGAGTCAACACACCGACGCATTGTTGACCGAAGTTGCAATTCATGTTCTTTGTTTTGTTGCTCTTCACCATCTTGATAACCAGGTAGGTTTGCATTTGGGGTAACGACTGACATTTGAACTTTGTAGGCGTTGATTTTATTCGGTGGGGTGCCAAAATTTTCACTCGGAAAGACGAGGTTTATATAGCTTATCGTGGAAAGTGATATGTAATCACAAGTGGGATGACTCGGACTGTCATGTTTTACCGGGAATTCGGAGCGACTCGCGAAGGAATAAGTGCAACAATGGGAATGTGCTCCAAAGTACCTTCGCAGTCGTGTCTCTGTCACGGAGCCTTTCTGTTCATTCGCGACATAATTAAAAGTAAAAGATAAATTTGCGTCTTCTCGAAACTGGTTTGTCATTGGAGCGGGATATGTTTGGGATATATGCTAATATTTTTTACATCAGCTAAGTTTTCACTGCCATTTGACTTCAGGCTCACATGTAATAACGGTATATAATGTTGCAGATTGCATGAGGATGGTCGTCTGATGATTGTAGATGTGATCAATTTGAAATAGCATCGGCCATTTAACGACCAATGATTTAATTATCAAGAGTCTTTCCGCCCTCCTAAAAGCGTAAGATTGTCAATGGAAAGGGCACATCGTTAAGCAGAAGAACTTGCCTGTTGAACTGTAGCATCCATCTCATCTTCGTCCTCCATTCCCAACTAGTGGCTCTGCTTTGAGAATATACAGAGTGAGAATTACAATGCACATACATCTTCGGGGATTTGTTCAGGCCTAACCCTGGATTCGTTATAGTAAAATCTGAAAGCGTCTTCGATAGCGATGATATATTAAGAGATTAGCCAAGTCCAAAGCTTTGTACGTAGGTAATTGGTTAACTAACTCTCGTGGTACATACAGGGCGAAATTATCAGGTGGTCAGTGATAGCCATACTTTGTTGATTGAATGTTATCTTCAGTTGTATCTTCCGGTTAGGTTCGTCAGACATGTTCCTTGTTCTGATGAGTGTGGAAGGAGAGGATGAGCGTAAAGATTGTGACTTCCCTGGCAGGTGCGTCACTATCACGTGTGAGTCGCGTCAGATTTGTCACACTCTTTTTGTAATTTCAATTTCCAGCGTTCTTGCTCATTCCCACATCTAGCCCCGGAACAAAGAAGGTCTTCCATCACTTTATCACTACTCTTATCCGCCTTCTGCTACCTCATTGCCATCATCATGTCTCATGAACCCGAAGATGTGAAGCCCAAACTCAACTTGAACATTTCATATGATGGTACCCGTAAGACTTACCCCTCTACTTGTCCAACGCGACGCGGCTCATATCTACAAGGCTGATCTTCGTTTATACAATCAGAAATTACCGTCAAAGTGAAGACAAACATGAAATTCGCAAAGATCTTCGAAGCAGCAGAGGTACGCGTGCTAGTTCGGATAATCTAAACAATGATTTCTTACATTGTCTGGTAAAAGAAACGTTTCGGAAAAGACAAAGGTATAGAACATCTACACTCAACACCCTAAAACTAACCTAAAATCTTCTTACAGGAACCTTCAAATTCACATATGATGGCCAACGAATCAAACCTGAACAAACGCCTGCAGAGGTGAGTTACTCCGGTATTCTGTAGGATCAATCATTCATTATGCTGCAACAATCAAGGTGGGTATGGAGGATGGGGACCAAATAGATGCTTTCCTGGAGCAGGTGAGTAATTTTGTTTGGTAGCTGTGCTATTACGCGTTTTAAGCTCACCAATTGTGTTTTAAAGTTGGGTGGCGGATATTGCCCATCATAATACCAGATTATGCCTTCATGTCTTACCCACTGGAACTTCTTTCTTCGTTATATCCATTCATATCCGATCATCTGTATTCTTTACACGTCTCCAGCCATAATGTACGCGCATGGGCCTATAACCAACTTCGATGGTCACGTGATCTCATAATTCGAAAGGAACAGCACTTTTCGTCGCTTTCTTCACCTTTTTCTTCAGTTGGAACCCAAGCTACAAATCCGTCCAATAATATTTTATTATTGTCTCCCATTTTCTCCACAGAAAATGGATCTGATGCGAGGTTTATTGATTAACTTTCAATTAATCCTCAATTTAAAACGCTGTCTGCACGCTAATTGCATGCCAACTTGCCATATAACTTTTGAAAAAGATTGTTCATTCTGGGATTTAAAAACAGTATGTGATTTCTACTCACTTTCAAATTAGTGACTCAGTTTCCAATTAATAGATCCGAAAATACCTACCATCTTCCAACTATTAGTTTTGAAGAGAATATTCTACGGCTCCACGTTGCTCCGAGCTATCTGACAGGGAAATAAGCTTTTCAAGCATCCTGTTCGCATTTGAATTGGGGAGTGTCTGGAAGAAATCTTCTCCTTTCATCCATCGCAACCCATGCTGTAGAATATTTCTTGCCCGCGATGCCCCTCCCTTGGCGTCGCCCATACACCCATGCAAGGTAGCCCTTCGAGTATCTGACTTGTAAGTGGCGCAGTGTAATATGTTCGAGTTGTAAAAAACTGTTTCTCCAGCTGGTAAATCAGCAGCTTTTATCAGTTAATCAACCGAATTGGAGTATTTCCCGCCACTTACGCTGAAGAGTAATTTGAATGGCACCAGGCATGTCCAATGGATTTTCCGGAATCTGTCCTGAAGATAGTTTGCGCTGAGCTTCGGTCCTCGGTACCTTATGAGACCCTGGAACAATGTAAAGGCAAGAGTCCAAATATAGCGCTCTACAAGCAGATAGGTTGGTCAATCTGCCCTACATTAGATAGGGATTGACTTTACGTGTTCCACTGCACCTATAAATTGTCGCCGTTATTTAGTACTAATATGTTTTGCGTCCATAGTTTGCAAGCTTACACCATAATGCCAGATATTCAGCGCTTTTAATTCCTCTTCTGCTGTGGCATCCTCACGGATGTCATCGCGGTGCCACCGCAATGCAAAATCATGCGATTCCGGGTTTATAAGAAGATTTAATAACTCTATCAACATAAAAAACAAAGTTGTCAATGGTCCAGACTACGATGATACGCAATACAAGTTTACAAACCCATCTGTAAATCCTCTTCAGAACACCCCAACAGCTCCGTTGCAACCCCCAGAAGCTTCGGCGAGGTATACCATTGCACAAAAATAGGTTCCTTCAAGTCAGGATGCATAAGGTGTTGTATGCCCCAGGAATCGGGATTGTCCTGTCCATATGGCGGGAACTGTTTGCCGACTGTGCGTCGATGGAGCCACGATCCATTGCGAGTCTTTGCGATTACCCTTTCACAGGCTGACTCCAGATTGGACCTATATTCGCCTTCGATGAGACCAGGAATGATAACATATCCATCCTCTGCATATCGTTTCTTTAAGTCAACAGCTGGCATGGTGGAAGACAAAGCAGGCAAAGAAGAATTCACAAGAGATGCATCCTAGCCGGACTTGGATTCGGTTTATAAATGTGTTCCAGAATAGTTGTTCGTTTGCACATGGACAACCACCGCGTGATCATCGATCAGGACTAGATCACAGAATCACCAAGTAGCAAGAAGATGAAAGATACGAGAACAAGATTCGAAAGGAAGAACCCCCTGAAGTGCTGGATAGCGTGGAAAGCGTGGAAAGCAAAGCGTATAGTACAAACATGCGAGAAAGAGTAGCTAGATAATCCAGGTGTAGATAGTTCCGAAAGCAATACACAAGACGAGCAAAAGCCCACAACCCTCCAAAGTTCCAAGCCTTAGATCTCAGGCTTTATTCTGAGCCTTTTTGGAACGAACATACGAAAGGATACTCTTTGAGAGCCTTTCCATACCCTCCTCAATTGTGGAAAAGTGGTTTGTGGGAAGCTCCATTCGATTGGAGTCTTTTTCCGCCCACACATGGTAAGAAACAGACCCGTCTTTCCCATGAATGACCTGGTGGTAAAAGCAAGGTTTCTCAATATTTTCTTTCTCGCAAAATTCTGCAAAAAGAGACGTCATAAGTTTCAATGGAATTTAGGAACAAAACGGAAGAGGTGTACCGTTAAGTACATCATAGTTGGACTTGTTGGATGACTGTACGGATGATTGCGAAGTCGATGGTTCAAGTCTAGGCCTGGCTGACACAGCTGGGGGCATAGTATGCTTGACCGAGTCATCCCCAGAGACAGACTCCGTTTTTACAGTAACCTCGGAAGTGGAATTTGTTCGTTCAGCTTCGAGTCGTTCCAGGCTATGATCAAAAAATCTAGGAGGGGCTGTCGGACAGTTAATCATGGGTTTATCAGAATGAATACAGAATGAACTTACAAGAGGCAGTACGATCGCGTTTGTATTCACCAGTATCAATAGACAAAGATTTCATAGCCCCGGCTGAGGCTGCATTATGACCATGCCTGCTGCCAGCCCAGCCGTTATCGCTTTCAGGAAGTGGCTTAGAATAATAATTACCACGAGGCCGAGAGGTATCACCAACTGTACTATGTCGACGATAGTTTCTCAGAGGTCTGTTAGAATCAGAAGTTTGATGCTCAAGTTCATAAGATGGTGGGTACGAAGGGTTTGAAAGATGAGGAGGAGATGGAGGAGGATGACTATGATGGTTAGAAGCATATGCAGGTACATGCGGAGGGGTTCGAGGAGGGTAGGGTTCTACCTGAGGAGGAGACCGAGGAGGGTAATTTGATCGATATCTTAAAGAATATGGATCATGTGAAGGAATGGTAGGGGGCGACGGGGGTATCATGGGCATAGGCTGTGGATGAGGAGGGTTATAGACTGCAGGTGTCTGGGGAGGGTAACTAACAGGAAAAGCAGTCTGAGCATAGTGCACAGGCGAAGGAGGAGGATATTGGCCAGGCGGATATGAATAATGATGTCCTTGCCCATGGCCATAGGGATCATGCGGAGGAGTAGGTGGTGCCACAGGAGGTGCATAATAAGCAGCATAGTGGTGATGACGTGGAGGAGGAGATGGAGGATAGCCACTCGAGTAATATCCATGAGCAGGAGGCGGCTGAAAAGGAGGATATGCATTTGCATAAGATTCAGGACGGGAGTATGTAGGTGTAGATTGACGATATGAAGGGTCGCGCCTATACTCGGATCGTTCATCATAATAGGCTCGATCATGGTACGGTGCCCGGTCATCATAATGCGGTCGGTCATCGTACGAAGAATAACCACGAGGAGCAGGCCTTGTATGCGAGGGGCTAACATCACGATAACCACGAGCATGAACAGGAGGACCCCCGCTTCTGTTTCCAGATCGGTCTTGGCCACCAAAACGCGGAGCAGATGCATGTGCGTTGGTTGGGCCAAGACCTCTGGATCCAGTCGCATGAGGCGATTTCCAGCGAGTATTCCTAGAGAAGTTTTCCGAGTTTGGAATTAGGCTGACCGGTTTCGAAGGCAAAGGGTGGTCTCCAGAACCCAGCTTAGGTTTCATGTTGGTTCGAGGTGTCGATACCTCACTAGCGTCTGAGTTATTATCTTTGTTAGTCCTCTTACGTTTCTTCCCAATGCGACCTTCAGCATCTTCTCTTTCTGGTTCTTTGCGCTTGGGAACATAGTAATCTCCATTTCCACTCATCTGAGCTTCCCAGAAAGGCACATAATCGGAAGGCAATTCACCACCCCTGAATCGAAGTAAGTCAATTAAACCTGCCTCAGCTGCAAGGTAAGTCACTGCGGCCTTTGCGTCGGCCTTGTTGCGATATTCTGCCGTCGTAGAGTATTCTCGCACATCCGGTGCATCAGAATCAGGAGATACGTCAACCTTTATAGTACATCCGAAAGCTGAAAACGAATATCTTCAGAGAGAAAAAACATCGGAATATAAAATCAACGCACCATCCCTCTCTTGCGAAAAGATGAACAACGGACGATTGCCATACCGAATTTTACCAGACTCGGATGCAATCAAAGGAAGAAGCTTTTCAACCGCAAGCTTACGTTTATCAGCGGGAAGTTTATTCTCAGCTTCCTCCTTCAACTCGCGAATGTAATCGCCCACTCCTTGAGACATGGCCAACAGGCATACTGCTGATCTGGCATCCCCGCGCTTTGGAAATTGGGGATCGACAAAGTACGTCCGCATTTCACCAGGCCTTTCAATTCGAAGGACACAACCATGCACTAGAATTCAATATCAATATAAGCAGTAAGTATCGACAGACAGTTGAAGAACACTCACTATGGCGTTCACTATCGACAACTGGCACGAACGTCGCGACTAACCGAGCACCCCTTGCGGACTGGAGCGCAAGGTTTAACCATGCTGGCCCATTGATCTCAGCAGCGGGCATATCCCCGACGTCTTCAGGAAATGGTTGCGGAAGTGTTTCGTAATATTCCTGCAAAGTATATCCTTGAGGAGGGCCTGGAGTACTTCCGCGGATGGGCACAATTTCATCTTCGCCCTCATCGATAATCCTTTGAGGCTCAGTCTGCCCGTTTCCATATCGAATAAATTCCAAGACATCATTGTTAAGGGCAGTTCTAGCACAGGCAATCTTAGCAGCTCTGGCGGTGGAGTGCACAGGGTCAACAGAATACGAGCGAAATAAATGCGCATTTAGCGCAATCCGCAGTGCAACGCCATGCTCTAAGTAATGTTGAGCGACGACGCGAACATTTGGAATCAAACTCACTTTTCTTATTCTTAGGATCGTTATAATATACCCAATGGGGCTTTACTTTCCCGGCTCTCCATTCGATGCAGCAGTCTTCTATCTCTTCGACGGGACCTTTGTCGGCAAGTACCGCACTCGGTGGCACAATCACCGATACGTCAAGTTCCATGTCATCGATTGCATCGAGGGGATTAAGCAAAAGTCCTTTCCTGGCCTTCAGCGCATCGGCATCTCCTGAAGAAATGAAGTCGATCGCGCCCATATCGATAGCAATCTGGGCGGCCTGCACTTTTGCGTCGGCCCTACGCATTGCCCCTGCTTCTGATTTATACGCACGGGTAGCACCATTGGGACGGGTGATTGTGAGAATACATTGTCGATCTGGCGAAGGTTGCACCACGGTTAGTCGTTGAACGATGAAGAAATGTACAGGGACATACTTTGAGGGTCTGTTTCCACATACTCGTATTTGACTGCCTCTGAGGATCCAAATGTGTTTTCACACGCATGACGCAGCAAAGTAATGGGGTTCCTGTTCGACCTCCCGTTGGCTGCTGTCGGTGACTTGGATTCCTCTGGGTCATCAGTTTTCGAAGCTTTCTGGCTTTCCTTCTCCGGAGATGGCAAATCGGGGAGTTGAAGGTGAAAGTTAACATCGAAGACCGCAGACGTCACGTTGTTCAGAAATGCTTCAACGGACAGCCCACCCATGGCTGCGAGTTCATCGTTGATCACATCGAATGGACGCCGTAAGTCTTCGTTCAAGACCAGATCTGCATCGGTAATGGGTTCAAGTTTCCCATTTTCTCCCGCAGTCTCCATGTATCTGAAGAGGCGGCCCTTTAGAGGATGTGTGGAAGAAGCAGGCGATGTGTGTGTGATGGTTAAGAACCTTGAAAGTGAGACGGGATATGCACTCGACTTTTTCGGCACATGCCGGTTGATTCGCCTTCATCTGGAAGTCCGAGGGCAAATAGAAAAATAAGTGCATGCAAGTGCATGCAAGAGTCGCGCGTGACAGTGGGCCAATATGTCACAATTATTTCCTCGGGACTAGGGTGCCGGTGCATGCCGAGTGAGGAGAACATGCCATGTTTTGCTCGTACGCCTGAGGTCTGAGGCAAATAAACAATTTTGGCTGCTAGCATGAGTTTTGAATACTACCTCTGTTAGACTATTTATTCTAAAACATGCTTCAGACAGTTTGTGCGCCATTTTCTGTCACATTGCACTGTCAGGGATGTGTTGTCACGGACTTGTGATCTGTCGTCACAAGGACCAATGAACTGGTTGTAAATACACCTTTTGCCTTGGAGTATGGGCAAATAAAACATAAAACTTATATATTTCGGTCTGTGTGGTGTACCCATCCTCTTGAATGGTGTTTTTTATTCTCTTTGGGCACCTTGGGGCGAAATAAATTGAAAATAAGTTTGAATATTCTCTCTACAATGATGAGGTACTACATCAAGCAAAACAATGTCTGCCTACTAAACCTTCCGCTATTTGGATTAAGGAATTGGGTAACATCAAAAAGTATGCTTATAACTGGGGATTCTGCTGGCAATTATACAATAATTGACTTGTCTCCAATAACCTTCTAATTTATGTCACATTTATGTCACATGCACTTGCGTTACACTGCACTTGCACTGCACTGCACTTGCGTGCACTTGCACTGCACTCGCACTGCACTCACGTGCACTTGCGCGCACTTGCATGCACTTTCATGCACTCGCACTGCACTCGCATGCACTCGCACTGCACTTGCATTGCACTTGCGTGCACTTGCATTGCACTTGAATGCACTTATGTTTACTGCATAGTACTTGAGTGTCACCGTGCCTATTGAAGGCTTTTAGTGGGGTTGACGCGTGACATGTCTAGAATTAGAGACCGTGACCTCGTCAACCCCTTCGTCAATCAACAGCTGTCTGAGAACGAAAGGGTTGGATTGGGTATGCTTAATCATAATCTGTAAAGCAGGTACACTGTGAAAGGTAAGTATATACTATTACTTGATATTTTTCATGACAGTTAACTGACAATATTCATTTATGTGATACTGGCAGATAAATGTTTATTATATAGTGCAAACGGCTGGCCCTTCACGGAGGTCTCACTCTACTTTGTGAGAAGATATGTGTCTTTTCTATCATGCCTACCAATCTTATTGAACCTGAAGAATAAGTTCATTTTATTATATCTGTCCGTATTCCAAATTGATTCCCTATTTTGCCAAGAAGACATTTTGGTTCCGTTCAATTAAACCCGAATTCATGCGATAGTAAATTTTCACTGGTGATCCTTGCCTCTAACCATTATTCTAACGAATTCTGCTACTGGATGACATTTTTTGTGAGTCTGAACTATAATGTTCCCAATCCATGAAAACTCTAATGGTATGGCGTTGATGCAGACATTTATCAAGCATGTACTTCGGTACTTTGATCCCGACGATGAATTGAACACAAAAATTCAAAATATCGATGACTATATTCGAGGTATCTCTCTTAATCTAACCGTGTTTCTATACTGTACTTACAAATCTACTCAGAAACTGTATCTCAGCACATTCAACAATTGCTTGGGACACCGAGGCCAAAAGACTTTCAACGCTATTTGATTCAATGGTTAGGCGCCCAAATCTAATAGTGAGCATTTCAAAACAGGTCTACCAAAGGACAAACAGATCAAAAAATGATATACCTTTCCCGATCCGAACACTGGATGTTGACTTAGAGGCATTGGCATCGTTGGAAGAGGAGATGTTTGAGGTTTCAAGCCGCGCCGGACTTGCAGGTAATTATCAGTGGGGTCTGGATGCTGGAGAGCCGCAAGGTTGGTTTCCATACGCAGGAGTTCCCGATTATTACAACCATGGCGACATTGAGATAGACAGTGACGAAGGAATGGTATGTTTATCTTTTACTATTGCTAATATTCAATCTCAAAAATATTCGCTCAGACTGGCCCAAACTTTGTCAAATTTATACAACCCACCGAGCCAAAACTAGTAGAAGAGAAGAGAATCCTTAGGCCACGACCTATCCCGGAAAATAGGACCGCAGCAAAGGCAGTGAAGTCAAAAACAAAGTAATAGTATTCAATTTAGTAGGTACTACATTGATTAGCTACGTACATGTCATGTATATCAAGTACAAGACGCTATGTACTACATAACAGCCTGCACGCTTGCGTTTTTTTTTTTTGGTTGCACTTGCGTGTGCATTATACTGCACTTGCGCGCACACTGCACTGCACTTGCGTGTGCATTATACTGCACTTGCGCGCACACTGCACTGCACTTGCGTGTGCACTTGCATGCACTCGCATGCACTCGCATTGCACTGCAGCACAGCCACCGTGCACTTGCATTTGCACGTTTTGCACTTGCGCACTTGCGCTGCACTTATTTTTTCCTATGCCCGAAGTCCGACTACCAGCTCCTTCGAATCCCACTCAATTGTACTTGCAACAATAATATGGTTTCCAGACAACGCTTTAGATGAAAGTAGAATCGCAAAGACAGCGTGTTAGAAGATCCTATTGAAGAGTAGATTTTTTTTTTCAAAAAAAATGGGTGACTTGTCAATTCATCTTCAACGCAAAAGTGAGGATTTGAACTTTTGAAGAACTCCTAGTTACGATCTCATCATTTATTCGTAGCCAGATGTCTCCAACATTAATACTAGTAGTCGTAAAGTCGTAATATATCTAGCTGAAGTATATTGATGAAAGTTCGCGTCCATTCAAGGAAGAAAGATAATGTACTACAAGTCCATAAACAGAATCATCGTACTGAGAGCGGAAACTAGCCGCTCAGCGCAAGGTTGTGACATAACTAGGAGGTTTTGGTGATTGTGGTCTGGGAGAAGGGTATATAGGGCCTGGGTAGGGGTGACTCGAAGCAGCGTGTGGATTGGGTATAGGAGCGTCATCCATAGCGTCAGGAGAGCTACTGTACGCCGTACGGAAAGATGAAGCAGTGAGTTCATGTGCATGGCCATGGCGGTGGGGGACCTCGTACCCGCCGTATGGGTCCTCTACATCGAAAGACCCATGCGGCTTGTTGCTACTGGACTGTACCATCCGCACAGTTGAGGGACCTGCCCCTTCGTTGACAAAGCTGGCCTGAGTAGGTGTTTGAACTATCTCGTTCTCAAAGTCCCGTCGGTGGTTAGGCGAATATGGATTGTGTAAAGAAGTTGGTGAGACAACAGCGTTCAGTCGAGGGGACGTAGTTCCACGCTGTGGAATATCCCATTCTACATCATCTGTGCTTTCTTCTCGAAGCGGTCGGTGACCGGCTGCCTCTTCCTCGTCGCGGGGATAATTCGAGGTAAATACAGGCCTTGTAGGTGTACGTGCCTGGGGCGTGTAAAGGTTGGGATCTGGTGCATAACCGATGGCCTTGCCATGGCGGTCCCATTGCTGATGTGCGGCGTCGTGATGGGTGCTTGTGAGTGGAATGTCCGACTCTGACCCAGTTGGGTTAAAGACGTCTGGGTTTGTCATGGATGGTCCTGCATGCATGTATGGAGAGCCGGTTGCTCTTGACAATTTCGCTTGTCTGATTTATCGTCAGAATCGATAAAGAAGATTATTTAAAGAAACGAAATACCTCGCCTTTCGCCTCTCGTAGATGACTTGTGGTGTTACTTTATTCATCTGAAGGAAAATATACCACATTGCGACAAATGTAATAACTACAGTAATGCCGAGGACCGTATCACTGATTATTTTGCTTTTTGTGTCTTCGGTTCCTAAAGATTTTTCAGTCTGTTGAATCAGAGGTTCCAATGGCAACTCATCCCTCACCGTCATTGGATTGTTTAAGAATGACTCCAAGGTAGACTGTGATGAATTGTTTAGGGAGAGAAAGGATAGCAGCGATCGAAAAGATGATAATCCCCATGCCACATGCCGAAAATATGCCAGTGGTAACTAATAGTTAGTAGTTTATGGTGCCGTCAGACTAAAAGGCGCAATGAATTGAATCGACATGAATGCTCACAATGACCAGGTATTGCGCTCAAACGAGCGATTAAAGCAATCTTAAATCCGCCATCGCGCACAACCCGTGCCAGGCATGCATAAAAGATACTTGTCCTCTCTAGCTTTTCACCTCTCGCTCGGCAACAGTATCTAAAGGCGCTATTCACAAATTACAAAATTTAGCACAGTATAACGTCATCATCGTAGCTTCGACGTAGAAGCGCTACTCACTAGAAGTTTCCTACTTCTCCGAGAAAAGTGCCAGCGGCGACAATGCCAAATCCTACCCATAGTCCCCACACCAGTCCACAGAGAACAGCAACAATTTCGTGTCCAAACAACTGAATCAGTAGGGGTGAGTATGCGTCTTCTGCTCGAAAAAGTAAAGCATTACAGGAGGGAATGAAATGACGAATAGCACGCCGATTGGTACTAGCCACCCAAACTTCAGTCTGAACACGGTTTTTTTCGATGAGTGAAATGTTCATATAGAAGAAAGAAAAGGTAGACGAACTTGAATAGCCACTGTGTGACCGGGGTTAACCAATCTACAATCTGCTTGTGGTAGATGGTCATCAAGCCCACTAGGACAAGAGTAACCGCAAGCAAAATGTAGTACCCTAGTCGGAAGAGATATCAGGGATTTTTCCAACGCATAAGTGATCTCGAGGCGCACAAAGCCATTCCCTCCTGAACCAATACTTGGGTTGCCTCATTGTCTTCCAATCAAGAAACCCCGTCTGAAGTGCCTTGGCTTCGCTTGGTGTTGGACTGGGCGTCCGAGAAATCTGTCGTGAGTCCGCCGGGACCTTGGTCTCAACGGAGGAGACTAAAGTTACAGTATCGTACATGGCGTCTCGTTGTGGCGGGTAGTTGGTCGTCAGGTAGTGTCCTGGAGCATTGTTCATAGGTGTATTGTACACGGCCATGTTGCCGTCCTGCTGCAAATGGCTTCGTGAAAGGAGATTGAACGAACAAGATGTTAGAGATTAAAGGTAATGTTGAGGAAAAAATGAAGGATCGGGGCGAGGAGCAATGGGCATGAAGACAAAACGCTTCGTGATGCCGGGGCGGATTATACACACAATGACAAGGGCCAGGGTGTGGGAGTCTCTAAAAGCAGTGCAACCCTCAACAGGCAGTGAGTCTAAAAATAGACAGGGTCGCAGCAATGGCGTGCGCTACCCTGCCTTCGCATCCCTCGTGTTAGCCTCGAACCATATAGAAGTAAGCAAAGATTTTAACCCAGTCATACTCCATTGGTCGATCGTAATTGACTAATTACACCACAACACAGTGTAGTCTACCGATAGTAATAGTGCATGATCAAGTAGGCTGTTATGACCGCAGTTCTCCCAGATCTAGGTTATACTTGCAAGCTGTGCTAATAGTGGTGCCAACTTACTCTAAGCTTCAGCCTTCATCTTGTTGATCAAATTGTTGGTTGTACCGTATTGGCAGCCCATATATATAATGAGAGTCGTCACTCCCTTGAAACTGACGCATTCAGAATCTAAGGGTAAACTTGGTCTTATCATGAGATATTTTGGGAATTTTTCACTGGTATATATCCCCGCCGAACTTCTTCGGTAGGTATGGAAAGCGGTCAGACATTAAAATGTATAGTTAATAAATACGAGAGCGCTCATATCCTTGTCATTTGATAAATCGTATCGATAGACCGTCGGAAGTTGTTATTGACCACATCTACTTCCTTCCTTCCAGTGACCACGGACCTTTCACTGGGCGGCCTTGTAGCTGGGCTGCGCGACGCATAACTTCCTCGTGTCCGGCTAAAATTAATATGGGTAAGCGGAGCGTAGAGTATCTCGAGCTGAATATGCTTACCATTCTCAAACCGGGGAGGTCCCTGTGCCAGTGATTAGAATTTTCTGTTAGCATGAACTTTGTCCAGAGCCTAACATCCTACTCACCATTTCTTCAATCCTATACCCCGAACTTTTCAAACTAAATTCAATGTTAATCAGCATGACAGATGGTAAGACGATTAATGTAAAGAAAAACTTGCTGGGGCCCTGGCATCTCGGAGAACCAGCCGATCTTTACAAGAAACCTGTCTCGCCAGAGAGAATACATATTCGTTGGCTCCGGTCTGTACCATGGGCGGGCAGTCCATCTGGTCGGCGTACATCAGCCGTCTCTATAGATAGAAATGCAATACCCAAACTCGGCGGCTTACTTCATTGGATACATCCGAGGACAACCGCTAATTTTATCGAGAGCTGTAATTTTGTTACTGACGTCTACGGGGAAACGAGGCGAGTGCCTTGGTAGAAGCAAGTAACGTTGAAAATAACCAATGGAGGCCATGAGACAAGAAACGAAAGCCTTGAGAAGCCGCGGTTGTTCTGGGTACCTGTGTGTTTTGAATATGTCCAACATTTAGCTATGAGGGGTTTCTCGAAATGAATTGATACATTACATCATAGCCACTCGCACTCTGTCTTCCATCAGACAGATAGCTACTCTTTTCCCAAAGGCCTTGAGGCCCAAAATGTTAGGGACGGCGTACAGCAGTTCGTCGAGTGTATATTCTGCGAGTTCATGATTAGAATCTGACGGGATCATATTGCGCTCCTCGTAATCCTATGCACTTTTGAGCATGAGACCGTACACAATTATTTGATGTAATGCTCGCACCTCGGACCATTCTATGAGACCTTGTAGGCTATCGGGAATGTCTTTAATTCCCATTCTTTTCCCAATTTCATACCAAAAAATATAGTACGCATGTTGCTCAAGAGGCGAGGCAGAGCGCCACCCCCAACGACTTGCCCAAAGCTAAGCATAAAACACAAACAATTTGATCAGCAAAAAATTCATTTAATTTCCTACTCAAACAAACCTACACTGGGCGTCAATACAAACAAGGAAAGTGTATAAAGATAATCCTCGTTGGCCTAAGGATTGAAGAAAAAAGTTTACCAAGTTGAGAAACAATAGGTATTACGCTGGGAGATGAAAAACTTACAATCCTATGCAGGGAATGCAGATAATTCATGCGTGCCACAGCTATCATTGCCCTGGGATCATCTGCCGGAACGCTGGGATCAGGATGGAAAGATGGGTCACTGAATCCGGATATTGGGCACCCGAAGAATGTGGCTGTTACAAACGTACGACGGTCAGAAAATGTACTGTTAGTCAAAACTCCCCTCACCTATCATAAGTTCTGTCTAGCCTCGCTAACCGTTCTGATACTGCAATAACAGGATATTTTAGACAGCAACACTCACATCTGCGTATCTCCTCGAAACGTTCTCCTTCAGTTGCTTTGTCGACACAAGCAATGAAGATATCGACGGCTATAAAGTGAAGTTATGAATTGAGTCCAACTTCAATCACATCATATTTGAACACACTCACAATCCCATACGTCTTGAACAAGGCAAACGCAACAGCATAGTTAAGCAGCAGTGGCATCTCATACATGAATGACACATTCACGATCTCCTGGGCCTCCTCCGGTGTGATCTCCCCTCTGCCATTATCCCACTTATCCTCATATTTACGATGGATCGCGTTGTACCGTCGCCAACGACATGCACGAACCAGAACTAGCCAAGTAACAATCACAGCGGTTACAGCCCCTGGTGTTGGGATATGGCTTAAAAAGTGAAGGATTTCTTCTCCGCCGCTGGGAAGAGTATCGACCAAGCGCCGGAATATATCGTAGAACAACCTTGGACTGTCACTTAGAGCCAACATGAGAGACTAAAGCAGGGCTCAAGAAACCCCCTGCTTCGTGCTGGCCGTCATGGGCATGTGCCATGATTGAAAAACATCTGATGCCTAAACATAGCCTAGCTTTTCTTAACTAGTCCACATGACTATTCGGCTCCCCCTAAATATCGGGCTAGTAAGTACAATATAATGAAGAGATCACTCGTACGGAATCATGGATTGGCAGCGGCGCATCTAAGTTACACTAACAGTAAAGTGTATTGGTGACATTGCTATATAAGCGCTCCAGGTGAAACGGGTAAGAGGTTTGTGAGTAAGCTTCATTCACATAAAAAAAAAGAAAATACGCTAGAAAAGATGTAGATTCAGCATTTACACTAGGTTCGTTGGTATATTCCTTTTCTTCCTTCCAATGACCAAGGTCCCAAAACTGGATGACCTTGGAGTTTGGATGCCTCTCGCATAACCTCCTCATGGCCCGCTAAATTATCACAAGTTAGTCTATCATTCGTGGGTAAGAAGGGAAGAAGTCACCATTTTCAAAGGCTTGCGGACCCTGTCAAACAAAATTACCGTTTACTACGAAAGAATTACCAGTCAAAACACTAAGCGCTCACCATCTCTTCCAGCCTATATCCTGTGCTCTTCAACCTTTTTCATAGAATAGATTGGTAAGGTTTGTTGCGCTTACAGATGCGAAACATAAGTAAAAGCGACGTACATGCTGCTTGGCATCTCAGAGTACCATCCTAATTTCACTAGTAACTTCTCCGTGAAGTATCCAAATGAAGTTGTAGGCTCAGGCCTGTACCACGGTCGTGCAGCCCACCTGATTACAATAAATATGTTCAGACATATACAAAACAAATGGGTCAGCAATGCAGGCGTACTTATTGGGATGCAGACGAGGACAACCTCCACCTGTTTTGAAGTTTTGAGTGACATTTACAGGGGTAGATGGAAAACCTCGAGGGAGTAAGAACCACCGCTGGAACACGCCAACAGAGTACAGGGACCACCATACAACTGTCCGAAGCAGCCATGGCTGCTTCGGATACCTGAATACAATGTAAAATGTCGGCACAGGCGAGCGGAAAATAATTGGGAACATTTTGTAAAAATAATTGAACTTACATCATCGCTTCCCTCACAATATCATCCATGGCACAAATCGCCAATCGTCTCGCAAAGGATTTAAGTCCACCAAACTCAGGTACAGCCGAAAGCAGCTCTTCAAGCGTAAAACCAGCCAAGTCATGGTTAGATTGCGCTGGAACCATGTGAACCCTTTCGTACTCCTAGATAGTAGAACGATAATTATTATTACTAGCCAGAAAAAGATAGCCAAGCGCCCGACTCGCCTTTGACCATGCAGAAAGGCTTTCAAAACTATCTGGAATATCCTTGATATCCATTCTTCTCCCAATTTCAGCCCAGAAAACATAATAGGCGTGTCTCTCGAGAGGAGATAATGCCCGCCAGCCCCAACGGCCTGCCCAAGTCTGATTTGAAGCTTCATTAGTCTAGGCTCTCGTGTTAGAGATAAAAAAACAGTGACACCCACGTTGGGCTCCAGTGCGAACAAACAAAGAGTGTATAAGAAATCGTTATTTGACTACGTATGATGAGTATACACCTCGATCCAGATAGAAATAGTGAGAATGACGACATACAATTTGGTATTTTGAATGAAGATAGTTAGTGCGTGCGAGTGCAATCATTGCCCGTGGATCATCCATGGAGGAGGACTTAGGATCGTCGCCATACATCGAAGGATTAACATATCCAGATATCGGGCAGAAGAAATAAGTTGCTGAAGCACTGGATCGTCAAAATGAGGTCATTCTCACTAAACTCCGTTGGACGTACCGATGAGAAGTTCGGTCTGATAAGATAAGTGAGTTCCGAGAACCAGCTGTCAGTCAGCGCCCAAAGCGAGAAGAAAACTTGAATGACGTACATCCGCGTATCGCTTCGAGATATTCTCCGTCGAGCTAAGCTGTTTAGTCTTGTTCAATAAAGTAGAGATCGACGGCTGATCAACATTGATGGATGGGTGTAAAATGAGTCTTCGCGTCGATGAGGGACTAGTACCAAAATCTTACGATTGCGTATGTCTTGAACAGTGCAAAAGCCAGCGCATAGTTGAGCAAAAGAGGCATATCGTAGGCAGCACCAACCGAAGTGATTTCCTGCGCCTCTTCTGGCGTGATTGTCCCCTTACCGTTATTCCATTTCCGCAGGTACTTTCGGTGGATGGCATTATACCGCCTCCACCTCAGCGCTCGGACGAGACCCATCCAGACAAGAACCCCTGCAAATACGTATGTCGAATGCGATGCATGAGTGTGTAGCCTCTGAGATCTTTGTTGGAAAAACGAGGGTAAAGCCAACCAAAATCCATCCACATATCGGAATTCTGAAAGAAAAGGCATAAGAGTAGGAAAAGGGATCACAAGGCGAAAAATCATGCATGTGTCTCAGATGTACATTATATATATAAACAGGGTCAAACCACATTCTGTGCTCGGATAACCGGATCCCAGATACGACCATGACAACCCCTACCCTTATTGCAAGCATAAAATCACCCGAACAAGAGTCCAATAAACACTTCTGGAGTCCTCATCAGGGAAGGTGATGTCACAGGGTCGGTGGCGAATGAAATGGTACCTTTTGGGCGGAACATTGGTCGTCCCGTGAGAAAGACCTGAATACAAGAGTGAGATTCTGTTAACAGTGGAGACTAAGCATAACACTCTTAGGAGAGTATTCATTGTAGAAACGTGCAATTGATGGAGGCAATATGGAGGAAAAGGGCTTGTGTTGGAAGGCTTGGCACATGGGGCTTGCCTTAGCCTGTTGTTGAGTCAATCCAAAGCAGTCTAAGGCGGCCCAAAGGTTCAAAGCACCAGCAGCGGCCACGCTGAATATTTAGGCTGGCTATTTTTGGACGGAGAGAAAACACTGAAAACATTTGGAAAACAGCATCATCGTAAACGACTGCAGTAGCATGAGATTTTGGATCGATTGAGTATGTCCTGATTCCTCAAACTAGTTCCTATCCCTGTTCTGAGTCATCCTATGCCGAGTCGACAATGACTTGATGACGCACGTACTTTACTTTTAATTACCCATGAGACTCACTGAGAAAAAAGGTCAACCAAGGATTTGGTTACGTTTCAGAAGATCCCAGAATCTGATCCACGGTCACGTCGGAGCTTATTATAACGACGAAGCGTCATGAACTACACCACTTCATAGTGCTACTTACACCTAAATCACTTATGGTAAAGAATGGCCGTTTATACGACTCCATTCGACAGTCATTTCCCCACCTTTTTTCGTAAGACAGCGAGATCTAAAGAGGAGACCCACCCTTTCGCAAGAGTTAACCGTGAACGAACAACGAGGTAGTAAAGTCATCGAAAGTCTTGAGCTACTCGTATCCCTCGTTATTTAGATGTTCTATAAAAAGAATTGTTGTGTTTTGTGGGCTTGATGGCGTTTAGAAATAACCGATTCCATTGGCATATTCCCTTATAGGTCCTTATGCTATAGTCAGATATACTCGAGTGTCGAAGGTGGAAGTTTACAGCGGACAATGGATTGGATGGGATAGGATTGGGGAAAGGGGTAGGATAATTTGTTGGTGGGTTAGGTTATGATATTACAGCACTACGCTGCAATGTGCATGCAGCATAACGCTGCCATACCAACCATAGCATGTGTGCCCGAAAGCTATCCCAAAAGAACATACGAGTACAGCGGTGAACATAGAAGTCCGTATGCAATGCAAAGAAGGATCAAGAATCATAGATCTAATCCAGAAGTAACACGCTATCGCGGGACATAGGCGGAATGTTGATAGAAGAAAATCAGAAAATGAATCTGCCAGCGACCACAAAGGCAGACTTCTGGTAGAGCGGGAAAGAGCAGGAGGCAATACAGCAAAGGTTGAGGCCCGGACGTACGAAGGTCCGTCATCGTACGAAAAGTTTTTTCGCTCGAATAGGCCGTGCTGCGCCTACGTGTCCCGTTTCTTCTTGATATGCCCTGTATGCTTCACGCAGGTGGTCAGGAGATAGAGGTCCGGTGTCGCCGCGTCTAGTCTGGACTGCGCGAGCTACAAAATGGAGGGAGACAGAAAAATCGAGTATGTAAGCATCAGAGACAATCGCGGATGATTGGATATTGTAGAACACCAAGGGCATCTGATGATACAACAAGACCTTGGAGAAAACTCAAAAGCTTGGATACGGGAAATTTTTTCGAAGGAAAAAAGCCACTGATCGGAAAGGAGAAAACTGACCTTTTTCAACAATCTCACCAACAAAGACCTTCGAAAAACCAGCTATAATCTGAGCGACGGGTTGTGATACCTGTTGACCGAGTGTTTGTTGTATCACCTATCAAAATCAGGCGTCAGAATATCTGCTTTTCTAGTTCGATAGATTGAACTTGCCTTCCGAACAGCCTGTTTGGGCAAAGCATGCCGTCTATATGCTTCGAATCGATCATACTGTGCTGGACTCAGATTGTCCATCAAGACTCTAGATAAGTAATGCGATTAACACAAAAGTTCAAATGGACGCAAGAATGTGGCACACTTCAGATTATCTTTCGATTGACTCTGCCACGACAACTGTGCCGAGTAATCATCGTCAGCCATGGCAGGAAGTAGCTCATCGTCCCCTTCAGCTTCATCGTCTACACCGACTGTTCCACCCCGAGCAGTATTTGATTGGGGCTGGGGGGTCCCCCTTGACGGATAAAAGGAAAGTCCGGCAGATCCTTCGGGTGCCGGTGTCCCTCGTTGACTGCCACTAGGCACAACCCCCGTAGCACCAGTCAATGCAGGATCAATTACTCCGGTTATAATGGGTAATGAAGTCCCATTCTGACCAGATGCAGAAGCAGGCTGGTCTGCTGATGCGTTCGATGGTCCTGCCTCTCCATTGGTATTGCTTCCAGTGACCGCACTCCCAGATGCACCATCCACAGAGCTTTCCGCGTTTTCGACCCCTCCTGCACCAGGTGGCGGAATAGCCCAATGTACCCGTGGATATTGTGGATTAGGACCCGAAGTTGACGAGCTTGCTGAGCCTGAAGCTATGGCCGGTGATGGATTAGCAACGAAAGAGTTTGTAATGAATGGCCGTGGCGATGATGCTTCGGGAACTGGATTTTTCGGCTTTCGTCCTCTCTTCGCTCCCGTCGCGGAACCTCGAGGCCGCCCACGTCCAGCTGGCGTAGGAGTGCCCGGTTGACTTTGGGAGTCGTACTGAACATTGGAAAGAACGGAAGTGAAATGTGAAGGTGTAGATGTGGTTTGTACGGGTGTGGTTTGTCCTGAATTGGCTGGATAAGATGGTTGACTAGCAGTAGATGGGGTATATCCTGAATATGGAGTCGTCATGGCCAAAACCTGTTTGATTGTAGGATGAGTCTATGGGTCGCTCAAACTGATTCACTGTGACCGGGAGTTGGCCAAGCATTGAGTATCCCATTTCCATCCAAACATAATAAAAGCAAATAGTCTAGCACAGCCTCGATCGTTGGACTTTAAATTTGTGACTCCTTCGCTTTGTTGTAACAATGGCTCGTTGAGGTCTCAACAAATGGTAAATCGGACCCGACTCTGAAGCACAAAGTAATGAGCTTTATCAAAGGGAGATTGATGGCTAAAAAGCGCAGAAATTGAATATTGAGACCTAGTATACTATCACCTATCACTAAGGGTTACTCAAAGTATGAATAATGACACTGAAAGGTGCCAATTTGAATAACAGTAAAACAAGGAGCGCTTTCAACCGACCTGTATAAATGAGGCACACAGAAATTTGAAATGAGCGATATAATGACACCGTACGAACTCGAAACAAAAGTATTCTCCTTAGAGCATAACACCAAACAAAGATGTAAGGGTATCCTTTGTTTTGCATTAATACTTTTATAAAGCCGGCTTTCCAGTGTAGTCTGCCATCGATTCCCTCCTCTGTATTTGATATCAGCTTCGTTTCGAGCATAGTCTTTCGTGGCTATTTGCTTTCATGTCAAACCACTGCTCCGAAACAGCTCTCCGTTCTGTCGCGTGTCCCATCCCTTTCAGCCGAATTACTTATGTCAATGACGTTCCAGCGCATGTCGGTAACGGGATTTGAGCTTTGGTTTGAACTGTTTAAATACTTTGGTGAGCCGATTCGTTGCGATCTTTTCAAATATATTCGATAATGATAATCAACCTCAACCTCGGCTCACAGGAGGTGCCCAAACGCGAGACCGTCTTCTCATCCTGAACAAAGTGATAGACTTAGCAAAACTTTGTACTAACTACATTAACGATCATGAAAAAAACGAAGCGGCGACGGGGCACGACAGTGCTTTGGTTGTCTCCAAGATAGTGACGGAAACTTTCGAAGCGTTTCCCACTAATTTCAATTCACCAGTCAATCCATTAAGCGTATTGTAAGTCTTCTGCACTCTTAACTCTTGGATCCATTGATTGACACAATGGTTGAGGGAAAAACTGTCGACCAGGGTCAACTTGCTGCAGAGGTATGTCATTATTTGGAATAGAATGTCCACAAAGTTCAAGTAACTAAATACTTCCTCTTTTAGCCAATTTGGTGCTTCTGCGCCACTAGATAATGTATCAGATGTGGCAGAGAAGTTCTCCTTTAAGAAGGCGGACCTAAAAACATCAAAGTGGGCACGTAAAGCCCATCGGAACGAGCCTTCAGCAGCACTCGACTCAACTCCCGACGTGCCATTGAGAATACAGGGAACGGTTGACAAGAGGAAAGGAAAGGATGATGGTATGTACTTTCGTTGTAATAATTACTTCTAATATTTACTATGACACTACAGATATTGGATCGATTGAAGTCAATGGGGCTGATCAAGGTGAGTAAAAGTTGTTTTGATTTTCAAACGCCAACAATTAATTCATTTTCATTCAGACCCTGTTCCAGAGCAACTATCCACTATTGCACCGACGTACAGGATCATAGTCCCCAGCAATAGGGTAAGCAACATACTCCATTCAGACGAGGCGACACCGGTTGCCGGGCCAAGTATCAGTGGTCTCAAAAGGCAAGTATATGGGGAGGAACTGTCAGGAAAAGAAAACGAGGCCGAAGCACCCATGAAGAAGGGTTCAAAGAAACACAGAGGACCTCTGACATTCAGGGAAGGGTCGCGAAAGTCGAGTAGGAAAAGAAGACACCGGAATAAGCCCAGGTGCTCGATGTCCTCAATCCATCTGTGTATTATCTTTATTATAGGTTATTTAATTATTGTCGTATTGTCGTGCTGTCGTGCAAAAAAGATTCAGTCTCTCAAGTTGTGTTGCAAGTGGCGCTTATGAATAGACGCCCATCGTAGTCACGCAGATTCATTATACACTGAAATCTCCTTTGATGCCAGCATCTACCAAGTGAGGACTAGCCTCCCAGCCCATCTTGCAACCGTTGGATGATTCGCGGCATAGAATCACTGAGCGTTACATTCGGCATAACGTGGGGGTATCAGTGGTCGTTTTGTGGACTTCATTCTTGTGGACGAGAATGGTCAGGAAAGACCTATTATCGTGCGCCGACAAAAGCTTCCCTCCAGAACCTCCCCTCGCAAGTGGTACTCGTTCTCACTCGCAATCACAAGAATTCTCTTACAGTACTTAACCGTAGACAAATGTGTTGTGCTTTGCTCAGAGCTTGTGGTACCCAGTGATGTCGTCCAACGCAATCTTCATTTTAATTTTTAATGTCAAACGGCTGAATCCTAACCTATCCTGCCCTTAATGAATTACTACCAAATGTATATGAGAAAATGTTAAAGAAAGTTGTGTTTGTATGGAACAAAGCGACTGAAAAGGTCGTAAAATGAAGATAAATGTACAAAAATGTACTCGGAAGGTTTAAGCACTTGATTGAACTACTCAAAGGCCGCTATAAGCAGTAGTGGTGATGCCTTAGCGCAAGTGAAAATAAATTTCCGTCTCTCTTTGTCTGGCAGAAGAGGTTAGAGGTCTTCATGGCAAGAGATGATACACAGCGGGGTCGAAGAGACCCGCCGAATGACCCTGGCAGCGAGAGTCATGAGATATACCAATTTGTCATTTGAAAAGGATGTTTCGTTGGTCCTGAAAGACATCATCAGTAGAAGGTACCATGTATAAACTAGCAAAGAGAAAACACACCCATTCAAATATCGTTCGTTCGAAACAATTGTGTTGAACATACAAGCTGGTGGAGAATGGCAGTCGGTTGCTTCAAGACTCGGAATCAACATTCTTCCTGCGAAGAAGGGGCGTCGTGACTCGGACTGAAGGTGCTGAGAGGTATTGCTCGCCGTATTTGCTTTGAAATCATACGGCGCTGCTTGCTCTCCGTGGGTGTAACATGCTCGCGCAGTTGTATGATACTAAAAATATGTCATCAAGGCACAGAGAAAAGACATCGATGGGAACTCACAATCTACAAGCCTGTAAACCAGCATCGTGTCTATCATAAACATGTCTTTAACAAGACAGCTATGACTCGGACTCACCACAAGATTGGGAATCATTACCATTCCGGCATAGGATATTCCACCAAGCGCGCCGAGTGGTCTGATTTCATGTAAGTCAACTTCAAACGCTGACAACTAATTATAACGCACCGATAAAGCATCATCAATTCAATCAAAGAAGTGCCTAGCATGAAAAGGTAAAAACAAAGACCTGTCCAATTGATACGGTAAGCAAAACAAGCCAATCGAATTTTTACATTAAATACGCAAAAATTACATACATTGACGAAGGAATAACCTTCCGAGCTGGCCATAGACGCTTCTTGTACGAAAGCAATACTATCAAGGGCAATAATAATCAGGGATAGACTATCAACAAGAGAAGGAAACAGTGAGAAACTTACAACACCAATAATTAATAGCGCCATCGCATCAAGGACCATGGACGCCACCTGTTCGAGTGTCAGAGGAATGTTAGCAAACTATTTGAGACTTGAGCTCCTTACGCTGAGCAACTTACGACACTTCCCTGTAATTTGAATGATCTTGGGTTAGATCAACTGAAAGATAAACGCAATTCACTAACCACAAAAGGCACTTTGGGCAATTTCCGATTCATCATACAGCCAAGTTTGGGCTGAATGTGATTCGGCGCGGCATAGGCAGACAGGTTACCTATGTTGACCGCACATGCCCATATCTCTACCCCCAAGCACACTGATAAAAGAAGCATCAGAATCACCAACGCTGTCTTGGTCTTGCCGGCGAAAGACCAAGCCCGCAAAACGACCACGCAGTGCGGAGCGAATTGCTGTATGAACAGTCCCGGAAGCACTTTAATATACTGACAAAGGAAAGAGGTATATATATTCACTCACCAGTAAAACTGCGAAAAGCTGTTGATACACCCATATGAGCATGCAATTCGTTGGTTTCATGTGGACACTGAAACTCCATAAAGCTGGCGGCCAGGCCAACATGGGGCAGAAACGACAGAGAAGGTATAAAACCTTCAGTATAGTCCATTTGGACCGATAAATCTAAACGCCCGCGCCCGTGTTTGATAGATAGTTCCTATACGCGAGAGTATCATATACTTACATAACGGTATTCTTTGTCCATCCTATACGGCGAGTGGTGAAAATGAGATACAAAATTAAAGTTTTTAAATAGAGAACGGACTCACAATAAAGAAAAATCGTAAACGTTGAGAAAGTCTGAATTGAATGTTGGTCATTTCCGAAGCCAAGTGAATAAAAGGTTAAAAATAGTTACAGGTTGCTGGATAATAGGAGACGATGGTGCGAGCCGTCGGTGTAAGCACTGTTCCAGTTGGATCGATAATTTGGGAAACTGACCCATGATGGCATATTGGAGGCTAGAGAGGTTTGTTAAGTCTTCGGTAATCAACGTTAAATGAACATACCGCGTACCGTTGATATTGTAATTGGGCTTGATGAACACCAGACGACATCAGCCTCCAAAAACCTGCATAAAAAGAGGGGACAGGGAAACTCTAGTCTAGAGCATGCGGAACGAAAGCGACCAGTTGGTTTGGAGGGAATAAATGCAGCAACCTAACAGCGCCCTTGTCGCCCGTATTATAAACACTATCTAGCCAGTGTCGTGTACACAGTTAAATGAAACAGAAACCGTAAACGTAATCCTTCAGCATAACGAGAACGCAACTAGTGACTTATGTACATACGCTTAAGAATTGAGGGACCCGCAAATTATAATTTATTTCGATGTACATCTTGTGATGGCCGTTGGTTTGTGGGTGTTCCGGAAAGCAACCAGTGTCATATTTCTGTCCATTTCATCTGTGCAGGGATAAGTGGTCGACCAACACCATGTCAACCTATGTCATACGTCACTGTCAGTAGGGTTCTTGCTAGAGAAAGGTCGGAGGGGTGTGGATTACAGACTGGTTCCACATACTGCAGGTCTCCGACTGTATAGCGACGTATCCTGCTGCCCGGACACGTCAAAAACCTCGGTTCTGTAGAGTTTTCTAGGGGGATTTTCGATGTCGACTGAGGGTGCTAGTGCTCTTCGGTTCGGTTAAAGATATGATCGAATTTACAGGATTACAGGAGAGATCAAACTTTATTTAAGTGCGAGTGAATTCTGAGGACAGCAGCTGAGTTGGTGGGAGTGCCCACCGGACCATCAAACTTACGTGTTTAGGTACCAGTGACGATATAGGTTCGGGGGAAAGGCGCGCCCCAGTCGGGGACCCGGCGTCACAAAAGTCGACAGAGTTGAAATTTAAACCCAGTAGACTGGCGAAAACACGGAATATTCGTCTACCGTCTCGGAGAGGCCTCGACCATGCGCGCAGGTATGCTTCGCAAGCCCGTGAACGACGAGAAAACTGTACCGACCGGTAAAGGGTTCGGTTAAGTTACGCAGGAACACCTACATACCAAAACATTCCCCTCGTACCTTTTACACGAAAATAGACTGCCCTCCTGACGATGATTTTAGAGTTTTGACGGATCGATATCTGTTCGGCTTTGTGCAATTGAATAACAGAATTATGGCCTCGATGAACACAGGATCTCCTGCGAAATTCGGCTTCATGAAGAAGTCACCCTCGAAACTTAAGGATTTGAACTTGGCATCCCGTCTTCCCTGCTTGAACTTTTTCAATCAAAAAAAGCACAATTCACACACAAAAACCATGATCAAAACCGAAATACCTTCTGTAGATTGCATTGAATTCAAATAGGCGCGGGATACCGAGTAAGTCGGACGGGTTTCTTCTGTATCACAGCTTGGTACGGAGGTAAAATCGACGAAAGTCGTTCATGAGAAGCGATAAGACAGTTATTCAAGTGATGGTTGCAACAGAGGCTTTTCAAAAGAAAAAAAATCCAAACGCGGGCGCGCTCCCAATCGGAGTCACGATGAGTTCAAACCCAGCCCCAGCGAGTTCACCGCGATTCCCATTCCTTTGTGCCGTACCCGTTCCCTCGAAACAGCGCTCTAGACGATATCTTTTGGATTCCAAGACGATGCTTATCCGGCTATTCTAGTGCGACCCGCACAATACAGAGCGACGGTCTCGATGACCGCAGGTCACTCTTTACGCTAAATTTGACATTCGTGCAGAGTCACTCTTTGGTGACCGTGAAGCGACAATTGGAGTCTTTCTGCCCTCGAAAGACATTGTGACTCAAATCACCGTGGCCTAGTTTACGCATATACCCAGGTTACACCGGAAATCTTGGTTCCTTCTGATGTTATGCAGGCTGGGTATGGAATATCATTTGATCTTTTTAAAAGCTAGGGAACTAATCCTCCAGCTGAGCAGATTAGCTGTGTGCGATACCCAAGTACCATATCGATACCATCAACGCTGCCAAGCACCTTCTGTCAAGACACTAAGTACTTAATATAACAGGCGATGAAGCCCTGACACGGTGACATACCTCGTCGCAAGTGGATATCCGTAGAAGAAGCGCCCATACCCCTCCTCGAGCAGATGGAGCAACCGCACTTGCGAAAGCTATAACCAAATTCAAGTCGCATTCCAATAACGCGGCAAACGCCCAAGCTTGCTCTCTCGAGGACACCACGATCGCGCTGTACAACCATCCCATCTCATCCCATTCCACCATGTCCCGGCACCTCCAAACGCGCGTAATCCCATTCACCTCACGCAATTGCCTCACCTGGCGACCCTGGCCATGGCCAACATCCCGACCTCCCCGAATTTACCACTATCCACTCAACTCTAAACGCTAACCCTCAGCGCAACAATCTATCATGATAACAACAATCGTACTAGCGCTTGCCCAAGCGCTCGTTTCTGCTAGCCCCAAAATACCGCATGCCGCTAGCAGAATCAGCGGATATAGTCTACAGATACGCGTTGAACTGTTAGTGTTACTGATGCACTACGAGGTCAACTGCCGCAATGTTCCGGACAAGTACAAGACCGAGTAAATGGATCGAGTTCCCCGACACGGGCATCGACACCGACCATGACACTTTCTGGTTCATACTTGTCTCTGGACTCTAGCCCCTGACGCAGCAGCTGCCGTTGCGTCGTACATGCACTACACGTTCGCGCGGGGATTTGAGATTCGCGCTCGTATCTAAATTCTAATTGAGTATTCTCCCTTTTTTGTTGGTTTTTTCTTTCTTTCCTTTTCTTTTTTTTCCATTTTTTAGTATCGATTTCATTTCGCTTCTTTTATTTTATGCGTCATGGGATGATCTACATTCGAACACTGATCATGAGCAGACACCTCTTCATCCAACCACGAATACCAAGCGAATGTCGCGACTCACTCGCAGCCCCTAAAACCAACCTCTTGAACACCACTAAACACCTACCACCAACCAACCAACCCATAGAAAACATCCACCACCAGCCCATAGAAAATCATCCACCACCAGCACACCGGCCTTCCGCCCAATCAAACCCCAAAACCCAGCGACCAGCGATACACTGCTCGCCGTGTTTGTCGGCTGTTTGCTGTTGAATATTGTACTTCTTCGAATGGGTTGGTTGGTCGTTGGGTTATGGGAGTTTGGAGTTGGTTTTGGTGTGGTAGCTCTCGAGCTCTCGGATTCAGAGGCAAGAGAGCAGTGTGTTATCTATCGATTATCCGTGATAGATGGATTCGGAGGGTGCTGCAGGCTGCAGCGCTGGCTCCGGATATCTGCCCATACCCAGACTCAATGTGCTGGAGTGTGCTTATTATCTACTGGTATAACTCCACACCGAACATCGATGCGATGTTCGTGCGTCGCATGTCGTCGCATGTCGTAGTGGATGATCAAAAGGGCGGGCGGGCGGGCGGGGATTTGCGATTTCTAAGTAGTATATTCGAATTTCGCGCTTGGGTGTGATTAAATATTTTCTCTTTTTTCTCTTTCTTCTCTTTTTTCCGATTTCTTTCTTTTTTTCCTCATTTAACATCCACTTTCCAAATTTCGACTTTTTTTCTTTCTTTTTTTCGTCTCATTTTCGCGCGCGTTGTCATTGTCAATGAAACACTGACACTTGAAAAAGCTAAGCTAGCGGAATTCAGATGTGACGCCGCGGCGGCGCGTATAGTACTAGGTACCAAGTCGAGTCGAGTCGAGTTGAATCGAGTCTAGGCAACAATATCAACACCGAACATCCCAACTCTCACCACTGAAAATCTGTCCTACCATGCCATACCGTATCACCAACCAACCAACCAAGCCTAACCAACTACCCCAACCCCGTTACACCCACCCACCCGGTCTTCAATGTTATAAACATCAACCATCAGCCCATCCGGTACACTGCTATACTGATACTGCTATACTGCTATACTGGTTTAACTTGTAGGCTGTTGGATGTTGTCAACTTAAATTGAATTGTCGGGTTGGTCGTTGTCCGTTTCGTCGGGACGTTGGTTTTTGGTCGTCGGTTTTTTGGTCGTTGGTTTTTGGTCGTTGGTAGTGAGTGCTAAGTACTAAGTAAGTTGGTGGATGGACTCGTGGTTTGCACTTGCACTTGAGCTTGGGCTTGGGTTTGTAAACTGCTTCAGAGATGTAACTTCTCGAACTACGAACTACGAACTACGAACTACGAACTACGAGTTTCTGGTTTCTGGGTTGAGATGATCCCGATAACGCGAAACTCATGGTTCAGTTTCACGTTTCACGTTTTCACGTAAGTGTAATCTGTTCCTATGGTATAACTGTAAAAATCCAACTCAACCTCTATTACTTTCCCATTTCCTTTTCCTTCATTTAACGGCACACACACACATTTTCTCTCTCTCTCTCTCGACAAGAGAATGCTCTATACTCAATGCTCAAAGCTCAAAGCTCATCAATGTTCGATCATCGAGGTCCAAAACCGAAATTGAACCCGAAGAGCGAATATCGAAAGCGAAAACAAATTCCAATCAAAGCAAAGCAAAACCAAAAACAATACACAATAAACAAAATCATCCCTCCCTCCTACCCCTCAACCCTCTCTCTAATTCCTTCTAAAACCCCCATCTAAAACCTCTCCCCTCCCCCCTCCCCCCTCCACACTCTCTCCTACCCCCCTCCCCTCCACATACCCCCTCGCCTCCCTCCCCCCCCACTCAACATCCACCCCCGCAAGCACCGGCATCGCCAAAAGCACCATCCCTCCCAAAAAGAGAAACGCATAGCGGATGTTGCCGGTCATGTCTGCGATGAGGCCGACGAGGAGGGGGCCTATGAATGAGGAGGACTGTTTTTGGGGTTTTGGGTGGGGGGTTGGGTGGGTGGGTGGTGTGGGAGGAAGAGAGGAAGAGAGGAAGAGAGGAAGAGAGGAAGAGAGGAAGAGAGGAAGAGAGGAAGAGAGGAAGAAATGCGATGCGATACGCGAATGAGAAGAG